>NC_138296.1:88735000-89177500 GCF_965601325.2 Salmo salar | reverse complement strand
TAAAGAAACACTACCAAACTTTCGAGGAGGAGCAGGTCAAGCTGCTGGACAAACCTGAACAGTGAGTGTTCTTCTTTCCCTCTTTATCACGCACATTTGTTTTTAAATGTACCCCTTTTTCTCCCCAATTTCGTGACATCCAATTGGTAGTTACAGTCTTGTCCCATCACTGCAACTCCCGTACGGACTCGGAAGAGACGAAGGTCGAGAGTCACGCGTCCTCCCCTAAACACGACCCTGCCAAGCCACACTGCTTCTTGACACACTGCTCGGCTTAACCCGGAAGCCAGCCGCCCCAACGTGTCGGAGGAAACATCGTAAAGCTGGCAACCAAAGTCAGCGTGCATGCGCCCGGCCCGCCACAAGGAGACGATAGAGGGCGATGCGATTCCTTTTCACATTTTTTATATTCTGTGTAGAGCGGTAGCTGGGGAATACGTGATTAGCTCCACCTCAAGGTGCCAACGCCTCTAAGGCGCCATCTTACAAAGACGGTAGTAACATCAAAGTAACATCCAACATGTCACTCTTCCTGTCACCTGTGTTGTCTCTAGGTTCCTGTTTGAGTTATCTCAGATACCAGACTTCCCAGACAGGGCTTCATGTATCATCTTCCAGTCTGTCTTCATAGACGCCATCGCCTCCATTCAGCACAAGTTGGACATTGTCTCTCGCGTCTGCAAGGTTGGAACTCTCTCTTCATGTTAGTTCATACTAGATGGTAACATAGAAACCACAGGAAACGTGTTTTACTTGTAGAACACATTTTGCAGACTAAATAAAGAGTCTTATAGAGAAACTCCCCTCCAAAACTATCTGTTGGTATTTGTTTCATTAGTCCACTGTTGATACATTCCTAAAATGTTTTGCATGTCAGCAATCAAGTTTTCAAGATATTGGACTTTCAAGAAGCAAAGTGTCACCGGCCGCACCATCACATTAATGTAAATGTAACTTGTCTCAGTAGTCTGAAGTACAGTGAACACTATGTTTAGTTAACAGTAGATAGTGCATTTCTGTCTCCAGGATCTGATGGACACCTCCAGTGTGAGGGAAGTGATGGGTCTGATTCTAGCCCTGGGGAACCATATGAACGGGGGCAACAGGACCAGAGGACAGGCTGACGGCTTTGGACTGGAGATCCTGCCCAAACTAAAGGACGTCAAGAGCAGGGTAAGGGCTATGTTACAGGATGAAGTACAGTTAGATGAGTGTGTAATATGACCTAGTAAAGGCCTACAGCTCACAGTATTTTAAAGCAGAATAAAGAACAGATGTATTGTTTTGTGTTGGGTTCCTTTGTGGTTAGTGTGGATCTTTTGTCTTCTCTGTTCTCTTCTGTTTTTTGAAGGACAATCGTATCAGTTTGGTTGACTATGTGACATCGTACTATCTCCGCAACCTGGACGAGGTAATGTCAAACATTTCTTCATCACTTTATTGAAATGTATTTTACTGGAAGTTAGTCTATGGGTGTTTGAGTTTTTAGTCATTCTGGAGTTGTTTTTTTCATTGTTTCTGTGTAGAACAAATGTCATGTTGTTGTTGTCACTCTGATGTTGCTGTTATTGTTTCCCTCCAGAACGCTGGAACAGAGAGAAGTGTCTTCCCTCTCCCTGAGCCTCAGGATGTGTTCCTGGCTGCCCAGGTCAAGTTTGAAGACATCACCAAGGACCTGAGACAGCTGAGACGAGACCTGACAGGTCAGAGGTCATTCATGCCTAGTCACAACACTGTGACATCAGCAACACAGACAGATAGGCAGGCAGGCAGAGACATGCAGGCAGAGACATGCAGGCAGAGACATGCAGGCAGAGACATGCAGGCAGAGACATGCAGGCAGAGACATGCAGGCAGAGACATGCAGGCAGAGACATGCAGGCAGAGACATGCAGGCCGACTGACTGACAGAAGGAGTCTCTGCTTCACCTGCTGTGCCAGAGTCAAAGGTTATCACTGTGGTTTCGCCTTCGATAACAACTGTTTAAATCTGGTGTTCTTAAACCATTTCAGCTCCAGACCCAAATGAGAAATTGACCGTCTTCCCGTGACCCAAATTGTCCTCCGTTGACCCAAATTAAGAAGAAATAGTGTGTGATTATAGATGTAGTCTCATAACTCGCCACTCACCTCTAACATGCCCAGGGCCCCCCTTTGGGTCCCGACTCATAGTTTAAGAAACCCTGGTTTAGATGCATCGATGCACATAGATGCACCCCAGATGGTGGCAGCCGATCGTTCTCTCTCTTTCTGTCTCTCTCTTTCTCTCTTTCTGTCTCTCTCTTTCTCTCTCTCTTTCTGTCTCTCTCTCTCTTGCTCTCTCTCTCTGTCTCTCTCTCTCTCTCCACCCTCTCTCTCTCTCTCTCTCTCGTCTCCCTCTCTCTCTCCCCACCCTCTCTCTCTCTGTCTCTCTCTCTCTCCCCCCTTTTTCTCTGTCTCTCTCTCTTTCTCTCTCTGTCTCTCTCTCTCTCTCTCTCTGTCTCTCTCTCTTTCGCTCTCTCTGTCTCTCTCTCTATCTCTCTCTCTCTCTCCCCACCCTTTCTCTCTCTGTCTCTCTGTCTCTCTCTCTCCCCACCATTTCTCTCTCTGTCTCTCTATCTCTCCCTCTCTGTGGCTCCACTCCTACTGCTGCTCTGTTTGTTCCCTCTGGCTCACCGTCCAATCAGGGTATCACAGGAGCTGGAGGAGCCAGTCTTCAGGCCCAGTCATAATACAGCCTGCTGGGAGCCACGGTTACAACCCGCCCCCGCGCCACGCTCCATCATCATCACCCAGATAAGATTACAAAGAATACTGTTTTCATTCAGGATTTGTGTAAACTGTGGAGGCGGGTATCTGCATTGTGTGGCGACTAGCGAGACTTTCTCTTTTTTGCATTTTGTGTTGGATCGGTGTTTGGTCCTTTCAGACAGGAAGAGGGTCATTCAGTCTCAGGTAAACAGAGGTCTACTTTTGGAGAAACAGGTGTGTTTTGAGATAGAGTTGAACTACTGTCCTGTTGAAGTACTGAGCAGCTGATGCACTTCACAGCAAACTCAAACGCACTTCTTGAGTTGTGTTTTTGTTTGTTCATGTAGGTTATATCTCATCTGTGATTGGGCAGCTCTTGACCTGTGTGACCAATCAGTGCTTCCACAAATAGATGTGATTTCCTTCCTGACAAAGGAACAGCTTTCATTCTAGAACCTAGAGATTACAGTGTGGTCGTTATCACACTCAATGGAAACTCTTTCAGGAAACAATATATTGTAAATGTATTGTGCACAGGCACAGACCACCGCAAAGTGATTCATTCAATTACTACAGCTGACAGTTCATATTTCCCAGTGGGGATAAACTGATGTTTCAACAGGAGAGCAGAGAATAGCTAAGTACACACACACACACACACACACACACACACACACACACACACACACACACACACACACACACACACACACAATCTAAAAAGGGAACAGATCAAAACAAAGGCTTGGTTCAACCCAGGCATGAGGGAGGTTGAAACAGCAGGACAAAAGGCTCCTGAGTTAGAGGGAGAGATGGTGGTTGGGACTCTCAGTGATAAGACCTGGTCGTGTTGAGAGGTAGAGAGAAGGGCATCTGCAACACACATCTGGGGGGCCACAGATTGTAGTATACGTACGTCTATGTTGTGTGTGTATATGAGTGCGTGTGTGTGTGTGTATGAGTGTGTGTGTGTGTGTGTGTGTGTGTGTGTGTGTGTGTGTGTGTGTGTGTGTGTGTGTGTGTGTGTGTGTGTGTGTGTGTGTGTGTGGGTGTGTGTGTGTGTGTATGAGTGTGTGTGTGTGTGTGGTGTGTGTGTGTGTGTGTGTGTGTGTGTGTGTGTGTGTGTGTGTGTGTGTGTGTGTGTGTGTATATGGGTGTGTATGTGGGTGTGTGTGTATGAGTGTGTATGTGGGTGTGTGTGTGCGTGTGTGGGTGTGTGTGTGTGTGGGGGGGGGGGGGGGGGGGGGGGGGGGGGGGGGGTGCGTGCTTGTGTTTATAGGGCGGTGCGTTTGGGTTGATAAGACGTACCCCCTCAGATTACATAAGGACAGTGATGGTCGCCCTCCACTCTGATCGCTGGCAACGGTACAGTACAGGCTCACAAAGACACGGAGACAGATCTGATGGGCAGGATTATAGCTGTATCTGAAAGGCGCCAGGGCACTTCCACAGAGACTCTGAATCAGAGACACTCCACCAAGTCTCTGGACACACACACAGACGTACACACACACGCGCACACACACACACACACACACACACACACACACACACACACACACACACACACACACACACACACACACACACACACACACACACACACACACACACACACACACACACACACACACACACACACACACACACACACACACACACACACGTACAAAGGAATAGAGAGAGAGTGAGGTGCATTGTCCTCAGCACTGCCACAGCTGGGGCTGGCTGGGTAATAGAATCATATGGGCACACTTAACGACAGTAGAGAACAGTTGAAGTGGTAAAGAGAGGAGACGGAAGAGAGGAAAAGCTTTTGTTCTGTGTTGGTCAAAGACGGTCCTTAGCTTAACTATAAACAGGGTTTGTGAATGGCTGCTGTGGGGAAACCAGCTTTGACTGGAAACCAGCTTTGTAGCTGCCTGTGTGAATTAACGGGGCCTGGTGAGAACAGAACACTGGCGCTGAGGTTTCTGCTGTGAGGAGTATCACTAACTACAGAGACAGAGAGTTACACAGCCTGAGGGAGTCTCCCGGACACTAACACAGAGTAACACCATTCCACCCACCCAGTCACATGAATACGATAACATGCTGTCACACTTTTCAACTTGGTGGGGCGTTAATGTTGTCTCATTGAAAAAGAACCAGTGTTTTTTTCCCCTGTTTTCCCAGTGTGTGAGAAAGGAGTTCAGAAGGTGTGTTCCAGCTCATCTGAAGAACATCTCCAGCCATTTAAGGACAAAATGGAGTCGTTTGTTCTGATTGGTGAGTAGCCTATAGCACTGGGAAATAAGGAGGACTACTGTAGTCCCCAGCAGTTTGTAATATAGTAGCACAACAACAGTAGTTAGTAGTATAGTAACACAACAACAGTAGTTAGTAGTATAGTAACACAACAACAGTAGTTAGTAGTATAGTAACACAACAACAGTAGTTAGTAGTATAGTAACACAACAGTAGTTAGTAGTATAGTAACACAACAGTAGTTAGTAGTATAGTGACACAACAACAGTAGTTAGTAGTATAGTGACACAACAACAGTAGTTAGTAATATAGTGACATAACAACAGTAGTTAGTAGTATAGTAACACAACAACAGTAGTTAGTAATATAGTGACACAACAACAGTAGTTAGTAGTATAGTAACACAACAACAGTAGTTAGTAATATAGTAACACAACAACAGTAGTTTGTAGTATAGTAACACAACAACAGTAGTATAGTGACATAACAACAGTAGTTAGTAATATAGTAACACAACAACAGTAGTTAGTAATATAGTAACACAACAACAGTAGTTAGTAGTATAGTGACATAACAACAGTAGTTAGTAGTATAGTAACACAACAACAGTAGTTAGTAGTATAGTAACACAACAACAGTAGTTCGTAGTATAGTGACACAACAACAGTAGTTAGTAGTATAGTTACACAACTACAGTAGTTAGTAATATAGTAACACAACAGTAGTTAGTAGTATAGTAACACAACAACAGTAGTTAGTAGTATAGTAACACAACAACAGTAGTTAGTAATATAGTAACACAACAACAGTAGTTAGTAATATAGTAACACAACAACAGTAGTTAGTAATATAGTAACACAACAACAGTAGTTAGTAATATAGTGACACAACAACAGTAGTTAGTAGTATAGTAACACAACAACAGTAGTTAGTAGTATAGTAACACAACAACAGTAGTTAGTAGTATAGTGACACCACCAACCAATTTTCCACAATAGTTTGGTCAGTCATCTTCTTATATACTTAAACTTCCATTGGTGTTATTTCTAAACAGTATCCCTTCATGTAGAAGGTGCTCCTAAAAAGCCAACATCTCAACCAGGGGGTTGGAATCAAAATGATGTTCCAGGGGTTGGAACCAAAATGATGTTCCAGGGGTTGAAACCAAAATGATGTTCCAGGGGTTGGAACCAAAATGATGTTCCAGGGGTTGGAACCAAAATGATGTTCCAGGGGTTGGAACCAAAATGATGTTCCAGGAGTTGGAACCAAAATGATGTTCCAGGGGTTGAAACCAAAATGATGTTCCAGGGGTTGGAACCAAAATGATGTTCCAGGGGTTGGAACCAAAATGATGTTCCAGGGGTTGGAACCAAAATGATGTTCCAGGGGTTGGAACCAAAATGATGTTCCAGGGGTTGAAACCAAAATGATTGTCAGGGATTTCGTCGTCGTCAGACGATATGGCGAAATCATCGTCGGAAAAGGAGGACCAATATGCAGCAGGACTGGTTTTGTTCATTTTGAACATTTATTAACTCAGAATGATTACCAAAAAACAACAAAACAAACTCACGATATACTGACAGTCTTCTCAGGCTCATACATGCTAGACAAAGAACAATCTCCCACAAATGACAAACACAAACACACCCTAATATATGGGACTCTCAATCAAAGGCAAAGAGAAAACACCTGCCTTCAATTGAGAGTCCCAACCCCAATTAATCAACCATAGAAACACACTCACTAGACTCCACATAGAAATACATAAACATAGACCATAAACCAAAAACCCGGAAATACTAAATCAAACGCCCTTTTTTCCAAAACACCACCCCGAACCACATAAAACAAATACCCTCTGCCACGTCCTGACCAAACTACAATGACAATTAACCCTTATACTGGCCAGGACGTGACAGTACCCCCCCCCCCCCCCCCCCCCCCCCAAAGGTGATAACCCCGGAAGCACCTCAAGAAAAACAAGAACCCCAAACAACAACAAAAATACCCCTAAACTAAAGGGAGGGAAGGGAGGGTGGCTGCCGTCACCGACGGCACTTGTGCTACACCCCCCCCCCCCCCAACCCACCTATGCAGGTGGTGGTTCAGGCTCCGGCCTATTGTCCTCCAGAGTGCCGACCCCGATCAGCCTTGGACCGTAGGCAGACTCCCCTTGCTCTGGATCCTGGGCAGACCTCCTCCTCTCCACCCTGTATACAGACTCATTAATTGAACCGTTAATCATTTTAACCTGTTAGGGCTAGGGGGCAGTATTTGCACGGCTGGATAAAAAAATGTACCCGATTTAATCTGGTTACTAATCCTACCCAGTAACTAGAATATGCATATACTTATTATATATGGATAGAAAACACTCTAAAGTTTCTAAAACTGTTTGAATGGTGTCTGTGAGTATAACAGAACTCATTTGGCAGGCAAAGCCCTGAGACATTTTCTGACAGGAAGTGGATACCTGATGTGTTGTATTACCTTTAAACCTATGCCATTGAAAAACACAGGGGCTGAGGAATATTTTGGCACTTCCTATTGCTTCCACTAGATGTCACCAGCCTTTACAAAGTGTTTTGAGTCTTCTGGAGGGAGATCTGACCGAACAAGAGCCATGGAACGGTGATGGCCCATTAGACACCTGGCGCGCGAGTTCATGTTGGGTACCCTCGTTCCAATACGTTATAAAAGAGAATGCATTCGTCCACCTTGAATATTATTCATGTTCTGGTTAAAAAAGGCCCTAATGATTTATGCTATACAACGTTTGACATGTTTGAACGAACGTAAATATATTTTTTCCCCTCGTTCATGAAGTGAAGTCCGGCGGGCTTAGATCATGTGCTAACAAGACGGAGATTTTTGGACATAAATTATGAGCTTTTTTGAACAAAACTACATTCGTTATGGACCTGTGATACCTGGAAGTGACATCTGATGAAGAGAATCAAAGGTAATGGATTATTTACATAGTATTTTCGATTTTAGATCTCCGGAACATGACGGCTAGTCTGTATCGCAACGCGTATTTTTCTGGGCGCAGTGCTCAGATTATTGCAAAGTGTGATTTCCCAGTAAGGTTATTTTTAAATCTGGCAAGTTGATTGCGTTCAAGAGATGTAAATCTATAATTCTTTAAATGACAATATAATATTTTACCAATGTTTTCTAATTTTAATTATTTAATTTGTGATGCTGACTTGACTGCCGGTTATTGGAGGGAAACGATTTCCTCAACATCAATGCCATAGTAAAACGCTGTTTTTGGATATAAATATGAACTTGATAGAACTAAAAATGCATGCATTGTCTAACATAATGTCCTAGGAGTGTCATCTGATGGAGATTGTAAAAGGTTAGTGCATCATTTTAGCTGGTTTTATGGTTTTGGTGACCCTGTCTTTGAATTGACAAAACATTACACACAACTCTTGTAAATGTACTGTCCTAACATACTCTAAATTTATGCTTTCGCCGTAAAACCTTTTTGAAATCGTAAAACGTGGTTAGATTAAGGAGATGTTTATCTTTCAAAGGGTGTAAAATAGTTGTATGTTTGAAAAATGTGAATTTTGACATTTATTTGGATTCAAATTTGCCGCTCTTGAAATGCACCTGCTGTTGATGGAGTGCACCACGGGTGGGACGCTTGCGTCCCACCTAGCCCATAGAGGTTAAGTTCTGGATTGTCAGGCTTACTCAGTTCAGGGTTGCTGCTCGACTCCCTTGGTTCTTCGTAATCGGCAGACTCTGGGCCGATGGGCCATTCTGGCTGATCCTGGCCGATGGGGCCGTCTGGCAGCTCCGGGCAGTCTGGCCGCTCTGGCAGCTCCGGGCAGTCTGGCCGCTCTGGCAGCTCCGGGCAGTCTGGCCGCTCTGGCATCTCCGGGCAGTCTGGCCACTCTGGCATCTCCGGGCAGTCGGGCCGCTCTGGCGGCTCCTGACTGGCGAGCGGCTCTGGCGGCTCCTGACTGGCGGGCGGCTCTGGCGGCTCCTGACTGGCGGGCGGCTCTGGCGGCTCCTGACTGGCGGGCGGCTCTGGCGGCTCCTGACTGGCAGGCGGCTCTGGCGGCTCCTGACTGGCGGGCGGCTCTGGCGGCTCCTGACTGGCGGGCGGCTCTGGCGACTCCTGACTGACGGGCGGCTCTGGCGACTCCTGACTGACGGGCGGCTCTGGCGACTCCTGACTGACGGGCGGCTCTGGCGACTCATGACTGACGGGCGGCTCTGGCGACTCCTGACTGACGGGCGGCTCTGGCGACTCCTGACTGACGGGCGGCTCTGGCGACTCCTGACTGACGGGCGGCTCTGGCGACTCCTGACTGACGGGCGGCTCTGGCGACTCCTGACTGACGGGCGGCTCTGGCGACTCTTGACTGACGGGCAGCTCTGGCGACTCTTGACTGACGGGCAGCTCTGGCGACTCTTGACTGACGGGCAGCTCTAGCGACGTCGGACTGGGATGACGCACTTGAAGCCTGGTGCGTGGTGCTGGTACTGGACGTACCAGACTGGGAACACGCACCTCCAGGCTAGTGCGGGGAGCGGGAACAGGACGAGTCGGACTGGGCTGACTCACTTCCGGGTCCGCACGAGAGACAGGAACTGGAAACACCGGGCTATGGAGGCGCACAGGCGGTCTTGATCTTACCTCCTGCACAACCCGTCCTGGCTGGATGGAACTAGTAGCCCTGTACAAGCGGGGTGCTCGTACAGGGCGGACTGGGCTGTGCAGGGGCCTGATGGTTGCCGTGCGTAGAGCGGGAGTTGGGTAGCCTGGTCCTAGGAGGCGTACCGGCGACCAGATGCGCTGCGCAGGCATCCTCCTACCAGGCTGGATGCCCACTCTAGCACGGCACCTGCGAGGGGCTGGAATAACGCGCACCGGACTGTGCGTGCGTATGGGTGAGATAGTGCGCTCTTCAGCGAAACATGGCGCCCTCCACCTCATACGCTCCTCCATATAACCACGGGTAGCTGGCTTCTGGCTCTTCCTTGGCCTAGCCAAACTACCCGTGTGCCCCCCCCAAAAAAATTATTGGGGGTGCCTCTCATGCTTCAACGCCAGTCGTGATCCTCGGAAATGTTCCCGGTCCTTACCAGCCATTCTCCATGGGCCCTCTCCGGCCATAACTTGCTCCCATGTCCATCTCTCCCGTTTGTCCAATTCAAAATCCCTCTGCTCCTTCCTCTGCTGCTTGGTCCTGGTTTGGTGGGAGATTCTGTCAGGGATTTCGTCGTCGTCAGACGATATGGCGAAATCATCGTCGGAAAAGGAGGACCAATATGCAGCAGGACTGGTTTTGTTCATTTTGAACATTTATTAACTCAGAATGATTACCAAAAAACAACAAAACAAACTCACGATATACTGACAGTCTTCTCAGGCTCATACATGCTAGACAAAGAACAATCTCCCACAAATGACAAACACAAACACACCCTAATATATGGGACTCTCAATCAAAGGCAAAGAGAAAACACCTGCCTTCAATTGAGAGTCCCAACCCCAATTAATCAACCATAGAAACACACTCACTAGACTCCACATAGAAATACATAAACATAGACCATAAACCAAAAACCCGGAAATACTAAATCAAACGCCCTTTTTTCCAAAACACCACCCCGAACCACATAAAACAAATACCCTCTGCCACGTCCTGACCAAACTACAATGACAATTAACCCTTATACTGGCCAGGACGTGACAATGATGTTCCAGGGGTTGGAACCAAAATGATGTTCCAGGGGTTGGAATCAAAATGATTTTCCAGGGGTTGGAACCAAAATGATGTTCCAGGGGTTTGGAAACAAAATGATGTTCCAGGGGTTGGAATCAAAATGATGTTCCAGGGGTTGGAACCAAAATGATGTTCCAGGGGTTGGAACCAAAATGATGTTCCAGGGGTTGGAACCAAAATGATGTTCCAGTCCTATTGAACAGAACCATTATTGTTTTTCTTCTGTTCCGCTGTTCCGACCAGCAAAATAAAGTTCTGAACCGGTTCAAACAACAACTAATAGTAAGGGTTTCTATCGTCCCTTTCTGTTCTTTTTTAATCCTCTGAAATATAACATTAAATCACTTCACCAATCAGTGTGGATAGAGCAGCTTGCTGTGGAGCGGGGAAGTGATTGTAATCTGTATAGGAAAGTTGTTTAAAGCAAATTGTATTTTGTCATAACAGCATGGTTTAATCATAATGAAAGACAAACACACACTCTGCTTCCAGTCACAGTGTAGGCTGTGAGATGCAACTGAAATGTTGATGGAGAGAGTGGGAGAGGATGGAGGAAACTTGCCTTGAAGCTCTCGATGTCTTGTTGTGACATGCGTCATCTGAATTGGGCCCACTGAATTATACCCACAGAGTACCAGCTTCTATGGAGGAACTTTGAATGTCTTTGAAGTTCTAAGTTGGTTTAACGTTGGACCAGAGCAAACAAGCTTGTGTGTGCAGAGCAGCAAGATAATAAAAAAACCGTCTTCCCTTTTTGCAGTTAATAAAACGTAATAACTATAGTGTCCTTAACTAGCATTGAAAAAGTAAATCGATTCTCTAACTAAACATCGCTCCCTAATTTCTGAATTACACTTGTAACGTCATCAGTAGATTACAGTAACCTATGTAACGTCATCAGGAGACTACAGTAACCTATGTAACGTCATCAGTAGACTACAGTAACCTATGTAACATCATCAGTAGACTACAGTAACCTATGTAACGTCATCAGTAGATTACAGTAACCTATGTAACGTCATCAGTAGACTACAGTAACCTATGTAACGTCATCAGTAGATTACAGTAACCTATGTAACGTCATCAGTAGACTACAGTAACCTATGTAACATCATCAGTAGAATACAGTAACCTATGTAACGTCATCAGTAGGCTACAGTAACCTATGTAACATCATCAGTAGAATACAGTAACCTATGTAACATCATCAGTAGAATACAGTAACCTATGTAACATCATCAGTAGAATACAGTAACCTATGTAACGTCATCAGTAGACTCCCCTAATCTATGCTTCAGAGGGGGAGGGGCTACAGTAACCTATGCTTCAGAGGGGGAGGGGCTACTGTAGCCTATACTTTAGAGGGGAGGAGCTACAGTAGCCTATGCTTCAGAGGGGGAGAGGCTACAGTAGCCTATGCTTCAGAGGGGGAGAGGCTACAGTAGCCTATGCTTCAGAGGGGGAGGGGCTACAGTAGCCCACGCTTCAGAGAGGAGGGGCAGGTAGCCTACACACCCACTGGCAAAGACCTCCAGCAGGCAGGCAGATGCTGGAATAAGTTTGAGTCAGAGTGAGTGCTTTGCATTGGCACTTTGTTGCGTTTTTTTGTGGGACTGAAAAAAATGCCCGGAACATAAAATAACGTTATTAACTGGTTCCTATGCTTTTAAAATAACGCTTCTGTTCCAGAACAGTATACATCTCTTTAGTTTTCAGTTTGGGTTCTGTTCCTTAAATCCTTTCGTTCTTTTTAGGTTTTTGTTTCTGTTCCCTGAAGCGGTTCCAACCTTTGATCTCAACATGCCTCCCAGTGTTCACTATGAGTATATATGTTTTCCTTACCCATCTATTCCTCTCTCTCTCTATCGCTCTCTCTCTCTCCCTCCCTCATCTCTCTCTCTCTCTCTGTCTGTCTCCCTCTCTCCCTTTCTCTCTCTATCTCTCTCTCTCTGTCTCCCTCCCTCCCTTTCTCTCTCTCTCTCTCTATCTCTCTCTCGCTCTCTCTGTCTGTCTCCCTCCCTTTCTCTCTCTCTCTCACACTCTCTCTCTCTCTCTCTCTCTCTCATTCTCCCTCCTTCTCGAATTCTCCCTCCCTCCCTTCCTCCCTCCCTCCCTCTCTCTCTCTTTCACTCTGTCTCTCTCTCTCTGTCTCCCTCCCTCCCTCCCTCTCGTTCTCCCTCCTTCTCTAATTCTCCCTCCCTCCCTCCCTCCCTCCCTCCCTCCCTCTCTCTTTCCCTCTCCCTCCTCACATTGCTCCTGACATAATTATTCAATTGTTTCTCTCTCTCAGATAAGGACGCGTACATCCTGTTGCCATGGCGAATATCTCTTCCATCTTTTTTAGGGGCTAGATAAGGGTCTGAGGGGGAGATAGACAGCTTACGGTGGGGTTCAGAGGCTAGACATACAGATAGGGATCAGGCAGATTTGGCATTGAGTACTGGGACTCTGGAGAGAGACAAACAGGAGGAACGTTTGGTGGGAGAAATTGTACAGACAGAGAGTGTGTGTGCGTGTGTGTGCCCGTGCGTGCGTGCGTGCGTGATCAAGACATAACCATATTGGAAAGTGGCACCAAGAGCGGCCCCTTTGTGGGATAACATTTGTGTTTTTATAAATAAAATGGTTGTATGACTCCATTTGACAAGACCATTGTACAGCACAACAGGTTCTCAGTGCTTGTCTTTGCATGCTGGTATATGTACTGTACAATACACTTTGAGGAAAGAAGATTTATGTTCATTTAAATGTTATACAATTGTGTATATTTCATTTGCAGCGAGTAATGAACAAGATGAAGTGCATGCCCAGTTGATGTTTGCACAAAAAAGGTTTGAAAACACACCTCTCTCTTTCTACTTCCCTTCTTTGTAGTATGTATAACATTGTAGGTTTCATTGAAGAGTTCCACAAGGTGATACTGCTCTCTACAGTAATTAAATGACTTTATACAAGAGATTCACTGGACCTGAAGTTCTAACACCATCTTCCCTTATCTCCATTCCTCAGCTTCCACGAGCTGGTGACGTTCTTAGGGTTGAAGCCCAAGACAGGAGAGACTGAAGTGGCGACAGGTCACTTCTTTATGCTGTGGTTTGAGTTCTGTACCGACTTCAAGACCAGGTGGAAGAGAGAGAACAAGAATATATCCAAAGAGAGGTGTGTGGATAGAGAGAGAGAGAGACATAGAGAGAGAGAGACATAGAGAGAGAGAGAGAGAGAGAGAGAGAGAGAGAGAGGGAGGGAGGGGGAGAGAGAGACAAAGAGAGGGGGTTGAGAGAGGGGGGAGAGGGGGGGTGAGAGAGAGAGAGAGAGAGGGGGTGAGAGAGAAGGAGAGAGAGGGAGAGAGAAGGGGGAGAGGAGAGGGAGAGAGAGAGAGAGAGAGAGAGAGAGAGAGGGGTGGGTGAGAGAAAGGGTGAGAGAGGGGTGAGAGAGAGGGGGTGAGAGAGGGAGAGAGAGGGGGGAGAGAGGAGGGGGAGAGAGGAGAGGGGTGGAGGAGAGAGGGCGAGAGAAGGGGGAGAGAGGGGGGTGAGAGAGAGGGAGAGGGGTGAGAGAGAGGGAGAGAGGGGTGAGAAAGGAGGGAGAGAGAGGGGGTGAGAGAGAGGGAGAGAGAGGGGGTGAGAGAGAGGGAGAGAGAGGGGGGAAAGAGGAGAGGGGGGAGAGAGAGGGGTGGGTGAGAGAGAGGGTGACAGAGAGAGAGAGAGAGAGAGAGAGAGAGAGGCGAGAGAGGGGTGAGAGAGAGAGAGACCTAATGCCTAGGCTTTTTCTTAGAGGGCTAACTCAGTCTTGTGGCATGCAGAACACCCTGGGGTTTGAACCTTTGTCAGTTACGCCTACAACCTCAATGAATTACTGTTCACCTGTATGTCCTAGACTAGAAAAGTTCAATTCCCACAGGAATCACTTACACCTACTGAAATTGTGTTAATTCACAGTAAATCACTTTGGATAAAAACATATGCTTAGTGGCATACCATATACATTATTTTGACTTGGATATACATTATTTTGACTTGGATATATATTATTTTGCTTATAAAAGTCTATCTCCCTGAGAAGTGACTAATTCAGAAAGATAACTCTCTAAGATATGTGACATCCCACATCTGGGACCCGCTACATGTACGCTGCCGGTCCACCGACTGACAGTTGAGAAACACTGTTCTTATATCTATCTAGACTGTCTGTCTTTTTGAACAATGTGACCCTGTATTATCTAGTATGTAGTCTGTATGTCTTAACACAGCATACAGTAATCTCCTGTTTGACTAGGTCTGAGACTGAGCTTGTCTGAGACTGAGCTTGTCTTTTGGGGCCGTATGCATCAAGTGTCTCAGAGTAGGAGTGCAGGTCCAGGATCAGGTCCCCCCCGTCCATATCATTTTATTCACTATGATCTTAGAGGATCCTAGATCAGCACTCTCACTATGAGACTGATGTGAACCTCTTTTCCCATTCTTCCCTCCTTCTCCCAGGCTGAAAGAGGCCCAGCTGTCGGTGAAGAAGATTACAGCAGACAAGAAGGTGGAGACTAGGAAGATCAACCCTAATAGTCTGGTGAGAACAACTTAAACTTAATATAGACATCCAGTATAAATCCCAAGTACCCCTATCCACTATCAATCACATCAACCCTAACGGTCTGGTGAGAACATAGAGGCATTTAACACTGAGAGATATATAGATATATACAGTAGCAGTCAAAAGTTTGGACACACCTACTCATTCAAGGGTTTTTCTTTATTTTTACTATTTTCTACATTGTAGAATAACAGTGAAGACATCAAAAGTATGAAATAACACATATGGAATCATGTAGTAACCAAAAAAGTGTTAAACAAATCAAAATATATTTTCAATTTTCAATTCTTCAAAGTAGCCACCCTTTGCATTGAGGACAGCTTTCCACACTCTTGGCATTCTCTCAACCAGCTTCACCTGGAAGTGTGCCTTGAATTCCAAACAAATAACAAACAGTGTCACCAGCAAAGCACCCCCACACAATCACACCTCCTCCTCCATGCTTCACGGTGGGAACCACACATGCGAGATCATCCATTCACCTACTCTGCGTCTCACAAAGACACAGCAGTTGGAACCAAAAATCTCAAATTTGGACACATTAGACCAAAGGACAGATTTCCACTGGTCTAATGTCCATTGCTCGTGTTTCTTGGCCCAAGCAAGTCTCTTCACTTACTGGTGTCCTTTAGTAGTTATTTATTTGCAGCAATTCGACCAGGAAGACATGATTCACACAGTCTCCTCTGAACAGTTGATGTTGAGATCTGTCTGTTACTTGAACTCTGTGAAGCATTTATTTGGGCTGGAATTCCTCTAACTCTAATGAACTTATCCTCTGCAACAGAGGTAACTTTGGGTCTTCCTTTCCTGTGGCGGTCCTCATGAGAGCCAGTTTCATCATAGTGCTTGATGGATTTTGCGAATGCACTTGAGGAAACTTTCAAAGTTCTTGAAATTTTCCAGATTGACTGAACTTCATGTGTTAAAGTAATGATGGACTGTCGTTTCTCTTTGGTTATTTGAGCTGTTCTTGCCATAATATGTACTTGGTCTTTTACCAAATAGGGCTATCTTCTGTAAACCAACCCTACCTTGTCACAACACAACTGATTGGCTCAAACGCATTAAGAAGGAAAGAAATTCCACAAATTAACTTTTAACGAGGTACACCCGTTAATTGAAATGCATTCCAGGTGACTACCTCATGAAGCTGGTTGAGAGAATGCCAAGAGTGTGCAAAGCTGTCATCAAGGTAGAGGGTGGTTACTTTGAAGAATCTCAAATATAAAATATATTTTGATTTGTTTAACACTTTTTTGGTTACTACATGATTCCATATGTGTTATTTCGAAGTTTTAATGTCTTCACTATTAATTTACAATGTAAAAAATAGTAAAAATAAAGAAAACCCTTGAATGAGTTTCTGTGTCCACATTTTTTACTGGTACTGTAGATATTATATATATATATATATGCAAGTACTAACTAATTATGCAAGTACTAATCAGTGGGAATAGGGGACAGGTGCGCGTAATGAAAGTTCCGGCATGCCGTGTAATGGCACGGGAACGAAGACCAAACAAACACGTAAAAAACACAGGGTTGAGACCCAAATAAAAGAGCGAGGAGTACCTCGAAAAAATACACACGCGCACAATGATTAACGCACGGGACGAGACCCGTAATCATCTGCACAATCCACAAGGGCACGAAAGCCCAAAACACACAGCACAGGTACTCACACGCACCAACGGGCGTCACACTGTTTGCATACTGTCCCTAATAGAAAAAAACGAACCCCTTTCCTCTGCCCTGACAGAAAGACAGGCTACGCCAGAAGGAAGCTAACATGGTGGCCACAAGCTGAGAGACAGAACAGGACAGAGAAGATATTCATGAGAAAACTGATGAGTTGATTTTTGAGGTAAGTGGGGACTTCTCCCACCTTCTACCGCCCACACAGGATGATCAGGATCATACCAGTCTCTGTTCCTGCCCACCGTCTTATACACCAAGCCTGGAACACTGCCCTCTGAACCTCCCCCTGCTGGAGACAAGAAGAAACCCCTATGGTTCACAGGTCACAAAGTCGCAGATGGATTCACTGACCAACAGGATACTGGCAATAGGGGGATGACTATTTTCTGGTTCATTTTTTATGGGAGTAATGTATATTCATTTAAAATAATACATGTTTTTCAGTCAAATAACTGATTAATATCTGGTCAAATGAAACAAGACAGTGTATCTAGATTGTGTAGGAAACTTTTTCTTGTGTAGATTTGTTTATGTTTGTTTTCTGATATTCAATATCAGAAGTTTTGTCTCTGTGTTTTATAAGAAATGTATCATGTTTTTCACCTTATATTTCCACTGTCAATCATTACATCAATATAGATAACAATCATCTATGTATCTTGCCATCGGTCTCTGTTATTACAACTTCCCAGCAACCCAAAACAGTTCAACAAGGTGTACAAATACGAGTTTATTCACCAACCACTTTATATACTGTACATAAATAATACAATAGCATGAACGTTAAGTGCCGTCTAACAGTGCAGGTTTAAAATGAATTGACAAACTCCTCAAGAGTTTCTGAAGTGAGCGTGTCCACTGAGAATGATACTTAGAGTGACATTTGGAAGAAATTATGCATTTTGACCTCAAAACATATTTTTGTTCAAACATTATTTTTTGTTTTTTTACAAATCAACACAGAACTAAAAAAAAAAAATCAGTTGAACACTATTAAATCTGTAAATCATGTCATGTGATTATGAACTGAAATGTATTGATGTGAAATTTTAATTGTATTTATGTGAACTATTTATAATTGTAAAATGTGAAAAACTTCAATAAAGATGATTTAAAAAAAGAAAAAGGAAACAATACTTATTCTCTCCACTTTGGCTCATAACAGTTAACAAGTCCATGTCAAATTGAACACATCGTGTGGCTTTTTCTCCTTATTTAAATGCCATACATGCGCAAACATTCTGGTCTCCACAGTGATACTGTTATTTGTATTATGGGCAAGCCAGAAATATTAAAAAAGAATTAAGCACGAAGCTATAAGCCATTTACAATGTGCTAAACCAGTCAATAATGCCAAATCAGTCGTTATAGACCCATACATTACACTGGGGGTCTGTTGGAGTTGGCATAGCTGCCCGTTTAGGGGTTTTGCCATGGTTGTGAAGGGTTCCATCCCTTGTTTTCGTTGTGTTTTGATCTCCTCTTTTAGGATTAAGATTGGACATTTTCTCCCTCATGTATATTCGGTTTTTGCAATGGAAGCACGTTTGATTTAACGCATTGGTCGGTCGCTCGCTCTATTCCTTTTAGTTATTCCAGTGGAAAGCAAACCAACACAGACTATACGAAATGTGTCCATTCCATCTGGCTTTTACTAATCCAGGTCTATGGAAGCGCAGTGGCACGTCTTTACGCGCTGGACGCGTTTCTTCTGGGTGCTGGGTGACCGGCCTGGACAGATGAGGGTGTAGGTGACGGTAGTGAATGTTTTTGGTTTACAGGTGGAACACGATTGGAAAGCCGCGTCATCTTGGTAGATGTGTCGGGGGATGTAAAAGGAGTTACACTGCCCGTAACAGAAACGATTGATTATAGTGCGGCTGAGGCATCCTTCCTCGTGGATCGCCTGTTTCAGCGGCTGAGTCTTGCACCAGTCCAGTTTGAGGTACCGGCGCTCCGTGACGTGTAGGGCTTCTTGGCTGGATTCTAGAACCTCGTCAGCGGCCGTTACTGACCCCATTTGGCGGGAGACAAATCCGTTCTGTGGTGGCTGCTGCGGTGAGCGTTCCGACTCATTGGGGCTGGAGTTGTATTTGTATGGGTGCGGAGAGGCGCCCTGGAAGCCACCTACCGCTGCGCTCCTCAGCGGACAGAAGAGGAGTCCCAACACCATGGCCGAGGCAAATACTGTTGTCTTCATCCTTAGATGTAGAATGTTAAAATATATAAGGATTATATTTAAAGCCGTCGTGGAAATCAATAGAGAACAAATTACGCATAACTTTTACGCAAGGTTTACGCAAACCAAATACTTAATTTCCACATTGCTATACAATGTACAGTTACCAGATGAATAGTGTAATTTCAACATAGCGAGTATTTGATAGAGCAAGAATGATAAATAGCTAGATTTACTCACCTGTGTCCTACACAAACTCCACACAACAGAAGCACTCCTGGTTTAGATTTGAGTGTTTGGAATAAACTGCTAGATTCCCTGCGGAAGTAAGATATTGGTTCAGTAGAAGTATTTCTGTATGATGTCTTCTTGGAAGAGGCAAAACAAACTGCTGTCCAGCTGTACTGTCTTAGATTTAAGTACAGTGGAAGGATGTGCCCGCCCCCTCCGACGCCCATCATCCTCTCCGATAGATACTATTCAAAACGGACTCAAACCTGGGAAACTTGCAGAGTAAATCATTTATTTTATATTATTAAGAATTAACAGCAAATGTTCATCAAAAAACAGCAAGAGAGTTAGATAATGGCTTGAGCCAAAATAAAAAATTAAAAGCTAAAATCACAACAACTTCATTAAATACTTTGTATCACAAACAGCATATTTTTGGTTTGATCAAATATATAATTGAGACAACATTCAGCTTTATAGGCTGCTCTAATATTACTGAATTGCATGCCACAGTGGACCACAGGCACAAAATAACTCATAAGCTTGTTACATTTTCCACCCTGAGCAACAGTCATTTTGATAGATTGAAAACAGATGGTAATATATTATTTTTTACATATGAATATACCTCTGTGTTACCATACCTAACATTGTTAGTAGGCTACGTAGGTCAACAAAGATGTGTCATGGTGAAAAAGTAACACATTTAGAGAGCATACTTGTCTGATGTGACATTTTAGGTGGTTCGAGCACTGAATGCTGATTGGCTGATGCCGTGGTATATCAGACCATATAACACAGGTATTTTTACTGCTCCAATTACGTTGGTAACCAGTTTATAATAGCAATAAGGCACCTCGGGGGTTTGTGATATATGGCCAATATACCACAGCTAAGGGCTGTATCCAGGCAGTCCACGTTGTGTCGTGCGAAAGAACAGCCCTTAGGCGTGGTATATTGGCCAGATATCACACCCCCGAGGGCCTTATTGCTTAAATCTACTTGAGATCATGTGAAGTGAACATGGTGGCCAGTAATGTTAGAACAACAGTGTGTTTAGGTGGTGGTTTTTGTTGCAGTGGTGGTGCGATAGTCTTCGTCCTCTTCTGGGTAGTGGGGAACGGACTTCTTGGCCACCACATTGTCCAGCCTCTGACCCATCAGGTAGGGGTTACTGACACTCTGGAATAAAAAAGGGTAAGATGGGTACTTTCCTGTTTTCCAGAGGAAATATTTAGTTGTCATGGTGCTGAAGATAAAGAAACATGTATTTGACTTCATCCAGAAATATGAGTCTAAAGCTGAATTCTCTCCTTCGGGGTAAAACAAATCAATTGTGGTGATGTGGATTCACAGAGAGCATTTCTACAAAAGCAAAACATTTTTCTCTGAGGAAAAAAACTACAGAAGAAACAAACCAATTATAGACCCACCCGTTTCCTTCTTTTGGCTCCTCCCTTCAGTTTCTGGTACAACAGCTCCTTGTTCTGAAAGGAAATATCCAAGAGTGAGTAGGGACACATAGGTATATATGTTTGTTATTGTTTTTTAACAGAAATGCCTTTTTTCTTGAATCATTGTAAACAAATTGATTAAGCCTTTTCTGGGGAACAAATATATTTTCTCTGGTTGACTTGTCTGGTGTCCACAGATGGGGTGTGGTATAAGTTAGTAGAAATCAAAACAATATATTTTTCCTAATAGAGGGTGAGATGGACTGGACTAGTTCAATAGAACAGAGTCTGACCTAAGGTCAGTTTACTGTCTCCACTCCTGAGCCCAGTGGAGTGGGCTGACGTTTCCCCTGACTCTGATCTAAGGTCAGTTTACTGTCTCCACTCCTGAGCCTAGTGGAGTGGGCTGACATTTCCCCTGACTCTGATCTAAGCTCAGTTTACTGTATTCACTCCTGAGCCAAGTGGAGTTGGCAGACATTTCCCCTGACTCTGATCTAAGGTCAGTTTTGATTTGGGGATGGTATAGGCAACATCCATAACC
The DNA here is from genome assembly GCF_965601325.2 of Salmo salar. Taxonomy (NCBI): domain Eukaryota; kingdom Metazoa; phylum Chordata; class Actinopteri; order Salmoniformes; family Salmonidae; genus Salmo; species Salmo salar. The sequence continues at coordinate 89,156,074 of NC_138296.1, read as the reverse complement.
AGAGAAACCATAGCACCCACCCCAGTCACTCACCCACTTAGCCAGAGCAGGGTAGTCATGCTCGGGGTCGAACAGGTGCTGATGTTTCTGGAACTCCCTGCTGAACTCTGCTGTGTCTGGGGCGTTTTCCAGACACCCATCTGCAGCTACAGTACAAAAGAGGGAGCAGAGAACAGAGATTGGCCAAATACTATAGGACAGGGTTTCTCAAATCTTTTGGGATAGCAAATTCCTCAGGGACCCCCTCATAATCAGTACAGCATACAAGGAAAAACAAAATAGCATACAAGGAGTTTTACTTTGACTTCGGCAGTGCATGGCCGGACAAACTAAGTCTCAGGCCCTGGGAAGGAAAATTTTTAAGGCCCGCCTCTTGACATTGGAGAGAACATTTAGCAATTTTCAAGCTAATTTCCTGCAATTCTACACATTTAGAGTTGTTCTGTTGTTACAGCTTTAACCCATAACAGTCTAAGCCCTGTCTGGGAGGGGGGGGGGGGGGGGGGGGGGGGGGGGGGTGTAGATGTATTAAAAATAAAAAACTGAAATAACTTGTTTACATAAGTATTCAGACACTTTGCTATGAGACTCGAAATTGAGCTCAGGTGCATCCTGTTTCAATTGATCATCCTTGAGATGTTTCTACAACTTGATTGGACATGATTTGGAAAGGCACACACCCGTCTATAAGGTCCCACAGTTGACAGTGCATGTCAGAGCAAAAAACAAGCCATGAGGTCGAAGGAATTGTCCGTAGAGCTCCGAGACAGGATTGTGTCGAGGCACAGATCTGGGGATGGGTAACAAAACATTTCTGCAGCATTGAAGGTCCCCAAGAACACAGTGGCCTCCATCATTCTTAAATGGAAAAAGTTTGGAACCACCAAGACTCTTCCTAGAGCTGGCCACCCAGCCAAACTGAGCAATCGGGGGAGAAGGGCCTTGGTCAGGAGGTGACCAAGAACCTGATGGTCACTCTGACAGAGCTCCAGAGTTACTCTGTGGAGATGGGAGAAACTTCCAGAAATAAAACCAATCCTGCAGCACACCACCAATCAGGCCTTCATGGTAGAGTGGCCAGACAGAAGCCACTCCTCAGTAAAAGGCACATGTCAGCCCGCTTGGCGTTTGCTAAAAGGAACCTAAAGGACTCTCAGACCATGAGAAACAAGATTCTCTGGTCTGATGAAACGAAGATTGAACTTTTTTGAGATTTGGATGCGGACCCCCTGCAGGACCTCCACGGACCCCCAGAGGTCCGCAGACCTCACTTTGAGATCCCCTGCTATAGCAGAATACTTCATCTACATACAACAAAATCATACAGGAGAAATAGCCTTGGTAGGTGCAAATCTGTTTCTGCTTTAGCCAACTAGTCGTAGCTGTTTGCAATATCGAATGCAGAAACTAAAGTCTGTTACCCAGGCTACATCGTTGTGTTATAAAGTATGTGTCAGTCAGGCTGTCTATTTGTGTAAAGTAAGGTATAGTAGGCCTTTATGTACATGTGGAATAAGTACTGTCTACCAGTCTTTCCTATTGGACAGGGGTGAGGATGGTAACTGTCTACCAGTCTTTCCTAGTGGACAGGGGTTAGAAGGGTAACTGTCTACCTGTCTTTCCTATTGGACAGGGGTTAGGAGGGTAACTGTCTACCAGTCTTTCCTATTGGACAGGGGTTAGGAGGGTAACTGTCTACCTGTCTTTCCTATTGGACAGGGGTTAGGAGGGTAACAGTCTACCTGTCTTTCCTAGTGGACAGGGGTTAGGAGGGTAACTGTCTACCAGTCTTTCCTATTGGACAGGGGTTAGGAGGGTCAGAGTAACAGTCTACCTGTCTTTCCTAGTGGACAGGGGTTAGGAGGGTAACTGTCTACCAGTCTTTCCTATTGGACAGGGGTTAGGAGGGTAACTGTCTACCAGTCTTTCCTATTGGACAGGGGTTAGGAGGGTAACTGTCTACCTGTCTTTCCTATTGGACAGGGGTTAGGAGGGTAACTGTCTACCTGTCTTTCCTAGTGGACAGGGGTTAGGAGGGTAACTGTCTACCAGTCTTTCCTATTGAACAGGGGTTAGGAGGGTAACTGTCTACCTGTCTTTCCTAGTGGACAGGGGTTAGGAGGGTAACTGTCTACCAGTCTTTCCTAGTGGACAGGGGTTAGAAGGGTAACTGTCTACCAGTCTTTCCTATTGGACAGGGGTTAGGAGGGTAACTGTCTACCTGTCTTTCCTATTGGACAGGGGTTAGGAGGGTAACTGTCTACCAGTCTTTCCTATTGGACAGGGGTTAGGAGGGTAACTGTCTACCAGTCTTTCCTAGTGGACAGGGGTTAGGAGGGTAACTGTCTACCAGTCTTTCCTAGTGGACAGGGGTTAGGAGGGTAACTGTCTACCAGTATTTCCTATTGGACAGGGGTTAGGAGGGTAACTGTCTACCTGTCTTTCCTATTGGACAGGGGTTAGGAGGGTAACTGTCTACCAGTCTTTCCTATTGGACAGGGGTTAGGAGGGTAACTGTCTACCAGTCTTTCCTAGTGGACAGGGGTTAGGAGGGTAACTGTCTACCAGTCTTTCCTATTGGACAGGGGTTAGGAGGGTAACTGTCTACCAGTCTTTCCTATTGGACAGGGGTTAGGAGGGTAACTGTCTACCAGTCTTTCCTATTGGACAGGGGTTAGGAGGGTAACTGTCTACCTGTCTTTCCTAGTGGACAGGGTTTAGGAGGGTCAGAGTAACAGTCTACCTGTCTTTCCTATTGGACAGGGGTTAGGAGGGTAACTGTCTACCTGTCTTTCCCACTGGACATGGGTTAGGAGGGTCGGGGTATCCATGGTCCTCACTGAAGTCTTTAGGGATGTTGTCCCCTGTCAGCTCAGCTACGATGTTGGGGATGTTTCCATAGGGACCCAGGTGCTGTAGTCCCTCATGAGCTCCACCTAATGGAGGAAACACAGCATAACAGGGACACCTTATTGTTTATTCATTGACCGAGACAGAGAGGACATGTTTACTACTGTTTTTACATTTTAAATGTGATTACTACATTTTAAATGTGATTACTGCATTTTGAAAGTCAAGTCAATATCGTAATAAGAATAAGTAATATCACCTACTCAGCCTAGATATCACCATATTGTTATTACGTTCCATCTCCAAAACAAAATCCCAAGTACAGAAAGCCAAGGAAAGAAATGTCAACATAATCTCCATAATGGTACTGGGAACTATAACCATTGGCTTGGCGAAAATAATGCTCTCTCTCTCTCTCCCACAGAATATATCCCCTTAATACTCCTGATTAACATTTGGCAGGAGCACATATAAAATAGCTTATGCATTGATGTAAACTCCATTATAGCAGTGATTTCTCCCAGGCTTTGAACTGGGCACACGATTTGGTGGTGTAAAAACTTGTAGGGAATATTTATTTATTTTTATGTCCTGCTTTAGAGGGTAGAGTATATTTCTTAGACGTAACCATCGGCCAAATCATGACACATCCCAGATATACACAAACTAGGCTGATGGTTGTTCTAAAATGTTAGGTTAACATAATAAAGTTGACTACCTATTTTGTTAGATATAGTCCTGTTGTTACTGTACTTCACTAGCTAGGTTTATTATTAGTCAGGTATTTAGAAGGTTTCCATCCAATTGGTGACAGATTTCCATGCAAATATTCTAACATCTGCATAAAAACAATATGCTAATTTTCCCACCAGAGTGGTGTTTCCATCCAACTGACTTGTTCCTGTTAAAATGATGTGCGTAATGATGTAGTGAACATTAAAAAACGCTTGTGGGTAAGTTCTCAGGTTTCCATCGCATTTACAACTTCACTGATGGTTTTGTCACAAAAAAAAGTTGTCAAGTTTATCATAATTTATTCCATCTGCCTAAAGACTTTGCATGCCTTCCATGTGGTGGTGGTGGTAGTACGAGAGAGGAAGAGGCAAAGGGAAAGAATTTACTCAACCCAAAATCTGTCCATGCAAGATAAACAGACCAAGTGGGGAGGTCTACAGAACTGGACTGGCCATCTGGCATTTCGGGCAAATGCCAGATGGGCTGGTCCATTTATAGCCCAGTAGGCCTGTCTAACTTGGGTTTGTTGCACAAAATGATCATTATCTCACGAATAATGGGGGCCTTGAGAAAACAAAATGGGCGGTGTGGGGGCCTCAAGGAAAAGATTGGCCGTTGTGTTAGAAATGCCAGTTCCGATTTTTGGTCCTAGTCCGCCCCTGGATGTCTATGAGAGTGTCGAATTATGTGAGGCTTATTTGATCAAATATATATATTTTTATTGTTTAAGTTGTTCCAAATGTACTGATGTAAGCACGTGGCATTCCAGAAACTTTGAGAAAAACGACTGAGTTGAGGCTGGCATATCTGCCCTCTCATTGGCTAGAATGGTCCCACCTGATCTCGCCTCTTCCCATCTGCCTTACATCTTTGAGGACATGTACTATATTTCCAGTTTTAGAGCAGTCACTGGACCATCTTGTCAATATAATAGATCATTTTCGGTAGTACAACAAAACATGTCATTGCGTGACTCCAAGTTTACTGCGATATGATTGTTATTATATCAATATTTGCGCATAAAAGCATTTCCACCGCAATTGTCACATAATCAATTTCCCTGACAAAAAAGATCACCTTGTCTTGAGTATTTTGTTTAGTCGACATATTACAGACAAATTTGCTGTTTACATAAGTCCTGAATTTGTTTTATTTTTTATGAGTCAGGTAATTAATCCACATTAAGTGGTTGGATGGAAACGTGGTTATTGACCAAAAACAAATGGATACAGAATAAGCACAAAATAGATAACACTGAAAACTACTATCCATACCTATGGCTATAACAGACAACTCCTTTAACCCATACATTATTATTAGAAATCATGGACCATAATCACCTACCTTGAATGCTCTGTGGCCCCACGATGTTGGTGGCCTGGTGAGCAGGGTACTCGACCCTGGGCCGAGCGATGCCCAGCTGCTCCATGACTCCGTGTAGGAGACGCTGAATGTCGGCCTCAGATACCTGGTCCGCCGTGCGGGGGCTCCGGGCTGATGCCAGCCCCGCTATCCACACCAGAACAATCAGCAGCACTGTTCTACTCAACCTGACTGCTGAAGCCATCTCTGGTGTCAGCTATAGGGAGATAAAAAAACGATGTTGCTTATAATGTCTAATAGGCCTATATGTTGTGTCTAATGTATTTAGTAGAAGATTTAACTGAAAAACGTGTTCTAATTATATTCTATTTCATCAGAAGAAAGTCCATCAGACAGGAACCATCATTCGAAAACTGTATGGAGTTAGAACAGTTCTTTTTATACCACATTGTGAAACAAAGTCAAACATGGTACAGACCATCATTAATAATGCATTACATCATCTATACACATGTATGCATAAACAAAAAAAGTAAAGTGGATAAATGGACAATTAGGCACTTATAAAAGAAAGGTCTCCGTTCAAGGATAAGGTGGCAGGCTTTACCGCAGGCACTGGCATAGAACATAAGCTTACCAGATAGCATACAGTATAAACATGTCAGGAAATTAGCTATAAAACTGCAAACGGAGTAGAATAGCAGGAAATTTGTTCAAGAATTACTGAGTCGGGACAATCCTTGTCCAGCAGGTAAACTTTATTTTTATAGTGAAAAAAATATGTTGTTCCATTATTTGATCTTAAAATGTTAATTTAGGATCATTTTAAGGGAAAAGATTTGTTTTGGTCATTTTCGAAAATACTTTCAATATTATTAATTTCCATGTCGACTCTATGCCTTGAAACTCATGTCGACTCTATGCCATGTCGACTCTATGCCCTATTTTGTAGTATTACAGTCTGAAATGTGTATTTATTAAATAGAGATGTTTTTTTGTCGCTGGCCTACATACAATACGTCAATATCAAATTGGAATTCTCTTTTTTTGAAATTTGTACAAATTAATAAAAAATGAAAAGCTGAAATGTCTTGAGTCAATAAGAATTCAACCCCTTTGTTATGGCAAGCCTAAATAAATTCATAAGTTTAAAAAGTCACATTAGTTGCAAGGACTTACTCTGTGCTCAATAATAGTGTATCATGAATTTTGAATGACTACCTAGTGTCTCTACCCCACACATACGATTATCAGTTGAGCAGTGAACTTCAAACACAGATTCAACCACAAAGACCAGTAATGGTCTAGAAGGTTCTCTACTTCTGATTGTTTTTAAATCTAACAATACTGGAATCACAATGATCACAACCATAAACTTAACTCAATCTGCCTGACAGATACAAAAATGTTATATTGAAATAGTTTGAGTAATAAAGCTACTGAGGAAAAGCTAAATTGCTACTGTGTTTTCCAATGCCTTTCAAAGAAGGACACCTATTGGTAAACTGGTAAAAAAAAAAAAATTAAAAGCAGACATTGAATATCCCTTTGAGCATGTTGAAGCTATGCATTACACTTTGGATGGTGTATCAATACACCCAGTCACTACAAAGATTCAGGCGTCCTTCCTAACTCAGTTGCCGGAGAGGAAGAAAACTAAGGGATTTCACCGTGACTTTAAAAAAGTTGTAGTTTAATGGCTGTGATATAAAACTGAGATTGGATCAACAACATTGTAGTTACTCCACAATACTAACCTAACTGACAGAGTGAAAAGTAGGGAGCCTGTACAGAAAATAAATATTCCAAAACATGCATCTTGTTTGCCAAAAAGCACTAAAGTACCACTGAAAAATGTGGCAAAGCAATTCACTTTTTGTCCTGAATACAAAGTATTATGTTTGCGGCAAATCTAATGCAACATTACTGAGTACTACTCTCCATATTTCAAGCATACTGGTGGCTGCATCATGTTAAAGGCATGCTTGTAATCGTTAAGGACAGGAGTTTTTCAGGATAAAAAAAAAACATAATGGAGCTAAGCAGACAAAATCCTAAAGGAAAACCTGGTTCAGTCTTCTTTCCAATAGACACTGGGAGATGAATTCACATTTCAGCAGGACAATAACTTAAACACAGCCCAAATCTACACTGGAATTGCTCACCAAGACGACAGTGAATATTCCTGAGTGGCTGAGATGGACTTAAATCTTCTTGAAAAATCTATGTCAAGACCTGAAAATGGTTGTCTAGCAATGATCAACAACCAATTTGACAGAGCTTGAAGAATTTACAAAATAATTATGGGAAAATGTTCTACATTTGAGGTGTGGAAAGCACTTACCCAGAAAGACTGTAGTCGCTGCCAAAGGTGCTTCTACAAACTATTGACTTAAGGGTGTGAATACTTATGTAAACAAGATATGCTAACATTTCTAAAAATATGTTTTCACTTCGACGTTATGGGGTAGTGTGTAGATGGGTGAGATGTTTAATATGTAATCCTTTTTGAATACAGGCTGTAAAACAAAATGTGGAATATGCCAAGGGGTATGAGTACTTTCTGAAGGCACCGTAAATTAAATCAGGAATTGAAAGGGTTCAACTATACCATAAAGACCCATTAATGTCCTCATTACATGTAGTGAAACAAGACCAGTAATGGTCTGGAAAGTTCTCCATTTCAGATTTAAAAACAAATACTGGAATCACCATGATCACAACCATAAACTGTCAACTCAATCTGCCTGATGAATTCAATGTAACACATTAGTATCCGTTTTCAGAGAAGTAATGCTACAGTGAAAAAGAAATTGTTATGCTATACACCACTTGAATGAAAAATCTTATTTTTTAAATTCAGTAAAAAGATAGTTATTGGGGATTTTCAAATGAATTATTTTCATGTTTTACAAACGTTTGTATGTGTTGTCAACTCTGTCATTGATGGCTAATCCCCTTAAAATAAAAATATTTTTTTCTCAATATTGAGAAAAAGAAATCTGGTAAATCACTGTTCAGCAGCATATGCTTAAACAATGAACGTATTTCCTGTGCTAGACCCAAAGGATGCTTTCTTTAGAAAACGTTTTAAATCTGGAACACATACCATTACCCCTGGAGCATTTCACAATGCTACAAAAGAAGATTTGGATCACATATTTGAATAATTTCAAAATATTATAATTAAACAATCAATGCCTTTAAATACTTGGACAATAATTGTCAACAAAAAAAAGCCTTTCATGGTGTCTGACACCAGTTTTATGTTTGTTCCTTTACATGGGTCAGCTGATACTTTGGTCTATCAATATATTTTAAAATGGTTAACATTAGGGCAAATATTTGAGATGAAGAATCCCTGAGCTCTAAAACAGCAACAAAAATCTCAGCCCCATAACAAAATAGCACGAGAAACTATGAAACTGCACATTTCTCCGCACAAACGTTTAAAAAGACCTTGCGCCCTGTGAAACTATTTTCATCAAAAATATTCAAATGTTTTGTATGGACAACCTTATGTGACCGTTGGTTTACTGAAACCGTATTGATGTTTCCCCTATAGGCAAATAATGTCACACCATTTGGTCCCAAATATCGCTGTTGATGCCTAAATAATGTTGACACGGGCATAACCTATACTAACCATAATAATTCCAAAATTACGCACATAAGATTTACAGAGACAACACCGTTTTATGTCCAGAATGAAAATACATGTACATTGCATGCATCGGGCTAATTAGCCATATTAATCAAATCAGTATATGGACTTAAGGCATATGTGCGTCTGCGTCTTTTCTGTAAAAACAAAATGTAGGTCCGCCATCAAACGTTTAGCCCTACGTCAGAGGGAAATATGCTCCAGTCATCCCAAGATTTAGATACACCAATAAACGATATTAATTCAGCAGATGCAATATTATTAGGCTACTGTTAGGCATATCTTAAAAGGCCAATACGATATTTATCTGAACCTTACAATATAGCGTTTCCCTTACCGTGTATCCTGGATGCGAGGAGCAAGAGCCTGTAATGCTGAACGAGGATGCAGTGGTCCTTGCTCCACAGTTTATTAGCCTACCACTGTTGCCAGGCTCCGAAAATAACTGGTATCTCCGTGAATGTCATTGGTTGGCGGACAACGTTAATAATTAAGCGAATCAGTGTGCCATATTCGTTTTCTTGTGTGCTTTACAAATTAGCAGACAGACATGCAATAGCCTAAGATGTGGCTAAAATAGTAATGTCATACCTTTGACTCCAAAGTAGTATTAAAAATAAACCTATTTATTAAAACAAATTTTAGTTTTACAGACATGTTGGACTACAGGAAATATGTACAGGGAAATAAATTAAATATCCAGAAGTCCAAAAGTTTCTAAAGACAAATAAAATGTGACATTCACAGGGTTACATTTTCATCTTCAATGCAAAACAGTGACAACTGACATATGGACCTTGATGTGTGATGAATTGAGATCTCTCTATTTGATAGAGACTATAGAGTGGTGCGTCTCCTGCTCTTCCAGGGGGTTAGGTTCAGCTTTCCCAGACCAGGATACCTGTGGATACTGTCACCTCCCTTCAGCCTTTTGGCCGAAAAACACCCAACGTTTCCCGAATCCATTCTGAGGGGGAATGGACAGGGAATGAGAAGTGTTAATAGTTCCACCCATGTGGGGCAGAATCCTACCTTGATCGGTTTCTCTGAGCTTTGTTAAAAAGATATCACACAAAACTAAATGTTACCTTTTCAGTGTTTTGCTCTGTACTCTGCAGCTCTCTGTCCTCACTGGGGTGGAGGGAGATCTGGCCAACCGAGCTGAAGGACTTGAGCCTGCTTTCCCTGGGTAAAGAAGTTCATTTCATGATGAATTTATCACAAGCTCAAATGAAAAGTCTCTGAAACATTGTCATTATGCTGCACACACAATCTGACAGCCCAAATTCATGTGGAAAAATAGATTGTAAACATGTACCTGAGCAAAATGTTTCGCTCCTGAAAAGCTGAATGTCTGGGAAGGCCTCCAAACCCAGGCTCTTTCTGAGCGGCCGTCTCTTCCTGCAGGGAGACATTTCAGCATGACCTGGGATGCCCTCCATGATCACCTGAGGAACCACACCTATAGACAGAGACAATTTATTTAACCAGGCAAGTCAGTTAAGAACAAATTCTTATTTACAATGATGGCCTACCCCGGCCAAACCCTAACGACACTGGGCCAATTGTCCGCCGCCCTATGGGACTCCCAATCACAGCCGATTGTGATACAGCTTGGAATCGAACCAGGGTCTGTAGTAACACCTCTAGCACTGAAATGCAGTGCCTTAGAACGCTGTGCCAATCGGGAGTCCCCCTACATCACATCATCATATGAGTCCCGTCCTACATCTGATGGGTGAAATCAATCGAGGTGGAGAGTCATACCAAAGGAATGGACATTCTCTATGAAGGTATAGACCACAGCCTTCAGTTTCATATATGTGTCCATCCCCCCTGTTCCGTGGCTGGGAGGAAGCAGGCTCGGGGCAAAGATCACAGCCAGGTTACTATTGGTCATCCTGTTCTCTGCACACCTTAGAAAAGCAGAGAGAAGACAATTGATGATCTCAATAAGAACCGGAACTACAAGTCACTTTGGATCAAAAGCATCTGCTAAATGGTATAATATTATTGTCTCAGAGTGCCGAAAAAGAATGGTCTGGACCTTTACACAGCTTGAAAATTCCAGAAAATTATGTCATGGCTTTAGAAGCTTCTGATAGGCTAATTGACAGAATTTGAGTCAATTGGAGGTTTACCTGTGGATGTATTTCAAGGCCTACCTTCAAACTCAGTGCCTCGTTGCTTGACATCATGGGAAAATCAAAAGAAATCAGCCAAAAAAAACAAGTCTGGTTCATCCTTGGGAGCAATTTCCAAATGCCTGAAGGCACCACGTTCATCTGTGCAAACAATAGTACGCAACTATAAACACCATCAGACCACGCAGCCGTCATACCGCTCAGGAAGGAGAAGCGTTCTGTCTCCTACAGATGAACGTACTTTGGTGCGAAAAGTGCAAATCAATCCCAGAACAACAGCAAAGGACCTTTTGAAGATGCTGGAGGAAACAGGTACAAAATTATCTATATCCACAGTAAAACGAGTCCTATATCGAAATAACCTGAAAGGCAGCTTAGCAAGGAAGAAGCCACAGCTCCAAAACTGCCATAAAAAAGCCAGACTACGGTTTGCAACTGCACATGGGGACAAAGATCATGTTGTGGTTGGGGTGCTTTGCTGCAGGAGGTACTGGTGCACTTCACAAAAATAGATGGCATCATGAGAAAGGAACATGTTGCAGATATATTAAAGCAACATCAAGACATCAGTCAGGAAGTTAAAGCTTGGTCACAAATGGGTCTTCCAAATGGACAATGACCCCAAGCACACTTACAAAGTTGTGGCAAAATGACTTAAGGACAACAAAGTCAAGGTATTGGAGAGGCCATCAAAGCCCTGACCTCAATCCTATAGAAAATGTGTGGGCAGAACTGAAAAAGCATGTTCAAGCAAGGAGGCCTACAAACCTGACTCAGTTACACCAGCTCTGTCAGAAAGAATGCGCCAAAATTCACCCAACTTATTGTGGGAAGCTTGTGGAAGGCTACCTGAAACATTTGACCCAAGTTAAACAATTTAAAGGCAATGCTACCAAATACTAATTGAGTGCATGTAAACTTCTGACCCACTGGGAATGTGATGAAAGAAATAAAAGCTGAAATAAATAATCCAATGTTATTCTGACATTTCACATTCTTAAAATAAAGTGGTGATCCTAACTGACCTAAGACAGGGAATTTCTACTAGGATTAAATGTCAGGAATTGTGAAAACTGAGTTTAAATGTCTTTGGCTAAGGTGTATGTAAACTTCCGACTTCAACTGTATATACAAGGAGTACCAGATCAATGTGCAGGGGTAATAGCTATATACAGGGAGTACCAGATCAATGTGCAGGGGTAAAAGCTATATACAGAGAGTACCAGTACCAGGTCAATGTGCAGGGGTAATAGCTATACGCAGGGAGTACCAGATCAATGTGCAGGGGTAATAGCTATATGCAGGGAGTACCAGATCAATGTGCAGGGGTAATAGCTATATACAGGGAGTACCAGATCAATGTGCAGGGGTAATAGCTATATACAGGGAGTTCCAGTACCAGATCAATGTGCAGGGATATGAAGTATTGAGGTAGATATGTACTGTACATGAAGGCAGGGTAAAGTGACTAGGCATCAGGATAGATACTATTAAGAGTAAAATAAAGAACAGAGTAGCAGCAGCATATGAGTGTGACTCTTGTGTGTGTATAGAGTCAGTGCAAGAGACTAATGTCTATTTAGCAGTTATGGCTTGGGAGGTAGAAGCTGTCTCGAACCTGCTGGTCCGAAAGCCGATGCTTCAGAACCATTTTCCGGACGGTAGCAGAGTGAACAGTCTAGTACACTTTCCCTTTTGCCTGCTATTCCCCCACAATAGCAATGCTATCTCCAAACATATTACCTGTGGGAGACCTTTGAGAGGAAGTGGAAGAAATAACTGAGGAAAGCAAAGTTCCTGTCAGGCAGTAGGCAGGACAGCAGCTGGGTGGCCAAGGCCCTCTCCTCCAAAGTGGGTAATAGCTGGGCCTTCAGCAGGGCTGGAGAAAGAAAATGTGTTGCTGTCTATTATTGTCACAGACTCACTTCACACAGGTTCTCTATTCATGAAACACCTCACAGTATTCAGTGGACATGATCCTAGAGCAGCAATTCTATTCTGAGACACTTTATGAATATGGGCCCAGAATTCCCCCCATTAGAGCCGGGATTTAAAACCAGTGACCTTCTCCAACCTCTAGGCTGCCTACCTGAGTGGAGGTCTGAGGGAAATAGAGGGTCTGGAAGCTCACGGCAGAACAGCTTCAAAAGGCTGGCCACGTCACAGGGGAGGGCTGTGGATAGACATGCCTCCCCATGGTCTAGTTTGGCCTGTGATATTGTTGGTGGTGTGGGGGCATGGTGAGGAAAGAGGGGGAAGAGTCCATCAGATAACAAAACAAGTCTTAAATTGACATTCTTTAAAATCAACAATAATCTGTGCATGTTGAAGTCACACTTACCCTAAGGGTCCTCAGGCGAACAACAGAGCCGGATTTTCTGAAAAGGCCATCAGTCCCAGCATGCTCCAGTAGATACTCACAGGCATCCACTAGAAAGCTACATTGAAGTTGTAATATTAATAGGAATTCTTATTTCTCACTTGTTGTAAATTGTTAGAATAGAGCCTGTGTGTTCTTACTAGGGTAGCAAAGACAGGGTATTTTACAGGAAACTCCGTTAACTACCAGAATCTTGGAATCTTTCAAGGATTTTATGTAATCTATCAAAATACATCTAGTGGCTCTTTTGGGTACTTCAGATTATCACACATGTCTAATTATCTGTCTCCCTCTGGCCTTGTTACATGTAAAATATATTAAATACAATGAGTTTAAAATGAAATGTTGTAAATCATTATTCTAAATATAAACAAACATGATCCTAAATATATAGTGAATATCATTGGTGTTTAATATGAGGGTTTCGGCATTTAATTTTTTTTTTATTATACACTTAAAACATCTTACTATGTCAATATGGATTCGTTGCCAATGTTTTGACGTCAAACTGGTGGCAGTTGTGAAAAAAAATCAAGTTGGAATATTTGCATAGGTAATTGAATATAATGCCATTGTTGAATAGATGCTGTTTTCATGAATTAGGCCATTTTCTCGTGAACATTATGTTGTCTCTACTAGAAACTCATGGACACAGCTATACATTTCTTAAGTGTAATATATATCTATAAAATACATTTTTCTATAAAGTTAAAGTATAAAATTACCAAACTTACAATATATTGCCATAGATTGTTAATTATCAAAATGACGGAAGAGTCAGGTATGTTTGGTAAATTACCAGTACCTTTGCAACCCTAGTTCTTACCAGGGTAGCAGCCCACACTGAGGCATGTAACACAATGGCAAACTCTCCAGTGGCACTCCAAACACTTTGGTACCACCTGTAAACCTTTTCTCTTTCTTCCTTCCACAGTTCTTCAGCTTTATCCTGTGAACCACACGGAGATGTTCCAATACAGAGAGACGGACCATGTCACTAGGCCCATCTGAAATCTTCATATTTCTGTCACTCTTTTTGCAGGTAAAAAATAAACAGTAGAAGCAAAGCAGAGTAGTCCTAAATGTTACTTAACAGTTTCTTCCAGGTAAACTATTTTAAGAGTACAATTGCTGATGACTCTGAAAAGTCACTTGTTGTTCCTAGGGTGCAATTATTGGCATCATTATCACCTGTGGCACTGTGAGGACACACCCTTCAATGAAGCGCCACTGCCTGGAAGATGCAAAACATTAATCAGACTGAAGGTGGTGCTATATCATCACCTTAGCACTTAGTAGGCTTACAGGCGAACCTGCCTAGGCCTGGCCTAGTCAATGGCTGTGTTCGAGAGCATCAAAACCGTGATGTATCATGGGTAAATTGTGACTGACTGATCTACAAATCATATTGAGTAGTTATTTGGCCAGCTGTATTGGCCAGTAAATTGATGAAGGAAACAATATTGTGTGATATTTGGATGTAGGCCTACTAGTCGTTGTGTTGAACTGTTACACTGTTACCAGCATCTTCATTTGGGAGCTTTGCCTATAATTTCATGATGTGGTGGATGATGATTTAATTACAACAGTAATATAACTGAGGGGCCAAATGCTTTGGTCTAATCACCATTATAATTTGACAATTTTATGTATTCTGAATGTGTGTTCCCTCAAACCCAGCAACAGATGACCAACAACGAGTATCTCAGTGATTATTGTTACAGACAACTATTTTATTACAACTGTATATACAGCACAAGACAAGGTAGAAATGCAAACAACAGAAGGAGGGTGAATGTGTACGGAGGAGGTGTGGGAAGATGGGATGTTTTAGAAGCACTTCCTGTGGACAATGGAAGGACCTGCCTCGTCGTACTCCTGCTTACTGATCCACATCTGCTGGAAGGTGGAGAGAGAGGCCAGGATGGACCCGCCGATCCAGACCGAGTACTTACGCTCGGGGGGAGCGATGATCTACAGGAGAGGAGGAGATGTGGAGGGTCGGTTAAGAACTCAGAGGCTATTGTCCTTTCCTGCACAGTGCAGTGTACAAGTGTTTCTTATTTGAATAAGAGCTGTGGGTATACAGAGTTAACCACTCTAGTCAAAATGCAATTTTTAGCATGATATTGTAGTGGATTGTATGGAAGGAAATGTAGAGGGTAGGTTAAGAACTCTTCAGAAGTTGTTGCTGCTCTCTAGCACAGTGGACAGACAGTGTTGCTTATTTTAACCAGAGTTGTGTGTTCCCATGTATTGCCGAACACAAATCCTGTAGACCTACAGCTTATCCAAGGCTCTGATATTGTTGGAACTACTCCATACTATCATACCATTTAGAATACACGCCCAAGACATGGCTTCGTTCATAAGTCGTGCCCTAGTGTGGACACCAAATTCCAATTCCAAATTCCAAATTTTCTTAATTGAAAAGCATTGAAGAGAATTGGAATTTCATTGTACTTGCTGAATTGACTGGAATTGAAATGAAATTCACCCCAACCCTGGTGGACATTGGAACAGAGTTCCTCCTGTGTTGAATAGAAGTGTTCCCCCACCTTAATCTTCATAGTGCTGGGGGCCAGAGCGGTGATCTCCTTCTGCATACGGTCAGCAATACCAGGGTACATGGTGGTACCTCCTGACAGGACGTTGTTGGCGTACAGGTCCTTACGGATGTCAATGTCGCACTTCATGATGCTGTTGTAGGCGGTCTCATGGATACCAGCGGACTCCATACCTGAGCAGGTGAGATGAGAAGAGACACTTAGTGAGCAACGACACCTCTACAGACAGGACCCTAGGTGACCAACAGGAGTTAGAAAGGTAAGGAATAGATGATGCTCACAGTAAATGGCTACGTATGTGGACTCTGTAACTGTAACAGAATGTATTGTCCATTGGAGACTAGAGGGCAGAGCAGTGCTGTAACATATATGGTAACATTTAAAAAACGTTTCCTTTTTAGATAAAACAATACTAAATATATTCACGTCACCAAATAATTGATTAAAACACATTGTTTTGCAATGAAGGTCTACAGTAGCCTCAGCAGCACTCTGTAGGGTAGAACCATGGTATAGCCGGAGGACAGCTAGCTTCCATCCTCCTCTGGGTACATCAACTTTAATATAAAACCTATGAGGCTCATGGTTCTCACCCCCTTCTATAAACTTACACAGTAATTATGACAACTTCCGGAGGACGTCCTCCCACCTATCAGAGCTCTTGCAGCATGAACTGACATGTTGTCCACCCAATCAAAGGATCAGAGAATGAATCTAGTACTGAAAGCATAAGCTACAGCTAGCTAGCACCGCAGTGAATAAATGGTGAGTAGTTGACTCAAAGAGAGAGAAAGACAATAACTGAACAGTTTTCAACAAATTAATTTCTTAAAAAATGAAGGAGAAGAAAGAGAGGGAGACGACCTACCCCGGCCAAACCCGGACAACACTGGGCCAATTGTGCCCCACCCTATGGGACTCCCAATCACGGCCAGTTGTGATACAGCCTGGAATCAAACCGGGGTCTGTAGTGACACCTCTAGCACTGAGATGCAGTGCCTTAGACCGCTGCGCCACTCGGGAGCTCCAGTCTAATGTGAAAGTAAGTGTGTGGAAAGCTACATGGTAAGGTTAGGTAAGGAATAGATCAACCAGAGGTACAGAGAGAGGTAGAGGAGGAGGGGAGAGAGAGAGAGAGAGAGAGGTAGAGGAGGAGGGGAGAGAGAGAGAGAGAGAGAGAGAGAGAGAGAGAGAGAGAGAGAGAGAGAGAGAGAGAGAGAGAGAGAGAGAGAGAGAGAGAGAGAGAGAGAGGTAGAGGAGGAGAGAGAGAGAGGTAGAGGAGGAGAGAGAGAGAGGTAGAGGAGGAGAGAGAGAGAGGTAGAGGAGAGAGAGAGAGAGAAGGGATCTGTCAGACCATGGAGAGAGAGGGAGGGAGATACGCACCAATAAAGGAAGGCTGGAAGAGGGTCTCAGGGCAGCGGAAACGCTCGTTGCCGATGGTGATGACCTGACCGTCAGGCAGCTCATAGCTCTTCTCCAGAGAGGAGGAGGAGGCAGCGGTGGCCATCTCATTCTCAAAGTCCAGGGCCACGTAGCACAGCTTCTCCTTGATGTCCCGCACGATCTCACGCTCGGCTGTTAGAATAGAAGATTCAGAGTGTTGGTGAATCAAGTTCTACATTAGACGCTACATAAAGGCTACATAGAGCCTCATAGACGCTACGTAGAGCCTCAAAGATGTTCTCTCATCTTGTCTCTATAACTTTATTCTGTATGTGTCCATCTTACCGGTGGTAACGAAGGAGTAGCCACGCTCTGTCAGGATCTTCATCAGGTAGTCAGTGAGGTCGCGACCCGCCAGATCCAGACGCATGATGGCGTGGGGCAGAGCATAACCCTCATAGATGGGCACGTTGTGGGTCACACCATCACCAGAGTCCAGAACAATACCTGAGGAAAGGATGGAGGTGGACACAGATCACGGACCTACTGCTTTTCACATATAACTTGTGGCTGGATATGGTAGTGCAGCGGTCGGCAACAGATGGCCCCTGCACTAAACTAAATACTGGGCCGCAAGAGATTTTTTTTTTGCTCCCCCAAAGTTTTTAGTAAAAAATTCTAATATATATTTTTTTAAGACTGCAAAATCACCAGGAATTCAGCAAATTATGTTCCCAAGTATTCCCACTAATAAAAGAGAGACATATGTGATGGTGTCTCAATGTAATGAAGGTCTGAAACTTTTTGGGCTTACCTGTGGTCAATATGCAGTGTACAAATGATTATAATTATGTTCCGGCCCCCCTGACCATCCGCTCGGACAAAAACGTCCCATGGCTGAATCTAGTTGTCTATCCCTGTTGTAGTAGATCACTATCCCTATAGAGTCTCTAAGGTATCATGTGAGTAATGTGAGCAGCACTTGTTAATGTTAAAGCACGTCTTGATAGAAGTCAATATATTGCTTCTGTGGCATTACACCATGTCATGTTTATTGTGGTTCTGGTAAATGTGATGGTCTGACGTCCGGTGGTACAACCAGTGCTACAACCAGAGGAAATAGAATAGAACAGCTTTATGTTTACCTTAAATGGTGTAAACTACGATTCATGTAATGAAAGGTTGCATGAGACTCAATAATGCACTGGATCTGAATTGTATGTTAATGTATGCAGCCTTTCTCCTCTGCTCGTTTCTCACCAGTGGTACGACCGGAGGCGTACAGGGACAGCACGGCCTGGATGGCCACGTACATGGCGGGGACGTTGAAGGTCTCGAACATGATCTGGGTCATCTTCTCCCTGTTGGCCTTGGGGTTGAGGGGGGCCTCAGTGAGCAGGGTGGGGTGCTCCTCAGGGGCCACACGCAGCTCGTTGTAGAAAGTGTGGTGCCAGATCTGGTAGAGGAAGTAGAGGACAGACACAGTCAGAGACGTGGTTCTGGAACAATATAACACATTGTGAGATAGAGAAAGATTAAGCTGTCCCTTTGAAGTCATGCTGTTTGGCATGATTTAGCTCAAAAACATATTTCCGATGTTCTTTTTTAAAAATATTTATGTGTGTCGATAAGTCTTAACTTCATATTGGATAGTATCCTTCACTTCTTGTCTCTAAGTATATCTTGAGATATGAAGTGCTGCTTTTATCATCTTACAATCGTGTCCAATATCTCTAGTAGCATTTTGTCTCTCGTACCCACCTTCTCCATGTCGTCCCAGTTGGTGATGATGCCGTGCTCGATGGGGTACTTCAGAGTCAGGATACCTCTCTTGCTCTGAGCCTCGTCTCCCACATAGCTGTCCTTCTGTCCCATTCCCACCATCACACCCTGCATAGAGAGGAAGCATATGTCAGGAGGGTTCGCAATACGCACAGCGCGTGAATCAAACTTTACCCCAAATGTACGCATGGCCAGACGTGCGTCTTATTACCAATGCAACGCTACAAACGTAAACTACACTACATTATCTATATCACTACATCACAATATGTCACCTTATAGCCTCGGAACTTTTACGTCATGGCATAAGTACACAAACAAATCCGTTAGTAACCGGCAATGGCTATCCGTTCTTTCTCTGCAAGTAGCGTACCTGGTGACGGGGGCGTCCAACGATGGATGGGAACACAGCGCGGGGAGCGTCATCACCGGCGAAACCAGCCTTGACCAGGCCAGAGCCGTTGTCGCACACGAGGGCAGTAGTCTCATCGTCGTCACACATGATTGGTCTTGTTTTGGATGACCTTCTGTTGGGAGGAGAGACACAGCGGTAAGAGCTCCGTCTGGCCAGTACATGAGCTTATCACTAGACTGGAGGCTACCTCTATGCATTAACAGTTAAGCACTATAGCTACATTGATGCACCTGTTACATTAAAGACATGCTGACTGGTGAATTATATTATCATAATGGTTTTATATAAACAGTACTGCACTGCCTATTTTCATGATATCAGTTTTTTTTTTAATGTTGTCATACTTTCACTATTTCAAAGTGCAAATATTTCAAATGTTCCTAGAAAGACCTTTTCAAAAGTGTTGTTGAAATAACCTAGTCCTCTTACGGGCCACTGATAACCTATCTTCTCCCTCTATGTCAGAGCTGCCCTGTAAAGCCAAACAGGGACATAGTAGAGCCCCCCACACCACCGTCTCTATTCTTAGCCATGGCCCTTGTCATTCCGAAAAGCAGCCACACGGAACACTACGTCCCCTCCCTCTCCCTCCTCTACCCCTTTCCTCCCCCATCTCTAACAGAGCTATGTCACAGCTGAAGGAGCTTGTCTGTTGACAAGTAACAGTGGTGGCCTGGAGGTCCCTCCACAGCTGTCGGCACAACAGTAACTCCTGTTTCCCATGGAGGGGAGCTGGACAGAATGTGCTACTGTCCCTCCAGTCCCTCTCCATACCTGCCTCTATCCTTCCATCATCCCTTTATCCTTCATCCATCCCTCTATCCTTCTATCCATCCCTCTATCCTTCCATCCATCCCTCTATCCTTCCATCCATCCCTCTATCCTTCCATCCATCCCTCTATCCTTCCATCCATCCCTCTATCCTTCCATCCATCCCTCTATCCTTCCATCCATCCCTCTATCCTTCCATCATCCTTCCCTCTATCCCTTCATCCATCTTTCCATCCCCCTCGCCAGCCATGGTCTGACAGATCCCTTCAAAGCAAGTGTTACTATCGCTCCAGTCCCCTCTCTCTATACCTTCCTTCCTTCCTTCCTTCCTTCCTTCCTTCCTTCCTTCCTTCCTTCCTTCCTAGCTGTACTGCTCCCTTCAAAGCATGTGTTACTGTCCCTCCATACCTCCCTCCAGTCCACCTCTCTCTATCGCTTCATTCTTCTATCACTCTATCCATCACCCTACAGCCAGCTTCATCCGTCTATCCATCACCCTCCAGCCAGCCAGCTCCTGAGTCTGATCCCTCCAACCCTGGCTTGACAGCTTTCCTTTATTAGTGACCTGGAGGCCTGACTGCTCCCTTCATTAGTGGCCTGGTCAGGAGGCCTGACAGCTCCCTTCATTAGTGGCCTGGTCAGGAGGCCTGACAGCTCCCTTCATTAGTTGCCTGGTCAGGAGGCCTGACAGCTCCCTTCATTAGTGGCCTGGTCAGGAGGCCTGACAGCTCCCTTCATTAGTGACCTGGCCAGTGGTCAGGAGGCCTGACAGCTCCCTTCATTAGTGACCTGGCCAGTGGTCAGGAGGCCTGACAGCTCCCTTCATTAGTGACCTGGCCAGTGGTCAGGAGGCCTGACAGCTCCCTTCATTAGTGACCTGGCCAGTGGTCAGGAGGCCTGACAGCTCCCTTCATTAGTGACCTGGCCAGTGGTCAGGAGGCCTGACAGCTCCCTTCATTAGTGACCTGGCCAGTTGTCAGGAGGCCTGACAGCTCTTTCATTAGTGGCCTGGTCAGTGGTCAGGAGGCCTGACAGCTCCCTTCATTAGTGACCTGGCCAGTGGTCAGGAGGCCTGACAGCTCCCTTCATTAGTGACCTGGCCAGTTGTCAGGAGGCCTGACAGCTCTTTCATTAGTGGCCTGGTCAGGAGGCCTGACAGCTCCCTTCATTAGTGACCTGGCCAGTGGTCAGGAGGCATGACAGCTCCCTTCATTAGTGGCCTGGTCAGTGGTCAGGAGGCATGACAGCTCTTTCATTAGTGGCCTGGTCAGTGGTCAGGAGGCCTGACAGCTCTTTCATTAGTGGCCTGGTCAGTGGTCAGGAGGCCTGACAGCTCTTTCATTAGTGGCCTGGTCAGTGGTCAGGAGGCATGACAGCTCTTTCATTAGTGGCCTGGTCAGTGGTCAGGAGGCATGACAGCTCTTTCATTAGTGGCCTGGTCAGTGGTCAGGAGGCATGACAGCTCTTTCATTAGTGGCCTGGTCAGTGGTCAGGAGGCCTGACAGCTCTTTCATTAGTGGCCTGGTCAGTGGTCAGGAGGCCTGACAGCTCCCTTCATTAGTGACCTGGCCAGTGGTCAGGAGGCCTGACAGCTCCCTTCATTAGTGGCCTGGTCAGTGGTCAGGAGGCCTGACAGCTCTTTCATTAGTGGCCTGGTCAGGAGGCCTGACAGCTCCCTTCATTAGTGACCTGGCCAGTGGTCAGGAGGCATGACAGCTCTTTCATTAGTGGCCTGGTCAGGTTGCCTGGCCAGTGGTCAGGAGTCAGAAGGCCTGGTACTACACAGTGGCCACTCTGTCGCCCTGTCTTACCACCCCCTCTCTAATCCACGAGAGCCACAGGTCACTGTTCACACGTGTTGCCACTAGCATGGCCTGTCACCAGCATGTGTTGCCAACAGCATGGCATGTCAATCAATCACAACAAGCCCTGGCTGCCGGGCATCTGCCGCTGTCCTGCACTCTCTTCCTCCCCATTCAACTCCCTTCATTTATCCATTTCTCTTCAGCTCTTTCTTTCTCCTAATATTCTTCCTTCACAATTTCTCTCAAAACAATTCCTTCTCAAGCTCTCTCATTAACGTCCTTCTCTAAAAGCCAATTAGAAGTGTGTTAACTCTACAGGTGATCCCTATGTGCTATCTCTTTCAATTACAATAGTAGTTCCCGGCTGTTAAACCAAGAACCTTGCCTTTCTTTCCTTTCCAAATTGACAACAACACAGTGCACAATGCTCTCTAAGAATAGCTGACAAAGTGTGGATCCTTCCTAGCTCTAACAAGTCATGTAGCCATCTTCCTCTCAGCACCCCTCTCTCTGTCTTCGTCGTCTGTCTATAGTAGTCCAATAATTAATTAAACAGAGCGGCTACAGCTACTGGGCAGTACTGAGTCCAATAGAGAAATAGTGTTATATACAGTACTGAGTCCAATAGAGAAATAGTGTTATATACAGTACTGAGTCCAATAGACAAATAGTGTTATATACAGTACTGAGTCCAATAGAGAAATAGTGTTATATACAGTACTGGAACATGAACAATAGCAGAAAGAAGACACTCACCAAGTTGTACGCCAAGACTGGAGTTTCCACTGGGATAAAAGGATGAGGGTGAGAGGTGTCCCTTAAATATGCCCCCTTGTCCCAGGACCAGCGGCCTGGAGCCTGGAGGCGGGACCAAGAGTTTATACAATCCCAAATAAGAACTTCTAGATAACGGTTCACTAGAAAGTCTATCCTGTGTCACTCAGAGGCCTCCTTCCTGACAGGACGCCATCTAAAACGGAGTGTAGTTACCTAGGAGACAGAGGGTTCTAGTACCGCCCCTGACTGCCTGACTGTCCGACTGGTACAAAAATAAGGAATGGTTGGCAGAGGGAAGTGAAAGGGATTATTTCTAGATTTTTTTTCCATTATTGTGTTATGGTTGATTATAGTTGGGTCATGATGAAGGTGTTAACTGATTGATGTGAAATAATTCTCTTTCAGTCTGACATTTGACTTTTATTAAAATAGGAAGATGATTAGCTATGATTAGCTCAGACAATGCAACAAAACTGTCAAGGAATTTCTGGCCCTTGGGATTTGGGGAGCTAAAATTGTCTACTGTTATCAGATTTAGACGGTTTGTTATTGTGTTATAATGGAGAGAAGGAAAGACGTAGGACACACAATTCATCTGCATGTTTTACATCATTTGCATAGTGATTTGGATATTTATAATGATTATAAATTACTAAAGCATACATTGAGAATGTTGATCTTTTTCTTTTGCATATGAACGTATGTCTCAAATAGCCTACAAGTGTTGTCGCTGAATATGACAGAAGCTTATTTATCCATCAGGTCTGTTTTTGAAGGGCATGATTTGTTTACCCTGTCCCACACCTTTTGGCTCATAACAGACAATCAAAACATTTATTCACGTCAATCATCCAATATCTCTCTACCGGTTGTCATCTCATCCCAACACGGAGTGAAATATTGAAGTCACAACTTAACACAGACCCTGTATTGTATTTACATAGCCTAACTGAAACTTGAAGCTTG
Source organism: Salmo salar (assembly GCF_965601325.2). Classification (NCBI taxonomy): domain Eukaryota; kingdom Metazoa; phylum Chordata; class Actinopteri; order Salmoniformes; family Salmonidae; genus Salmo; species Salmo salar. Next base: position 89,132,512 of record NC_138296.1, on the reverse strand, counting down.
TAATCTCAGCTCCATTCACTGAAACTGTCCTCCTGTCCATGACCCAGTGAGACAGTCATGTTAATATGACTAAGCGCAGATAGGGGTGTTTGTCAGAGGGGGGGGATAGGCGGTGGGGGTGTAACTTTAGACCCCCTTGGGGCGTCTCATTAAGAAGTGGTTTGAGGGGCAGTCCAGTCTGTGGTGGGATAGTGCCTGTAGTGCAGGGCCTGATGAATGCAGGGTTTCACAGGGCCTGAATCCGCTGAGCCCAATTCTACACATTTTGCCATGGGACATATCGAAGAAGTTGCCGTTTTAAAGCAAATTTTCTGCAATTCTACACATTTTGTCATGTTAATGATATCTGAGTAAGAGTGACTAACAAAATAGAAAGGGAGCCCAGGGCCTATGACTTGTTAATCCGGCGCTGCTGTGGTGGGAGAGTGCCTGTGGTGGGAGAGTGCCTGTGGTGGGAGAGTGCCTGTGGTGGGAGAGTGCCTGTGGTGGGAGAGTGCCTGTGGTGGGAGAGTGCCTGTGTACATTTTGCAGCAAAGAGCCGATGTGGTATGTTTGAGAGTGAAGAGCCAGAAACATGCCAGACAGCTGAGGGGAGGGGGGGTTAAGAGAGTGACAGAGGGTAGGAAGGGGGGTTAGAAGTTAAGAGAGGGGGGGCAGGGAGAGAGACAGAGAGAGAGAGGGTCCAGAGTTCAGACCCTCCCCTTTCTCCCCGTCTGCTCGGCTTGGCTCAACGGGTCTTGGGGACAGCCTGTGGCAGCAGCCGGGCGGTAACTTTGCTCTGATTGGCGCCTCTCTCTCCTTTTAGGGGCATGCTGGGTAACAGGTGTCGGCGGCTACACATTGTGGCGGCTCCTGGAGGTAACATCCTCTGCCACAGCTCCTTATTCGTCACCTCCCTCTGTGGGGTGACAGAGAGGATTTTCCCTCCATGCCCCCATACACTCTGGCTTTGTGTCCTATCAGGAGACAGAGGGTTTATTTTCTATATAGAGAGTCTTGGCCCAGTAAGGTCCAATAGGAATGCGGTATTCCATTTGTAGCTGCTGTACTGTACTGTTGATGTACCTCAAAGGGAGTATCAATAGATAACCTACTCATTATGGCCTATTCTCAGCCTGTAAAGAAGATACGTGTTTCCCACCAAAAAGTCCCTTCAAGGGTTCTTGTATCTATATTAAGCCCTTTGCGTTCCAACCTGCATACCGTTTTTATCTGTATTGTTGTTTATCCTTTATTTTCTTTGGTGCAAATAAACTAAACCTAATATTGGAGAATAATTGCTGGATTGAATACATACATTGCATTCGGAAAGTATTCAGACCCCTTGACTATTTCCACATTGTTACGTTACAGCCTTATTCTAAAATGGATTAAAATCATTTTTTTCCCCTTTATCAATCTACACACAATAGCCCACAATGAAAAACAGGTGTTTAGACATTTTTGCAAATGTATTCAAAATAAAAAAAACTGAAATATCACATTTACATTAGTATTCAGACCCTTTACTCAGTAATTTGTTGAAGCACCGCGATTACTGCCTTGAGTCTTCTTCGGTATGACGTTATTAGCTTGGCACACCTGTATTTGGGGAGTTTCTCCCATTCTTCTCTGCAGATCCTCTCAAGCTCTGTCAGGTTGGATGGGGAGCGTCGCTGCACAGCTGTTTTCAGGTCTCTGCATGTTAGATCAGGTTCAAGTCCGGGCTCTGGCTGGGCCACTCAAGGACATTCAGAGACTTGTCCCGAAGCCACTCCTGCGTTGTCTTGCCTGTGTGCTTAGGGTCATTGTCCTGTTGAATGGTTAAACTTCACCCCAATCTGAGGTCCTGAGTGCTCTTGAGCAGGTTTTCATCAAGGATCAATCTGTACTTTGCTCCGTTCGTCTTTCCCTCGATCCAGACTAGTCTCCCAGTCCCTGCCGCTGAAAAACATCCCCACAGCCTGATGCTACCACCACCATGCTTCACCGTAGGGATGGTGCCAGGTTTCCTCCAGATGTGATGCTTGGCATTCAGGCCAAAGAGTTCAATCTTGGTTTCATCAGACCAGAGAGTCTTGTTTCTCATGGTCTGAGAGTCCTTTAGGTGCCTTTTGGCAAACTCCAAGCGAGCTGTCATGAGCCTTTTAATGAGGATTGGCTTCTGTCTGGCCACTACCATAAAGGAGTGATTGGTAGAGTGCTGCATAGATGGTTGTCCTTCTAGAAGGTTCTCCCATCTCTACAGAGGAATTCTGGAGCTCTTTCATAGTGACCATCGGGTTCTTGGTCACCTCCCTGACCAAGGCCCTTCTCCCCAGATTGCTCAGTTTGGCCGGGCGGCCAGCACTAGGAAAAGTCTTGGTGGTTCCAAACTTCTTCCATTTAAGAATGATGGAGGCCACTGTGTTCTTGGGGACCTTCAATGCTGCAGAAATGTTTTGTTACCCTTCCCCAGATTTGCGCCTCGACACAATCCTGTCTCGGAGCTCTACGAACGATTCCTTTGACCTCATGGCTTGGTTTTTGTTCTGACATGCACTGTCAACTGTGGGACCTTATATAGACAGGTGTGTGCCTTTCCAAATCATGTCCAATCAATTGAATTTACCACAGGTGGACTCCAATAGAGTTGTAGAAACATCTCAAGGATGATCAATGGAAAAAGGATGCACCTGAGCTCAATTTCGAGTCTCATAGCAAAGGGTCTGAATACTTATTTAAATAAGGTATAAAAACCCGTTTTCGGTTTGTCACTATGGGGTATTGTGATGTCACTATTGGGTATTGTGATGTCATTATGGGGTATTGTGTGTAGTTGATGAGGACATATATTTATTCATTCCATTTTAAAATAAGGCTGTAACAAAATGTGGAAAAAGTGAAAGGGTCTGAATACTTTCCAAATGCACTGTATTGAGGAATTTCCTGGTGGATCTCTTCACACAACACAAGTCCTGTTAGAAACATTTGCAATACTGCCATATGACAGCGTGTGCTACACCTCCGCCCACCCACTAGCCATCAAAATGGGGAGATGGATGGATGACGAAGTGTGGTGTCTTACGCTATGTCCCGTTTCAGCTGGTGACCCAACACTACGAGGTTTTGGAGGCATTTCCACTTCCCTGATTGTGTGGCAGGCAGCTAACATTTGAGGGCATTGGGCCAGTAACCGAAAGTTCGCTGGTTCGAGTCCCCGAGCCAGGAAGGTGGGAAAAAAATCTGCCGTTCTGCCCTTGAGCAAGTCAGATATCCCCCAACAACAAATGCTCCTCGGGCGCTGGTGATGTCGATTAAGGCAGCCTTCTGCACCTCTCTGATTGAGGGGGGTTGGGTTAAATGTGGAAGACACATTTCAGTTGAATGCATTCAGTTGTGCAACTGACTAAGTATCCCCTGTTCCATCGGGATTATATGTGGGCATTTCTCAACTCAGTGGCTGTGTCCCATTGGCACTCTATTCTCCAGGTAGTGCACTACATAGTGGATAGGGTGCCATTGGGATGCAGACACAGTGTAGTGTCACTGGATGCTATGCTGTGGGGAGGCTAGGGAGTATATTTAGTGGATGATGTGCTGTGGAGAGGCTAGGGGGTATATTTACTGGATGATGTGCTGTGGAGAGGCTAGGGGGTATATTTACTGGATGATGTGCTGTGGAGAGGCTAGGGGGTATATTTAGTGGATGATGTGCTGTGGAGAGGCTTGGGGGTATATTTAGTGGATGATGTGCTGTGGAGAGGCTTGGGGGTATATTTAGTGGATGATGTGCTGTGGAGAGGCTTGGGGGTATATTTAGTGGATGATGTGCTGTGGAGAGGCTTGGGGGTATATTTACTGGATGATGTGCTGTGGAGAGGCTTGGGGGTATATTTACTGGATGATGTGCTGTGGAGAGGCTTGGGGGTATATTTACTGGATGATGTGCTGTGGAGAGGCTAAGGGGTATATTTAGTGGATGATGTGCTGTGGAAAGGCTTGGGGGTATATTTAGTGGATGATGTGCTGTGGAGAGGCTTGGGGGTATATTTAGTGGATGATGTGCTGTGGAGAGGCTTGGGGGTATATTTACTGGATGATGTGCTGTGGAGAGGCTTGGGGGTATATTTACTGGATGATGTGCTGTGGAGAGGCTAGGGGGTATATTTACTGGATGATGTGCTGTGGAGAGGCTAGGGTGGAGGAGGGAGGAGAACAGTAGAGTGGAGGAGGGAGGGGAATAGTAGAGTGAAGGAGGGAGGAGGGAGGAGAATAGTAGAGTGGAGGAGGGAGGAGAATAGTAGAGTGGAGGAGGGAGGAGAATAGTAGAGTGGAGGAGGGAGGAGAATAGTAGAGTGGAGGAGGGAGGAGAATAGTAGAGTGGAGGAGGGAGGAGAATAGTAGAGTGGAGGAGGGAGGAGAATAGTAGAGTGGAGGAGGGAGGAGAATAGTAGAGTGGAGGAGGGAGGAGAATAGTAGAGTGGAGGAGGGAGGAGGATAGTAGAGCGGAGGAGGGTGGAGAATAGTAGAGCGGTGGAGGAAGGAGAATAGTAGAGCGGAGGAGGGAGGAGAATAGTAGAGTGGAGGAGGGAGGGGAATAGTAGAGTGAAGGAGGGAGGAGGATAGTAGAGCGGAGGAGGAAGGAGAATAGTAGAGTGGAGGATGGAGGAGGGAGGAGAACAGTAGAGTGGAGGAGGGAGAAGGGAGGAGAATAGTAGAGTGGAGGAGGGATGAGGGATGAGGGAGGGGGAGGAGAATAGTAGAGTGGAGGAGGGATGAGGGAGGAGAATAGTAGAGTGGAGGAGGGAAGAGAACAGAAGAGCGGAGGAGAAATGAGGGAGGAGAGATGAGAATAGTAGAGTGGAGGAGGGATGAGGGATGAGGGAGAAGAATAGTAGAGTGGAGGAGGGATGAGGGAGGAGAATAGTAGAGCGGAGGAGGGAGGAGAATAGTAGAGTGGAGGAGGAAGGAGAATAGTAGAGTGGAGGAGGGAGGAGAATAGTAGAGTTGAGGAGGGAGGAGGGATGAGGGAGGGGGAGGAGAATAGTAGAGTGGAGGAGGGATGAGGGATGAGGGAGGGGGAGGAGAATAGTAGAGTGGAGGAGGGATGAGAATAGTAGAGTGGAGGAGATAGGAGAATAGTAGAGTGGAGGAGGGATGAGGGAGGAGAATAGTAGAGTGGAGGAGGGAGGAGAATAGTAGAGTGGAGGAGGGATGAGGGAGGAGAATAGTAGAGTGGAGGAGGGAGGAGAATAGTAGAGTGGAGGAGGAAGGAGAACAGTAGAGTGGAGGAGGGAGGAGAACAGTAGAGTGGAGGAGGGAGGAGGGAGAAGAACAGTAGAGCGGAGGAGGGAGGAGGGAGGAGAATAGTAGAGCGGAGGAGGGAGGAGAATAGTAGAGCAAAGGAGGGAGGAGAATAGTAGAGCGGAGGAGGGTGGAGAATAGTAGAGTGGAGGAGGGAGGGGGATAGTAGAGTGGAGGAGGGAGGGGGATAGTAGAGTGAAGGAGGGAGGGGAATAGTAGAGCGGAGGAGGGTGGAGAATAGTAGAGTGGAGGAGGGAGGGGGATAGTAGAGTGAAGGAGGGAGGGGAATAGTAGAGTGAAGGAGGGAGGAGGGAGGAGAATAGTAGAGTGGAGGAGGGAGGAGAATAGTAGAGTCGAGGAGATAGGAGAATAGTAGAGTGGAGGAGGGATGAGAATAGTAGAGTGGAGGAGATAGGAGAATAGTAGAGTGGAGGAGGGAGGAGGGAGGAGAATAGTAGAGTGGAGGAGGGAGGAGGATAGTAGAGCGGAGGAGGAAGGAGAATAGTAGAGTGGAGGAGGGAGGAAGGAGGAGAACAGTAGAGTGGAGGAGGGAGGAGAATAGTAGAGTGGAGGAGGGAGGAGAATAGTAGAGCGGAGGAGGGAGGAGAATAGTAGAGCAAAGGAGGGAGGAGAATAGTAGAGCGGAGGAGGGTGGAGAATAGTAGAGCGGTGGAGGAAGGAGAATAGTATAGTGGAGGAGGGAGGAGGGAGGAGAATAGTAGAGTGGAGGAGGGAGGAGAACAGTAGAGTGGAGGAGGGAGGAGAATAGTAGAGTGGAGGAGGGAGGGGGATAGTAGAGTGAAGGAGGGAGGGGAATAGTAGAGTGAAGGAGGGAGGAGGGAGGAGAATAGTAGAGTGGAGGAGGGAGGAGAATAGTAGAGTGGAGGAGATAGGAGAATAGTAGAGTGGAGGAGGGATGAGAATAGTAGAGTGGAGGAGATAGGAGAATAGTAGAGTGGAGGAGGGAGGAGGGAGGAGAATAGTAGAGTGGAGGAGGGAGGAGGATAGTAGAGTGGAGGAGGGAGGAGAATAGTAGAGTGGAGGAGGAAGGAGAATAGTAGAGTGGAGGAGGGATGAGGGAGGGGGAGGAGAATAGTAGAGTGGAGGAGGGATGAGGGAGGAGAATATTAGAGTGGAGGAGGGAGGAGAACAGAAGAGCGGAGGAGAAATGAGGGAGGAGAGATGAGAATAGTAGAGTGGAGGAGGGATGAGGGATGAGAATAGTAGAGTGGAGGAGGGATGAGGGAGGAGAATAGTAGAGCGGAGGAGGGAGGAGAACAGTAGAGCGGAGGAGGGAGGAGAATAGTAGAGTGGAGGAGGGAGGAGAATAGTAGAGTGGAGGAGGGAGGAGAATAGTAGAGTGGAGGAGATAGTAGAGTGGAGGAGCGAGGAGAATAGTAGAGTGGAGGAGTGAGGAGAATAGTAGAGTGGAGGAGATAGTAGAGTGGAGGAGATAGTATAATAGTAGAGTGGAGGTGGGATGAGGGAGGAGAATAGTAGAGTGGAGGAGGGAGGAGAATAGTAGAGTGGAGGAGGAAGGAGAATAGTAGAGTGGAGGAGGGATGAGGGAGGGGGAGGAGAATAGTAGAGTGGAGGAGGGATGAGGGAGGAGAATATTAGAGTGGAGGAGGGAGGAGAACAGAAGAGCGGAGGAGAAATGAGGGAGGAGAGATGAGAATAGTAGAGTGGAGGAGGGATGAGGGATGAGAATAGTAGAGTGGAGGAGGGATGAGGGAGGAGAATAGTAGAGCGGAGGAGGGAGGAGAACAGTAGAGCGGAGGAGGGAGGAGAATAGTAGAGTGGAGGAGGGAGGAGAATAGTAGAGTGGAGGAGGGAGGAGAATAGTAGAGTGGAGGAGATAGTAGAGTGGAGGAGCGAGGAGAATAGTAGAGTGGAGGAGTGAGGAGAATAGTAGAGTGGAGGAGATAGTAGAGTGGAGGAGATAGTATAATAGTAGAGTGGAGGTGGGATGAGGGAGGAGAATAGTAGAGTGGAGGAGGGAGGAGAATAGTAGAGCGGAGGAGGAAGGAGAATAGTAGAGTGGAGGAGGGAGGAGAATAGTAGGGGTGGCGGAGGGAGGAGGGAGGAGAATAGTAGAGCGGAGGAGGAAGGAGAATAGTAGAGTGGAGGAGGGAGGAGAACAGTAGAGTGGAGGAGGGAGGAGGGAGGAGAATAGTAGAGTGGAGGAGGGATGAGGGAGGAGAATAGTAGAGTGGAGGAGGGATGAGGGAGGAGAATAGTAGAGTGGAGGAGGGAGGAGAATAGTAGAGTGGAGGAGGGAGGAGAATAGTAGAGTGGAGGAGGGAGGAGAATAGTAGAGTGGAGGAGGGAGGAGAATAGTAGAGCGGACAAGGAAGGAGAATAGTAGAGTGGAGGAGGGAGGGGAACAGTAGAGTGGAGGAGGGAGGAGAAAAGTAGAGTGGTGGAGGGAGGAGGGATGAGGGAGGAGGGAGGAGAACAGTAGAGCGGAGGAGGGAGGAGAATAGTAGAGCGGAGGGGGGAGGAGAAAAGTAGAGTGGAGGGGGGAGGAGAATAGTAGAGTGGAGGAGGGATGAGGGAGGAGAAAAGTATAGTGGAGGAGGGATGAGGGAGGAGAATAGTAGAGTGGAGGAGGAAGGAGAATAGTAGAGTTGATGAGGGATGAGGGAGGGGTAGGAGAATAGTAGAGTGGAGGTGGGATGAGGGAGGAGAATAGTAGAGTGGAGGAGGGAGGAGAACAGAAGAGCGGATGAGAAATGAGGGAGGAGAGAGGAGAATAGTAGAGTGGAGGAGGGATGAGGTAGAAGAATAGTAGAGTGGAGGAGGGATGAGGGATGAGGGAGAAGAATAGTAGAGCGGAGGAGGGAGGAGAAAAGTAGAGTGGTGGAGGGAGGAGGGATGAGGGAGGAGGGAGGAGAACAGTAGAGCGGAGGAGGGAGGAGAATAGTAGAGTGGAGGGGGGAGGAGAAAAGTAGAGTGGAGGGGGGAGGAGAATAGTAGAGTGGAGGAGGGATGAGGGAGGAGAAAAGTATAGTGGAGGATGGATGAGGGAGGAGAATAGTAGAGTGGAGGAGGAAGGAGAATAGTAGAGTGGATGAGGGATGAGGGAGGGGTAGGAGAATAGTAGAGTGGAGGTGGGATGAGGGAGGAGAATAGTAGAGTGGAGGAGGGAGGAGAACAGAAGAGCGGATGAGAAATGAGGGAGGAGAGAGGAGAATAGTAGAGTGGAGGAGGGATGAGGTAGAAGAATAGTAGAGTGGAGGAGGGATGAGGGATGAGGGAGAAGAATAGTAGAGCGGAGGAGGGAGGAGAACAGTAGAGCGGAGGAGGGAGGAGAATAGTAGAGTGGAGGAGATAGTAGAGTGGAGGAGATAGTAGAATAGTAGAGTGGAGATGGGATGAGGGAGGAGAATAGTAGAGTGGAGGAGGGAGGAGAATAGTAGAGCGGAGGAGGAAGGAGAATAGTAGAGCGGAGGAGGAAGGAGAATAGTAGAGTGGAGGAGGGAGGAGAATAGTAGGGGTGTCGGAGGGAGGAGGGAGGAGAATAGTAGAGCGGAGGAGGAAGGAGAATAGTAGAGTGGAGGAGGGATGAGGGAGGAGAATATTAGAGTGGAGGAGGGAGGAGAATAGTAGAGTGGAGGAGGGAGGAGAATAGTAGAGTGGAGGAGTGAGTAGAATAGTAGAGAGGACAAGGAAGGAGAATAGTAGAGTGGAGGGGGGAGGAGAAAAGTAGAGTGGAGGAGGGAGGAGGGATGAGGGAGGAGGGGGAGAACAGTAGAGTGGAGGAGGGAGGAGAATAGTAGAGTGGAGGGGGGAGGAGAAAAGTAGAGTGGAGGGGGGAGGAGAATAGTAGAGTGGAGGAGGGATGAGGGAGGAGAAAAGTATAGTGGAGGAGGGATGAGGGAGGAGAATAGTAGAGTGGAGGAGAAAGGAGAATAGTAGAGTGGATGAGGGATGAGGGAGGGGTAGGAGAATAGTAGAGTGGAGGTGGGATGAGGGAGGAGAACAGTAGAGCGGAGGAGGGAGGAGAATAGTAGAGTGGAGGAGGGAGGAGAATAGTAGAGTGGAGGAGGGAGGAGAATAGTAGAGTGGAGGAGGGATGAGGGATGAGGGAGGGGGAGGAGAATAGTAGAATGGAGGAGGGAGGAAAATAGTAGAGTGGAGGAGGGAGGAGAATAGTAGAGCGGAGGAGGGAGGAGAATAGTAGAGCGGAGGAGGGAGGAGAATAGTAGAGCGGAGGAGGAAGGAGAATAGTAGAGTGGAGGAGGGAGGAGAATAGTAGAGTGGAGGAGGGATGAGGGATGAGGGAGGGGGAGGAGAATAGTAGAGTGGAGGAGGGAGGAGAATAGTAGAGTGGAGGAGGGATGAGGGAGGGGGAGGAGAATAGTAGAGTGGAGGAGGGAGGAGAACAGTAGAGTGGAGAAGGGAGGAGAACAGTAGAGTGGAGGAGGGAGGAGAACAGTAGAGTGGAGGAGGGAGGAGAACAGTAGAGTGGAGGAGGGAGGAGAACAGTAGAGCGGAGGAGGGAGGAGAACAGTAGAGCGGAGGAGGGACGAGAACAGTAGAGCGGAGGAGGGAGGAGAATAGTAGAGTCGAGGAGGGATGAGGGAGGAGAATAGTAGAGTGGAGGAGGGAGGAGAATAGTAGAGCGGAGGAGGGAGGAGAATAGTAGAGTGGAGGAGGGAGGAGAACAGTAGAGCGGAGGAGGGAGGAGAACAGTAGAGTGGAGGAGATATGAGAATAGTAGAGTGGAGGAGGGATGAGGGAGGAGAATAGTAGAGTGGAGGAGGGAGGAGCATAGTAGAGTGGAGGAGGGATGAGGGAGGAGAATAGTAGAGTGGAGGAGGGAGGAGAATAGTAGAGTGGAGGAGGAAGGAGAATAGTAGAGTGGAGGAGGGATGAGGGAGGGGGAGGAGAATAGTAGAGTGGAGGAGGGAGGAGAATAGTAGAGTGGAGGAGGGAGGAGAATAGTAGAGTGGAGGAGGAAGGAGAATAGTAGAGTGGAGGTGGGATGAGGGAGGAGAATAGTAGAGTGGAGGAGGGAGGAGAATAGTAGAGTGGAGGAGGGAGGAGAATAGTAGGGGTGGCGGAGGGAGGAGGGAGGAGAATAGTAGAGTGGAGGAGGGAGGAGGGAGGAGAACAGTAGAGTGGAGGAGGGAGTAGAATAGTAGAGTGGAGGAGGGAGGAGAAAAGTAGAGTGGTGGAGGGAGGAGGGATGAGGGAGGAGAACAGTAGAGTGGAGGAGGGAGGAGAACAGTAGAGTGGAGGAGGGAGGAGAATAGTAGAGTGGAGGAGGGAGGAGAACAGTAGAGTGGAGGAGGGAGGAGAACAGTAGAGTGGAGGAGGGAGGAGGGAGGAGAATAGTAGAGTGGAGGAGGGAGGAGGGAGGAGAATAGTAGAGTGGAGGAGGGAGGAGAAAAGTAGAGTGGTGGAGGGAGGAAGGGATGAGGGAGGAGGGAGGAGAACAGTAGAGCGGAGGAGGGAGGAGAATAGTAGAGTGGAGGGGGGAGGAGAAAAGTAGAGTGGAGGGGGGAGGAGAATAGTAGAGTGGAGGAGGGATGAGGGAGGAGAATAGTAGAGTGGAGGAGGGAGGAGAAAAGTAGAGTGGTGGAGGGAGGAGAATAGTAGAGTGGAGGAGGGATGACGGATGAGGGAGGGGTAGGAGAATAGTAGAGTGGAGGAGGGAGGAGGGAGGAGAACAGTAGAGTGGAGGAGGGAGGAGAAAAGTAGAGTGGTGGAGGGATGAGGGATGAGGGAGGATGTAGGAGAACAGTAGAGCGGAGGAGGGAGGAGAATAGTAGAGTGGAGGGGGGGAGGAGAAAAGTATAGTGGAGGGGGGAGGAGAATAGTAGTGTGGAGGAGGGATGACAGATGAGGGAGGGGTAGGAGAATAGTAGAGTGGAGGAGGGAGGAGGGAGGAGAACAGTAGAGTGGAGGAGGGATGAGGGAGGAGAATAGTAGAGTGGAGGAGGGAGGAGAAAAGTAGAGTGGTGGAGGGAGGAGGGATGAGGGAGGAGGGAGGAGAACAGTAGAGCGGAGGACGGAGGAGAATAGTAGAGTGGAGGGGGGAGGAGAAAAGTAGAGTGGAGGGGGGAGGAGAATAGTAGAGTGGAGGAGGGATGAGGGAGGAGAATAGTAGAGTGGAGGAGGGATGAGGGATGAGGGAGGGGTAGGAGAATAGTAGAGTGGAGGTGGAATGAGAATAGTAGAGTGGAGGAGGGAGGAGAACAGAAGAGCGGATGAGAAATGAGGGAGGAGAGAGGAGAATAGTAGAGTGGAGGAGGGAGGAGAACAGTAGAGTGGAGGAGGGAGGAGAACAGTAGAGTGGAGGATGGAGGAGAACAGTAGAGTGGAGGAGGGAGGAGAACAGTAGAGTGGAGGAGGGAGGAGAATAGTAGAGTGGAGGAGGGATGAGGGATGAGGGAGGGGGAGGAGAATAGTAGAATGGAGGAGGGAGGAAAATAGTAGAGTGGAGGAGGGAGGAGAATAGTAGAGCGGAGGAGGGAGGAGAATAGTAGAGCGGAGGAGGGAGGAGGATAGTAGAGCGGAGGAGGAAGGAGAATAGTAGAGTGGAGGAGGGAGGAGAATAGTAGAGTGGAGGAGGGATGAGGGATGAGGGAGGGGGAGGAGAATAGTAGAGTGGAGGAGGGAGGAGAATAGTAGAGTGGAGGAGGGATGAGGGAGGGGGAGGAGAATAGTAGAGTGGAGGAGGGAGGAGAACAGTAGAGTGGAGAAGGGAGGAGAACAGTAGAGTGGAGGAGGGAGGAGAACAGTAGAGCGGAGGAGGGAGGAGAACAGTAGAGCGGAGGAGGGAGGAGAACAGTAGAGCGGAGGAGGGAGGAGAACAGTAGAGCGGAGGAGGGACGAGAACAGTAGAGCGGAGGAGGGAGGAGAATAGTAGAGTTGAGGAGGGAGGAGGGAGGAGAATAGTAGAGTGGAGGAGGGAGGAGAATAGTAGAGCGGAGGAGGGAGGAGAATAGTAGAGTGGAGGAGGGAGGAGAACAGTAGAGCGGAGGAGGGAGGAGAACAGTAGAGTGGAGGAGATATGAGAATAGTAGAGTGGAGGAGGGATGAGGGAGGAGAATAGTAGAGTGGAGGAGGGAGGAGCATAGTAGAGTGGAGGAGGGATGAGGGAGGAGAAGTAGTAGAGTGGAGGAGGAAGGAGAATAGTAGAGTGGAGGAGGGATGAGGGAGGGGAGGAGAATAGTAGAGTGGAGGAGATAGGAGAATAGTAGAGTGGAGGTGGGATGAGGGAGGAGAATAGTAGAGTGGAGGAGGGAGGAGAATAGTAGAGTGGAGGAGGGAGGAAAATAGTAGAGCGGAGGAGGAAGGAGAATAGTAGAGTGGAGGAGGGAGGAGAATAGTAGGGGTGGCGGAGGGAGGAGGGAGGAGAATAGTAGAGTGGAGGAGGGAGGAGGGAGGAGAACAGTAGAGTGGAGGAGGGAGTAGAATAGTAGAGTGGAGGAGGGAGGAGAAAAGTAGAGTGGTGGAGGGAGGAGGGATGAGGGAGGAGAACAGTAGAGTGGAGGAGGGAGGAGAACAGTAGAGTGGAGGAGGGAGGAGAATAGTAGAGTGGAGGAGGGAGGAGGGAGGAGAACAGTAGAGTGGAGGAGGGAGGAGAACAGTAGAGTGGAGGAGGGAGGAGGGAGGAGAATAGTAGAGTGGAGGAGGGAGGAGGGAGGAGAATAGTAGAGTGGAGGAGGGAGGAGAAAAGTAGAGTGGTGGAGGGAGGAAGGGATGAGGGAGGAGGGAGGAGAACAGTAGAGCGGAGGAGGGAGGAGAATAGTAGAGTGGAGGGGGGAGGAGAAAAGTAGAGTGGAGGGGGGAGGAGAATAGTAGAGTGGAGGAGGGATGAGGGAGGAGAATAGTAGAGTGGAGGAGGGAGGAGAAAAGTAGAGTGCTGGAGGGAGGAGAATAGTAGAGTGGAGGAGGGATGACGGATGAGGGAGGGGTAGGAGAATAGTAGAGTGGAGGAGGGAGGAGGGAGGAGAACAGTAGAGTGGAGGAGGGAGGAGAAAAGTAGAGTGGTGGAGGGATGAGGGATGAGGGAGGAGGTAGGAGAACAGTAGAGCGGAGGAGGGAGGAGAATAGTAGAGTGGAGGGGGGAGGAGGGAGGAGAACAGTAGAGTGGAGGAGGGAGGAGAAAAGTAGAGTGGTGGAGGGATGACGGATGAGGGAGGGGTAGGAGAATAGTAGAGTGGAGGAGGGAGGAGGGAGGAGAACAGTAGAGTGGAGGAGGGAGGAGAAAAGTAGAGTGGTGGAGGGAGGAGGGATGAGGGAGGAGGGAGGAGAACAGTAGAGCGGAGGACGGAGGAGAATAGTAGAGTGGAGGGGGGAGGAGAAAAGTAGAGTGGAGGGGGGAGGAGAATAGTAGAGTGGAGGAGGGATGAGGGAGGAGAATAGTAGAGTGGAGGAGGGATGAGGGATGAGGGAGGGGTAGGAGAATAGTAGAGTGGAGGAGGGAGGAGGGAGGAGAACAGTAGAGTGGAGGAGGGATGAGGGAGGAGAACAGTAGAGTGGAGGAGGGAGGAGAAAAGTAGAGTGGTGGAGGGATGAGGGATGAGGGAGGAGGTAGGAGAACAGTAGAGCGGAGGAGGGAGGAGAATAGTAGAGTGGAGGGGGGAGGAGGGAGGAGAACAGTAGAGTGGAGGAGGGAGGAGAAAAGTAGAGTGGTGGAGGGATGACGGATGAGGGAGGGGTAGGAGAATAGTAGAGTGGAGGAGGGAGGAGGGAGGAGAACAGTAGAGTGGAGGAGGGAGGAGAATAGTAGAGTGGAGGGGGGAGGAGAATAGTAGAGTGGAGGAGGGATGAGGGAGGAGAATAGTAGAGTGGAGGAGGGATGAGGGATGAGGGAGGGGTAGGAGAATAGTAGAGTGGAGGTGGAATGAGAATAGTAGAGTGGAGGAGGGAGGAGAACAGAAGAGCGGATGAGAAATGAGGGAGGAGAGAGGAGAATAGTAGAGTGGAGGAGGGATGAGGTAGAAGAATAGTAGAGTGGAGGAGGGATGAGGGATGAGGGAGGAGAACAGTAGAGCGGAGGAGGGAGGAGAATAGTAGAGTGGAGGAGGGAGGAGCATAGTAGAGTGGAGGAGGAAGGAGAATAGTAGAGTGGAGGAGGGATGAGGGATGAGGGAGGGGGAGGAGAATAGTAGAGTGGAGGAGGGAGGAGAATAGTAGAGTGGAGGAGGGAGGAGAACAGTAGAGTGGAGGAGGGAGGAGAACAGTAGAGTGGAGGATGGAGGAGAACAGTAGAGTGGAGGAGGGAGGAGAACAGTAGAGTGGAGGAGGGATGAGGGATGAGGGAGGGGGAGGAGCATAGTAGAGTGGAGGGAGGAGAATAGTAGAGTGGAGGAGATAGGAGAATAGTAGAGTGGAGGTGGGATGAGGGAGGAGAATAGTAGAGTGGAGGAGGGAGGAGAATAGTAGAGCGGAGGAGGAAGGAGAACAGTAGAGTGGAGGAGGGAGGAGGGAGGAGAACAGTAGAGTGGATGAGGTAGGAGAATAGTAGAGTGGAGGAGGGAGGAGAAAAGTAGAGTGGTGGAGGGAGGAGGGATGAGGGAGGAGAAAAGTAGAGTGGTGGAGGGAGGAGGGATGAGGGAGGAGAATAGTAGAGTGGAGGAGGGAGGAGGGAGGAGAACAGTAGAGTGGAGGAGGGAGGATAATAGTAGAGTGGAGGAGGGAGGAGGGAGGAGAAAAGTAGAGTGGTGGAGGGAGGAGGGATGAGGGAGGAGAATAGTAGAGTGGAGGAGGGAGGAGGGAGGAGAACAGTAGAGCGTAGGAGGGAGGAGAACAGTAGAGTGGAGGAGGGAGGAGAACAGTAGAGTGGAGGAGGGAGGAGAATAGTAGAGTGGAGGAGGGAGGAGAATAGTAGAGTGGAGGAGGGAGGAGAATAGTAGAGTGGAGAAGGGAGGAGAATAGTAGAGTGGAGGAGGGAGGAGAATAGTAGAGTGGAGGAGATAGTAGAGAGGAGGAGATAGGAGAATAGTAGAGTGGAGGTGGGATGAGGGAGGAGAATAGTAGAGCGGAGGAGGGAGGAGAATAGTAGAGTGGAGGAGGAAGGAGAATAGTAGAGTGGAGGAGGGAGGAGAATAGTAGAGTGGAGGAGGGAGGAGAATAGTAGAGTGGAGGAGATAGTAGAGTGGTGGAGATAGGAGAATAGTAGAGTGGAGGTGGGATGAGGGAGGAGAATAGTAGAGTGGAGGAGGGAGGAGAATAGTACAGTGGAGGAGGGAGGAGAATAGGAGAGCGGAGGAGGAAGGAGGGAGGAGAGATGAGAATAGTAGAGTGGAGGAGGGATGAGGGATGAGGGAGAAGAATAGTAGAGTGGAGGAGGGATGAGGGATGAGGGAGGAGAATAGTAGAGCGGAGGAGGGAGGAGAATAGTAGAGTGGAGGAGAGAGGAGGGAGGAGAATAGTAGAGTGGAGGAGAGAGGAGGGAGGAGAATAGTAGAGTGGAGGAGAGAGGAGGGAGGAGAATAGTAGAGTGGAGGAGGGAGGAGAATAGCAGAGTGGAGGAGGGAGGAGAACAGTAGAGTGGATGAGATATGAGAATAGTAGAGTGGAGGAGGGATGAGGGAGGAGAATAGTAGAGTGGAGGAGGGAGGAGAATAGTAGAGTGGAGGAGGGATGAGGGATGAGGGAGGGGGAGGAGAATAGTAGAGCGTAGGAGGGAGGAGAACAGTAGAGCGGAGGAGGGAGGAGAACAGTAGAGTGGAGGAGGGATGAGGGAGGGGGAGGAGAATAGTAGAGTGGAGGAGATAGGAGAATAGTAGAGTGGAGGTGGGATGAGGGAGGAGAATAGTAGAGTGGAGGAGGGAGGAGAATAGTAGAGTGGAGGAGGGAGGAAAATAGTAGAGCGGAGGAGGGAGGAAAATAGTAGAGCGGAGGAGGAAGGAGAATAGTAGAGTGGAGGAGGGAGGAGAATAGTAGGGGTGGCGGAGGGAGGAGGGAGGAGAATAGTAGAGTGGAGGAGGGAGGAGAACAGTAGAGTGGAGGAGGGAGGAGAACAGTAGAGTGGAGGAGGGAGGAGAATAGTAGAGTGGTGGAGGGAGGAGGGATGAGGGAGGAGAACAGTAGAGTGGAGGAGGGAGGAGAACAGTAGAGTGGAGGAGGGAGGAGAATAGTAGAGTGGAGGAGGGAGGAGAACAGTAGAGTGGAGGAGGGAGGAGAACAGTAGAGTGGAGGAGGGAGGAGAACAGTAGAGTGGAGGAGGGAGGAGGGAGGAGAATAGTAGAGTGGAGGAGGGAGGAGGGAGGAGAATAGTAGAGTGGAGGAGGGAGGAGAAAAGTAGAGTGGTGGAGGGAGGAAGGGATGAGGGAGGAGGGAGGAGAACAGTAGAGCGGAGGAGGGAGGAGAATAGTAGAGTGGAGGGGGGAGGAGAAAAGTAGAGTGGAGGGGGGAGGAGAATAGTAGAGTGGAGGAGGGATGAGGGAGGAGAATAGTAGAGTGGAGGAGGGAGGAGAAAAGTAGAGTGGTGGAGGGAGGAGGGATGAGGGATGAGGGAGGAGGTAGGAGAACAGTAGAGCGGAGGAGGGAGGAGAATAGTAGAGTGGAGGGGGGAGGAGAAAAGTAGAGTGGAGGGGGGAGGAGAATAGTAGAGTGGAGGAGGGATGACGGATGAGGGAGGGGTAGGAGAATAGTAGAGTGGAGGAGGGAGGAGGGAGGAGAACAGTAGAGTGGAGGAGGGAGGAGAAAAGTAGAGTGGTGGAGGGAGGAGGGATGAGGGAGGAGGGAGGAGAACAGTAGAGCGGAGGACGGAGGAGAATAGTAGAGTGGAGGGGGGAGGAGAAAAGCAGAGTGGAGGGGGGAGGAGAATAGTAGAGTGGAGGAGGGATGAGGGATGAGGGATGAGGGAGGGGTAGGAGAATAGTAGAGTGGAGGAGGGAGGAGGGAGGAGAACAGTAGAGTGGAGGAGGGATGAGGGAGGAGAATAGTAGAGTGGAGGAGGGAGGAGAAAAGTAGAGTGGTGGAGGGAGGAGGGATGAGGGAGGAGGGAGGAGAACAGTAGAGCGGAGGACGGAGGAGAATAGTAGAGTGGAGGGGGGAGGAGAAAAGTAGAGTGGAGGGGGGAGGAGAATAGTAGAGTGGAGGAGGGATGAGGGAGGAGAATAGTAGAGTGGAGGAGGGATGAGGGATGAGGGAGGGGTAGGAGAATAGTAGAGTGGAGGTGGAATGAGAATAGTAGAGTGGAGGAGGGAGGAGAACAGAAGAGCGGATGAGAAATGAGGGAGGAGAGAGGAGAATAGTAGAGTGGAGGAGGGATGAGGTAGAAGAATAGTAGAGTGGAGGAGGGATGAGGGAGGAGGGAGGAGAACAGTAGAGCGGAGGACGGAGGAGAATAGTAGAGTGGAGGGGGGAGGAGAAAAGTAGAGTGGAGGGGGGAGGAGAATAGTAGAGTGGAGGAGGGATGAGGGAGGAGAATAGTAGAGTGGAGGAGGGATGAGGGATGAGGGAGGGGTAGGAGAATAGTAGAGTGGAGGTGGAATGAGAATAGTAGAGTGGAGGAGGGAGGAGAACAGAAGAGCGGATGAGAAATGAGGGAGGAGAGAGGAGAATAGTAGAGTGGAGGAGGGATGAGGTAGAAGAATAGTAGAGTGGAGGAGGGATGAGGGATGAGGGAGGAGAACAGTAGAGCGGAGGAGGGAGGAGAATAGTAGAGTGGAGGAGGGAGGAGAATAGTAGAGTGGAGGAGGGAGGAGCATAGTAGAGTGGAGGAGGAAGGAGAATAGTAGAGTGGAGGAGGGATGAGGGATGAGGGAGGGGGAGGAGAATAGTAGAGTGGAGGAGGGAGGAGAATAGTAGAGTGGGGGAGGGAGGAGAACAGTAGAGTGGAGGAGGGAGGAGAACAGTAGAGTGGAGGATGGAGGAGAACAGTAGAGTGGAGGAGGGAGGAGAACAGTAGAGTGGAGGAGGGATGAGGGATGAGGGAGGGGGAGGAGCATAGTAGAGTGGAGGGAGGAGAATAGTAGAGTGGAGGAGGGATGAGGGATGAGGGAGGAGAATAGTAGAGCGGAGGAGGGAGGAGAACAGTAGAGCGGAGGAGGGAGGAGAATAGTAGAGTGGAGGAGAGAGGAGGGAGGAGAATAGTAGAGTGGAGGAGAGAGGAGGGAGGAGAATAGTAGAGTGGAGGAGAGAGGAGGGAGGAGAATAGTAGAGTGGAGGAGAGAGGAGGGAGGAGAATAGTAGAGTGGAGGAGGGAGGAGAATAGCAGAGTGGAGGAGGGAGGAGAACAGTAGAGTGGAGGAGGGAGGAGAACAGTAGAGTGGAGGAGGGAGGAGAATAGTAGAGTGGAGGAGATAGTAGAGAGGAGGAGATAGGAGAATAGTAGAGTGGAGGTGGGATGAGGGAGGAGAATAGTAGAGCGGAGGAGGGAGGAGAATAGTAGAGTGGAGGAGGAAGGAGAATAGTAGAGTGGAGGAGGGAGGAGAATAGTAGAGTGGAGGAGGGAGGAGAATAGTAGAGTGGAGGAGATAGTAGAGTGGTGGAGATAGGAGAATAGTAGAGTGGAGGTGGGATGAGGGAGGAGAATAGTAGAGTGGAGGAGGGAGGAGAATAGTACAGTGGAGGAGGGAGGAGGGAGAAGAATAGTAGAGTGGAGGAGGGATGAGGGATGAGGGAGGAGAACAGTAGAGCGGAGGAGGGAGGAGAATAGTAGAGTGGAGGAGGGAGGAGAATAGTAGAGTGGAGGAGAGAGGAGGGAGGAGAATAGTAGAGTGGAGGAGAGAGGAGGGAGGAGAATAGTAGAGTGGAGGAGAGAGGAGGGAGGAGAATAGTAGAGTGGAGGAGAGAGGAGGGAGGAGAATAGTAGAGTGGAGGAGAGAGGAGGGAGGAGAATAGTAGAGTGGAGGAGGGAGGAGAATAGCAGAGTGGAGGAGGGAGGAGAACAGTAGAGTGGAGGAGGGAGGAGAACAGTAGAGTGGAGGAGATATGAGAATAGTAGAGTGGAGGAGGGATGAGGGAGGAGAATAGTAGAGTGGAGGAGGGAGGAGAATAGTAGAGTGGAGGAGGGATGAGGGATGAGGGAGGGGGAGGAGAATAGTAGAGCGTAGGAGGGAGGAGAACAGTAGAGCGGAGGAGGGAGGAGGGAGGAGAACAGTAGAGTGGATGAGGTAGGAGAATAGTAGAGTGGAGGAGGGAGGAGGGAGGAGAAAAGTAGAGTGGTGGAGGGAGGAGAATAGTAGAGCGGAGGAGGAAGGAGAATAGTAGAGGAGGGAGGAGAATAGTAGGGGTGGCGGAGGGAGGAGGGAGGAGAATAGTAGAGCGGAGGAGGAAGGAGAACAGTAGAGTGGAGGAGGGAGGAGGGAGGAGAACAGTAGAGTGGATGAGGTAGGAGAATAGTAGAGTGGAGGAGGGAGGAGGGAGGAGAAAAGTAGAGTGGTGGAGGGAGGAGGGATGAGGGAGGAGAAAAGTAGAGTGGTGGAGGGAGGAGGGATGAGGGAGGAGAATAGTAGAGTGGAGGAGGGAGGAGGGAGGAGAACAGTAGAGTGGAGGAGGGAGGATAATAGTAGAGTGGAGGAGGGAGGAGGGAGGAGAAAAGTAGAGTGGTGGAGGGAGGAGGGATGAGGGAGGAGAATAGTAGAGTGGAGGAGGGAGGAGGGAGGAGAACAGTAGAGCGTAGGAGGGAGGAGAACAGTAGAGTGGAGGAGGGAGGAGAATAGTAGAGTGGAGGAGGGAGGAGAATAGTAGAGTGGAGGAGGGAGGAGAATAGTAGAGTGGAGGAGGGAGGAGAATAGTAGAGTGGAGGAGGGAGGAGAATAGTAGAGTGGAGGAGATAGTAGAGTGGTGGAGATAGGAGAATAGTAGAGTGGAGGTGGGATGAGGGAGGAGAATAGTAGAGTGGAGGAGGGAGGAGAATAGTACAGTGGAGGAGGGAGGAGAATAGGAGAGCGGAGGAGGAAGGAGGGAGGAGAGATGAGAATAGTAGAGTGGAGGAGGGATGAGGGATGAGGGAGAAGAATAGTAGAGTGGAGGAGGGATGAGGGATGAGGGAGGAGAATAGTAGAGCGGAGGAGGGAGGAGAACAGTAGAGCGGAGGAGGGAGGAGAATAGTAGAGTGGAGGAGAGAGGAGGGAGGAGAATAGTAGAGTGGAGGAGAGAGGAGGGAGGAGAATAGTAGAGTGGAGGAGAGAGGAGGGAGGAGAATAGTAGAGTGGAGGAGAGAGGAGGGAGGAGAATAGTAGAGTGGAGGAGGGAGGAGAACAGTAGAGTGGAGGAGGGAGGAGAACAGTAGAGTGGAGGAGGGAGGAGAATAGTAGAGTGGAGGAGATAGTAGAGAGGAGGAGATAGGAGAATAGTAGAGTGGAGGTGGGATGAGGGAGGAGAATAGTAGAGCGGAGGAGGGAGGAGAATAGTAGAGTGGAGGAGGAAGGAGAATAGTAGAGTGGAGGAGGGAGGAGAATAGTAGAGTGGAGGAGATAGTAGAGTGGTGGAGATAGGAGAATAGTAGAGTGGAGGTGGGATGAGGGAGGAGAATAGTAGAGTGGAGGAGGGAGGAGAATAGTACAGTGGAGGAGGGAGGAGAATAGGAGAGCGGAGGAGGAAGGAGGGAGGAGAGATGAGAATAGTAGAGTGGAGGAGGGATGAGGGATGAGGGAGAAGAATAGTAGAGTGGAGGAGGGATGAGGGATGAGGGAGGAGAACAGTAGAGCGGAGGAGGGAGGAGAACAGTAGAGCGGAGGAGGGAGGAGAATAGTAGAGTGGAGGAGAGAGGAGGGAGGAGAATAGTAGAGTGGAGGAGAGAGGAGGGAGGAGAATAGTAGAGTGGAGGAGAGAGGAGGGAGGAGAATAGTAGAGTGGAGGAGAGAGGAGGGAGGAGAATAGTAGAGTGGAGGAGGGAGGAGAATAGCAGAGTGGAGGAGGGAGGAGAACAGTAGAGTGGAGGAGGGAGGAGAACAGTAGAGTGGAGGAGATATGAGAATAGTAGAGTGGAGGAGGGATGAGGGAGGAGAATAGTAGAGTGGAGGAGGGATGAGGGATGAGGGAGGGGGAGGAGAATAGTAGAGCGTAGGAGGGAGGAGAACAGTAGAGCGGAGGAGGGAGGAGAACAGTAGAGTGGAGGAGATAGGAGAACAGTAGAGTGGAGGAGATAGGAGAATAGTAGAGTGGAGGAGGGAGGAGAATAGTAGAGTGGAGGAGGGAGGAGAATAGTAGAGTGGAGGAGGGAGGAGAATAGTAGAGTGGAGGAGATAGGAGAATAGTAGAGCGGAGGAGCGAGGAGAACAGTAGAGCGGAGGAGGGAGGAGAATAGTAGAGTCGAGGAGGGAGGAGGGAGGAGAATAGTAGAGTGGAGGAGGGAGGAGAATAGTAGAGTGGAGGAGGGATGAGGGATGAGGGAGGGGGAGGAGCATAGTAGAGTGGAGGAGGAATGAGGGAGGAGAATAGTAGAGTGGAGGAGGGAGGAGAATAGTAGAGTGGAGGAGGGATGAGGGATGAGGGAGGGGGAGGAGAATAGTAGAGTGGAGGAGGGATGAGGGAGGAGAATAGTAGAGTGGAGGAGGGAGGAGAATAGTAGAGTGGAGGAGGGAGGAGAATAGTAGAGTGGAGGAAGGAGGAGAATAGTAGAGTGGAGGAAGGAGGA
Organism: Salmo salar; assembly: GCF_965601325.2. Classification (NCBI taxonomy): domain Eukaryota; kingdom Metazoa; phylum Chordata; class Actinopteri; order Salmoniformes; family Salmonidae; genus Salmo; species Salmo salar. The sequence goes on along the minus strand of NC_138296.1, from coordinate 89,110,692 downwards.
GAACAGTAGAGCGGAGGAGGGAGGAGAACAGTAGAGTGGAGGAGATATGAGAATAGTAGATTGGAGGAGGGATGAGGGAGGAGTATAGTAGAGTGGAGGAGGGATGAGGGATGAGGGAGGGGGAGGAGCATAGTAGAGTGGAGGAGGGATGAGGGAGGAGAATAGTAGAGTGGAGGAGGGAGGAGAATAGTAGAGTGGAGGAGGAAGGAGAATAGTAGAGTGGAGGAGGGATGAGGGAGGGGGAGGAGAATTGTAGAGTGGAGGAGGGATGAGAATAGTAGAGTGGAGGAGGGAGGAGAACAGTAGAGCGGAGGAGGGAGGAGAATAGTAGAGTGGAGGAGGGAGGAGAATAGTAGAGTGGAGGAGGGATGAGGAAGGAGAATAGTAGAGCGGAGGAGGGAGGAGAACAGTAGAGCGGAGGAGGGAGGAGAATAGTAGAGTGGAGGAGGGAGGAGAATAGTAGAGTGGAGGAGGGAGGAGAATAGTAGAGTGGAGGAGGGAGGAGAATAGTAGAGCGGAGGAGGGACGAGAACAGTAGAGCGGACGAGGGAGGAGAATAGTAGAGTGGAGGAGGGATGAGGGAGGAGAATAGTAGAGTGGAGGAGGGAGGAGAATAGTAGAGTGGAGGAGGGAGGAGAATAGTAGAGCAGAGGAAGGAGGAGAACAGTAGAGCAGAGGAGGGAGGAGAACAGTAGAGTGGAGGAGATATGAGAATAGTAGATTGGAGGAGGGATGAGGGATGAGGGAAGGGGAGGAGCATAGTAGAGTGGAGGAGGGATGAGGGAGGAGAATAGTAGAGTGGAGGAGGGAGGAGAATAGTAGAGTGGAGGAGGAAGGAGAATAGTAGAGTGGAGGAGGGATGAGGGATGAGGGAAGGGGAGGAGCATAGTAGAGTGGAGGAGGGATGAGGGAGGAGAATAGTAGAGTGGAGGAGGGAGGAGAATAGTAGAGTGGAGGAGGAAGGAGAATAGTAGAGTGGAGGAGGGATGAGGGATGAGGGAGGGGGAGGAGAATAGTAGAGTGGAGGAGGAAGGAGAATAGTAGAGTGGAGGAGGGATGAGGGAGTGAGGGAGGGGGAGGAGAATAGTAGAGTGGAGGAGGGAGGAGAATAGTAGAGCGGAGGAGATAGGAGAATAGTAGAGCGGAGGAGGGAGGAGAATAGTAGAGCGGAGGAGGGAGGAAAACAGTAGAGCGGAGGAGGGAGGAGAATAGTAGAGCGGAGGAGGGATGAGGGAGGAGAATAGTAGAGTGGAGGAGGGAGGAGAATGGTAGAGCGGAGGAGGGAGGAGAATAGTAGAGCGGAGGAGGGAGGAGAATAGTAGAGCGGAGGAGGGAGGAGAATAGTAGAGCGGAGGAGCGAGGAGAACAGTAGAGCAGAGGAGGGAGGAGAATAGTAGAGTGGAGGTGGGAGGAGGGAGGAGAATAGTAGAGTGGAGGAGGGAGGAGAATAGTTGAGTGGAGGAGGGAGGAGAACAGTAGAGCGGAGGAGGGAGGAGAACAGTAGAGTGGAGGAGATATGAGAATAGTAGAGTGGAGGAGGGATGAGGGAGGGGGAGGAGAATAGTAGAGCGGAGGAGGGAGGAGAACAGTAGAGCGGAGGAGGGAGGAGAACAGTAGAGCGGAGGAGGGAGGAGAACAGTAGAGCGGAGGAGGGAGGAGAATAGTAGAGTGGAGGAGATAGTAGAGTGGAGGAGATAGGAGAATAGTAGAGTGGAGGTGGGATGAGGGAGGAGAATAGTAGAGCGGAGGAGGGAGGAGAATAGTAGAGCGGAGGAGGAAGGAGAATAGTAGAGTGGAGGAGGGAGGAGAATAGTAGAGTGGAGGAGATAGTAGAGTGGTGGAGATAGGAGAATAGTAGAGTGGAGGTGGGATGAGGGAGGAGAATAGTAGAGTGGAGGTGGGATGAGGGAGGAGAATAGTAGAGTGGAGGAGGGATGAGGGATGAGGGAGAAGAATAGTAGAGTGGAGGAGGGATGAGGGAGGAGAATAGTAGAGCGGAGGAGGGAGGAGAACAGTAGAGCGGAGGAGGGAGGAAAATAGTAGAGCGGAGGAGGGAGGAGAACAGTAGAGCGGAGGAGGGAGGAGAATAGTAGAGTGGAGGAGAGAGGAGGGAGGAGAATAGTAGAGTAGAGGAGAGAGGAGGGAGGAGAATAGTAGAGTGGAGGAGAGAGGAGGGAGGAGAATAGCAGAGTGGAGGAGGGAGGAGAACAGCAGAGTGGAGGAGGGAGGAGAACAGTAGAGTGGAGGAGATATGAGAATAGTAGAGTGGAGGAGGGATGAGGGAGGAGAATAGTAGAGTGGAGGAGGGAGGAGAATAGTAGAGTGGAGGAGGGAGGAGAATAGTAGAGCGGAGGAGGGAGGAGAAAAGTAGAGTGGAGGAGATATGAGAATAGTAGAGTGGAGGAGGGATGAGGGAGGAGAATAGTAGAGTGGAGGAGGGATGAGGGATGAGGGAGGGGGAGGAGAATAGTAGAGCGTAGGAGGGAGGAGAACAGTAGAGCGGAGGAGGGAGGAGAACAGTAGAGTGGAGGAGATAGGAGAATAGTAGAGTGGAGGAGGGATGAGGCAGGAGTATAGTAGAGTGGAGGAGGGAGGAGAACAGTAGAGCGGAGGAGGGAGGAGAACAGTAGAGTGGAGGAGATATGAGAATAGTAGAGTGGAGGAGGGATGAGGGATGAGGGAGGGGGAGGAGAACAGTAGAGCGGAGGAGGGAGGAGAACAGTAGAGCGGAGGAGGGAGGAGAACAGTAGAGCGGAGGAGGGAGGAGAACAGTAGAGCGGAGGAGGGAGGAGAACAGTAGAGCGGAGGAGGGAGGAGAATAGTAGAGTGGAGGAGATAGTAGAGTGGAGGAGATAGGAGAATAGTAGAGTGGAGGTGGGATGAGGGAGGAGAATAGTAGAGCGGAGGAGGGAGGAGAATAGTAGAGCGGAGGAGGAAGGAGAATAGTAGAGTGGAGGAGGGAGGAGAATAGTAGATTGGAGGAGATAGTAGAGTGGTGGAGATAGGAGAATAGTAGAGTGGAGGTGGGATGAGGGAGGAGAATAGTAGAGTGGAGGTGGGATGAGGGAGGAGAATAGTAGAGTGGAGGAGGGATGAGGGATGAGGGAGAAGAATAGTAGAGTGGAGGAGGGATGAGGGAGGAGAAGAGTAGAGCGGAGGAGGGAGGAGAACAGTAGAGCGGAGGAGGGAGGAAAATAGTAGAGCGGAGGAGGGAGGAGAACAGTAGAGCGGAGGAGGGAGGAGAATAGTAGAGTGGAGGAGAGAGGAGGGAGGAGAATAGCAGAGTGGAGGAGGGAGGAGAACAGCAGAGTGGAGGAGGGAGGAGAACAGTAGAGTGGAGGAGATATGAGAATAGTAGAGTGGAGGAGGGATGAGGGAGGAGAATAGTAGAGTGGAGGAGGGAGGAGAATAGTAGAGCGGAGGAGGGAGGAGAATAGTAGAGCGGAGGAGGGAGGAGAAAAGTAGAGTGGAGGAGATATGAGAATAGTAGAGTGGAGGAGGGATGAGGGAGGAGAATAGTAGAATGGAGGAGGGAGGAGAATAGTAGAGTGGAGGAGGGATGAGGGATGAGGGAGGGGGAGGAGAATAGTAGAGCGTAGGAGGGAGGAGAACAGTAGAGCGGAGGAGGGAGGAGAACAGTAGAGTGGAGGAGATAGGAGAATAGTAGAGTGGAGGAGGGATGAGGCAGGAGTATAGTAGAGTGGAGGAGGGAGGAGAACAGTAGAGCGGAGGAGGGAGGAGAACAGTAGAGTGGAGGAGATATGAGAATAGTAGAGTGGAGGAGGGATGAGGGATGAGGGAGGGGGAGGAGAACAGTAGAGCGGAGGAGGGAGGAGAACAGTAGAGCGGAGGAGGGAGGAGAATAGTAGAGCGGAGGAGGGAGGAGAATAGTAGAGTGGAGGAGATAGTAGAGTGGAGGAGATAGGAGAATAGTAGAGTGGAGGTGGGATGAGGGAGGAGAATAGTAGAGCGGAGGAGGGAGGAGAATAGTAGAGCGGAGGAGGAAGGAGAATAGTAGAGTGGAGGAGGGAGGAGAATAGTAGAGTGGAGGAGATAGTAGAGTGGTGGAGATAGGAGAATAGTAGAGTGGAGGTGGGATGAGGGAGGAGAATAGTAGAGTGGAGGTGGGATGAGGGAGGAGAATAGTAGAGTGGAGGTGGGATGAGGGAGGAGAATAGTAGAGTGGAGGAGGGATGAGGGATGAGGGAGAAGAATAGTAGAGTGGAGGAGGGATGAGGGAGGAGAATAGTAGAGCGGAGGAGGGAGGAGAACAGTAGAGCGGAGGAGGGAGGAAAATAGTAGAGCGGAGGAGGGAGGAGAACAGTAGAGCGGAGGAGGGAGGAGAATAGTAGAGTGGAGGAGAGAGGAGGGAGGAGAATAGTAGAGTAGAGGAGAGAGGAGAATAGTAGAGTGGAGGAGAGAGGAGGGAGGAGAATAGTAGAGTGGAGGAGAGAGGAGGGAGGAGAATAGCAGAGTGGAGGAGGGAGGAGAACAGCAGAGTGGAGGAGGGAGGAGAACAGTAGAGTGGAGGAGATATGAGAATAGTAGAGTGGAGGAGGGATGAGGGAGGAGAATAGTAGAGTGGAGGAGGGAGGAGAATAGTAGAGTGGAGGAGGGAGGAGAATAGTAGAGCGGAGGAGGGAGGAGAATAGTAGAGCGGAGGAGGGAGGAGAAAAGTAGAGTGGAGGAGATATGAGAATAGTAGAGTGGAGGAGGGATGAGGGAGGAGAATAGTAGAGTGGAGGAGGGAGGAGAATAGTAGAGTGGAGGAGGGATGAGGGATGAGGGAGGGGGAGCAGAATAGTAGAGCGTAGGAGGGAGGAGAACAGTAGAGCGGAGGAGGGAGGAGAACAGTAGAGTGGAGGAGATAGGAGAATAGTAGAGTGGAGGAGGGATGAGGGAGGAGTATAGTAGAGTGGAGGAGGGAGGAGAATAGTAGAGTGGAGGAGGGATGAGGGATGAGGGAGGGGGAGGAGCATAGTAGTGGAGGAGGGATGAGGGAGGAGAATAGTAGAGTGGAGGAGGGAGGAGAATAGTAGAGTGGAGGAGGAAGGAGAATAGTAGAGTGGAGGAGGGATGAGGGATGAGGGAGGGGGAGGAGAATTGTAGAGTGGAGGAGGGATGAGAATAGTAGAGTGGAGGAGGGAGGAGAACAGTAGAGCGGAGGAGGGAGGAGAACAGTAGAGCGGAGGAGGGAGGAGAATAGTAGAGTGGAGGAGGGAGGAGAATAGTAGAGTGGAGGAGGGAGGAGAATAGTAGAGTGGAGGAGGGAGGAGAATAGTAGAGTGGAGGAGGGATGAGGGATGAGGGAGGGGGAGGAGAATAGTAGAGTGGAGGAGGGATGAGAATAGTAGAGTGGAGGAGGGAGGAGAATAGTAGAGTGGAGGAGGGAGGAGAACAGTAGAGTGGAGGAGGGAGGAGAACAGTAGAGTGGAGGAGGGAGGAGAATAGTAGAGTGGAGGAGGGAGGAGAATAGTAGAGCGGAGGAGGGAGGAGAATAGTAGAGCGGAGGAGGAAGGAGAATAGTAGAGTGGAGGAGGGAGGAGAATAGTAGAGTGGAGGAGATAGTAGAGTGGTGGAGATAGGAGAATAGTAGAGTGGAGGTGGGATGAGGGAGGAGAATAGTAGAGTGGAGGTGGGATGAGGGAGGAGAATAGTAGAGTGGAGGAGGGATGAGGGATGAGGGAGAAGAATAGTAGAGTGGAGGAGGGATGAGGGAGGAGAATAGTAGAGCGGAGGAGGGAGGAGAACAGTAGAGCGGAGGAGGGAGGAGAACAGTAGAGCGGAGGAGGGAGGAGAACAGTAGAGCGGAGGAGGGAGGAAAATAGTAGAGCGGAGGAGGGAGGAGAACAGTAGAGCGGAGGAGGGAGGAGAATAGTAGAGTAGAGGAGAGAGGAGGGAGGAGAATAGTAGAGTGGAGGAGAGAGGAGGGAGGAGAATAGCAGAGTGGAGGAGGGAGGAGAACAGTAGAGTGGAGGAGATATGAGAATAGTAGAGTGGAGGAGGGATGAGGGAGGAGAATAGTAGAGTGGAGGAGGGAGGAGAATAGTAGAGTGGAGGACGGAGGAGAATAGTAGAGCGGAGGAGGGAGGAGAAAAGTAGAGTGGAGGAGATATGAGAATAGTAGAGTGGAGGAGGGATGAGGGAGGAGAATAGTAGAGTGGAGGAGGGAGGAGAATAGTAGAGTGGAGGAGGGATGAGGGATGAGGGAGGGGGAGGAGAATAGTAGAGCGTAGGAGGGAGGAGAACAGTAGAGCGGAGGAGGGAGGAGAACAGTAGAGTGGAGGAGATAGGAGAATAGTAGAGTGGAGGAGGGATGAGGCAGGAGTATAGTAGAGTGGAGGAGGGAGGAGAACAGTAGAGTGGAGGAGATATGAGAATAGTAGAGTGGAGGAGGGATGAGGGATGAGGGAGGGGGAGGAGAATAGTAGAGCGGAGGAGGGAGGAGAACAGTAGAGCGGAGGAGGGAGGAGAACAGTAGAGCGGAGGAGGGAGGAGAACAGTAGAGCGGAGGAGGGAGGAGAATAGTAGAGTGGAGGAGATAGTAGAGTGGAGGAGATAGGAGAATAGTAGAGTGGAGGTGGGATGAGGGATGAGGGAGAAGAATAGTAGAGTGGAGGAGGGATGAGGGAGGAGAATAGTAGAGCGGAGGAGGGAGGAGAATAGTAGAGCGGAGGAGGAAGGAGAATAGTAGAGTGGAGGAGGGAGGAGAATAGTAGAGTGGAGGAGATAGTAGAGTGGTGGAGATAGGAGAATAGTAGAGTGGAGGAGGGATGAGGGATGAGGGAGAAGAATAGTAGAGTGGAGGAGGGATGAGGGAGGAGAATAGTAGAGCGGAGGAGGGAGGAGAACAGTAGAGCGGAGGAGGGAGGAAAATAGTAGAGCGGAGGAGGGAGGAGAACAGTAGAGCGGAGGAGGGAGGAGAATAGTAGAATGGAGGAGAGAGGAGGGAGGAGAATAGTAGAGTAGAGGAGAGAGGAGGGAGGAGAATAGTAGAGTGGAGGAGAGAGGAGGGAGGAGAATAGCAGAGTGGAGGAGGGAGGAGAACAGTAGAGTGGAGGAGATATGAGAATAGTAGAGTGGAGGAGGGATGAGGGAGGAGAATAGTAGAGTGGAGGAGGGAGGAGAATAGTAGAGTGGAGGACGGAGGAGAATAGTAGAGCGGAGGAGGGAGGAGAAAAGTAGAGTGGAGGAGATATGAGAATAGTAGAGTGGAGGAGGGATGAGGGAGGAGAATAGTAGAGTGGAGGAGGGAGGAGAATAGTAGAGTGGAGGAGGGATGAGGGATGAGGGAGGGGGAGGAGAATAGTAGAGCGTAGGAGGGAGGAGAACAGTAGAGCGGAGGAGGGAGGAGAACAGTAGAGTGGAGGAGATAGGAGAATAGTAGAGTGGAGGAGGGATGAGGCAGGAGTATAGTAGAGTGGAGGAGGGAGGAGAACAGTAGAGTGGAGGAGATATGAGAATAGTAGAGTGGAGGAGGGATGAGGGATGAGGGAGGGGGAGGAGAATAGTAGAGCGGAGGAGGGAGGAGAACAGTAGAGCGGAGGAGGGAGGAGAACAGTAGAGCGGAGGAGGGAGGAGAACAGTAGAGCGGAGGAGGGAGGAGAATAGTAGAGTGGAGGAGATAGTAGAGTGGAGGAGATAGGAGAATAGTAGAGTGGAGGTGGGATGAGGGAGGAGAATAGTAGAGCGGAGGAGGGAGGAGAATAGTAGAGCGGAGGAGGAAGGAGAATAGTAGAGTGGAGGAGGGAGGAGAATAGTAGAGTGGAGGAGATAGTAGAGTGGTGGAGATAGGAGAATAGTAGAGTGGAGGTGGGATGAGGGAGGAGAATAGTAGAGTGGAGGTGGGATGAGGGAGGAGAATAGTAGAGTGGAGGAGGGATGAGGGATGAGGGAGAAGAATAGTAGAGTGGAGGAGGGATGAGGGAGGAGAATAGTAGAGCGGAGGAGGGAGGAGAACAGTAGAGCGGAGGAGGGAGGAAAATAGTAGAGCGGAGGAGGGAGGAGAACAGTAGAGCGGAGGAGGGAGGAGAATAGTAGAGTGGAGGAGAGAGGAGGGAGGAGAATAGTAGAGTAGAGGAGAGAGGAGGGAGGAGAATAGTAGAGTGGAGGAGAGAGGAGGGAGGAGAATAGCAGAGTGGAGGAGGGAGGAGAACAGCAGAGTGGAGGAGGGAGGAGAACAGTAGAGTGGAGGAGATATGAGAATAGTAGAGTGGAGGAGGGATGAGGGAGGAGAATAGTAGAGTGGAGGAGGGAGGAGAATAGTAGAGTGGAGGAGGGAGGAGAATAGTAGAGCGGAGGAGGGAGGAGAAAAGTAGAGTGGAGGAGATATGAGAATAGTAGAGTGGAGGAGGGATGAGGGAGGAGAATAGTAGAGTGGAGGAGGGAGGAGAATAGTAGAGTGGAGGAGGGATGAGGGATGAGGGAGGGGGAGGAGAATAGTAGAGCGTAGGAGGGAGGAGAACAGTAGAGTGGAGGAGATATGAGAATAGTAGAGTGGAGGAGGGATGAGGGAGGAGAATAGTAGAGTGGAGGAGGGAGGAGAATAGTAGAGTGGAGGAGGGATGAGGGATGAGGGAGGGGGAGGAGAATAGTAGAGCGGAGGAGGGAGGAGAACAGTAGAGTGGAGGAGATAGGAGAATAGTAGAGTGGAGGAGGGATGAGGCAGGAGTATAGTAGAGTGGAGGAGGGAGGAGAACAGTAGAGCGGAGGAGGGAGGAGAACAGTAGAGTGGAGGAGATATGAGAATAGTAGAGTGGAGGAGGGATGAGGGATGAGGGAGGGGGAGGAGAATAGTAGAGCGGAGGAGGGAGGAGAACAGTAGAGCGGAGGAGGGAGGAGAACAGTAGAGCGGAGGAGGGAGGAGAATAGTAGAGTGGAGGAGATAGTAGAGTGGTGGAGATAGGAGAATAGTAGAGTGGAGGTGGGATGAGGGAGGAGAATAGTAGAGTGGAGGTGGGATGAGGGAGGAGAATAGTAGAGTGGAGGAGGGATGAGGGATGAGGGAGAAGAATAGTAGAGTGGAGGAGGGATGAGGGAGGAGAATAGTAGAGCGGAGGAGGGAGGAGAACAGTAGAGCGGAGGAGGGAGGAAAATAGTAGAGCGGAGGAGTGAGGAGAACAGTAGAGCGGAGGAGGGAGGAGAATAGTAGAGTGGAGGAGAGAGGAGGGAGGAGATTAGTAGAGTAGAGGAGAGAGGAGGGAGGAGAATAGTAGAGTAGAGGAGAGAGGAGGGAGGAGAATAGTAGAGTGGAGGAGAGAGGAGGGAGGAGAACAGCAGAGTGGAGGAGGGAGGAGAACAGTAGAGTGGAGGAGATATGAGAATAGTAGAGTGGAGGAGGGATGAGGGAGGAGAATAGTAGAGTGGAGGAGGGAGGAGAATAGTAGAGCGGAGGAGGGAGGAGAAAAGTAGAGTGGAGGAGATATGAGAATAGTAGAGTGGAGGAGGGATGAGGGAGGAGAATAGTAGAGTGGAGGAGGGAGGAGAATAGTAGAGTGGAGGAGGGATGAGGGATGAGGGAGGGGGAGGAGAATAGTAGAGCGTAGGAGGGAGGAGAACAGTAGAGCGGAGGAGGGAGGAGAACAGTAGAGTGGAGGAGATAGGAGAATAGTAGAGTGGAGGAGGGATGAGGGAGGAGTATAGTAGAGTGGAGGAGGGAGGAGAATAGTAGAGTGGAGGAGGGATGAGGGATGAGGGAGGGGGAGGAGCATAGTAGTGGAGGAGGGATGAGGGAGGAGAATAGTAGAGTGGAGGAGGGAGGAGAATAGTAGAGTGGAGGAGGAAGGAGAATAGTAGAGTGGAGGAGGGATGAGGGATGAGGGAGGGGGAGGAGAATTGTAGAGTGGAGGAGGGATGAGAATAGTAGAGTGGAGGAGGGAGGAGAACAGTAGAGCGGAGGAGGGAGGAGAACAGTTGAGCGGAGGAGGGAGGAGAATAGTAGAGTGGAGGAGGGAGGAGAATAGTAGAGTGGAGGAGGGAGGAGAATAGTAGAGTGGAGGAGGGAGGAGAATAGTAGAGTGGAGGAGGGATGAGGGATGAGGGAGGGGGAGGAGAATAGTAGAGTGGAGGAGGGATGAGAATAGTAGAGTGGAGGAGGGAGGAGAATAGTAGAGTGGAGGAGGGAGGAGAACAGTAGAGTGGAGGAGGGAGGAGAACAGTAGAGCGGAGGAGGGAGGAGAATAGTAGAGCGGAGGAGGGAGGAGAATAGTAGAGCGGAGGAGGGAGGAGAATAGTAGAGTGGAGGAGGGATGAGGGAGGAGAATAGTAGAGTGGAGGAGGGAGGAGAACAGTAGAGTGGAGGAGGGAGGAGAACAGTAGAGTGGAGGAGGGAGGAGAATAGTAGAGTGGAGGAGGGAGGAGAATAGTAGAGCGGAGGAGGGAGGAGAATAGTAGAGTGGAGGAGGGATGAGGGAGGAGAATAGTAGAGTGGAGGAGGGATGAGGGAGGAGAATAGTAGAGTGGAGGAGGGATGAGGGATGAGGGAGGGGGAGGAGCATAGTAGAGTGGAGGAGGGATGAGGGAGGAGAATAGTAGAGTGGAGGAGGAAGGAGAATAGTAGAGTGGAGGAGGGATGAGGGATGAGGGAGGGGGAGGAGAATAGTAGAGCGGAGGAGGGAGGAGAACAGTAGAGCGGAGGAGGGAGGAGAACAGTAGAGCGGAGGAGGGAGGAGAATAGTAGAGCGGAGGAGGGAGGAGAATAGTAGAGCGGAGGAGGGAGGAGAATAGTAGAGCGGAGGAGGGAGGAGAATAGTAGAGCGGAGGAGGGAGGAGAACAGTAGAGCGGAGGAGATAGGAGAACAGTAGAGCGGAGGAGGGAGGAGAACAGTAGAGCGGAGGAGGGAGGAGAACAGTAGAGCGGAGGAGGGAGGAAAACAGTAGAGCGGAGGAGGGAGGAAAACAGTAGAGCGGAGGAGGGAGGAAAACAGTAGAGCGGAGGAGGGAGGAAAACAGTAGAGCGGAGGAGGGAGGAGAATAGTAGAGCGGAGGAGGGAGGAGAATAGTAGAGCGGAGGAGGGAGGAGAATAGTAGAGCGGAGGAGGGAGGAGAATAGTAGAGCGGAGGAGGGAGGAGAATAGTAGAGCGGAGGAGGGAGGAGAATAGTAGAGCGGAGGAGGGAGGAGAATAGTAGAGCGGAGGAGGGAGGAGAATAGTAGAGCGGAGGAGGGAGGAGAATAGTAGAGCGGAGGAGGGAGGAGAACAGTAGAGCGGAGGAGGGAGGAGAACAGTAGAGCGGAGGAGGGAGGAGAATAGTAGAGTGGAGGTGGGAGGAGGGAGGAGAATAGTAGAGTGGAGGAGGGAGGAGAATAGTTGAGTGGAGGAGGGAGGAGAACAGTAGAGTGGAGGAGGGAGGAGAACAGTAGAGTGGAGGAGGGAGGAGAACAGTAGAGTGGAGGAGGGAGGAGAATAGTAGAGTGGAGGAGGGAGGAGAATAGTAGAGTGGAGGTGGGATGAGGGAGGAGAATAGTAGAGTGGAGGAGGGAGGAGAATAGTAGAGCGGAGGAGGAAGGAGAATAGTAGAGTGGAGGAGGGAGGAGAATAGTAGGGGTGGCGGAGGGAGGAGGGAGGAGAACAGTAGAGTGGAGGAGGGAGGAGAATAGTAGAGTGGAGGAGGGAGGAGAATAGTAGAGTGGAGGTGGGATGAGGGAGGAGAATAGTAGAGTGGAGGAGGGAGGAGAATAGCAGAGTGGAGGAGGGAGGAGAACAGTAGAGTGGAGGAGGGAGGAGAACAGTAGAGTGGAGGAGATATGAGAATAGTAGAGTGGAGGAGGGATGAGGGAGGAGAATAGTAGAGTGGAGGAGGGAGGAGAATAGTAGAGTGGAGGAGGGATGAGGGATGAGGGAGGGGGAGGAGAATAGTAGAGCGTAGGAGGGAGGAGAACAGTAGAGCGGAGGAGGGAGGAGAACAGTAGAGTGGAGGAGATAGGAGAACAGTAGAGTGGAGGAGATAGGAGAATAGTAGAGTGGAGGAGGGAGGAGAATAGTAGAGTGGAGGAGGGAGGAGAATAGTAGAGTGGAGGAGATAGGAGAATAGTAGAGTGGAGGAGGGAGGAGAATAGTAGAGTGGAGGAGGGAGGAGAATAGTAGAGCGGAGGAGCGAGGAGAACAGTAGAGCGGAGGAGGGAGGAGAATAGTAGAGTCGAGGAGGGAGGAGGGAGGAGAATAGTAGAGTGGAGGAGGGAGGAGAATTGTAGAGTGGAGGAGGGAGGAGAATAGTAGAGTGGAGGAGGGATGAGGGATGAGGGAGGGGGAGGAGCATAGTAGAGTGGAGGAGGAATGAGGGAGGAGAATAGTAGAGTGGAGGAGGGAGGAGAATAGTAGAGTGGAGGAGGGATGAGGGATGAGGGAGGGGGAGGAGAATAGTAGAGCGTAGGAGGGAGGAGAACAGTAGAGCGGAGGAGGGAGGAGAACAGTAGAGTGGAGGAGATAGGAGAACAGTAGAGTGGAGGAGATAGGAGAATAGTAGAGTGGAGGAGGGAGGAGAATAGTAGAGTGGAGGAGGGAGGAGAATAGTAGAGTGGAGGAGATAGGAGAATAGTAGAGTGGAGGAGGGAGGAGAATAGTAGAGTGGAGGAGGGAGGAGAATAGTAGAGCGGAGGAGCGAGGAGAACAGTAGAGCGGAGGAGGGAGGAGAATAGTAGAGTCGAGGAGGGAGGAGGGAGGAGAATAGTAGAGTGGAGGAGGGAGGAGAATTGTAGAGTGGAGGAGGGAGGAGAATAGTAGAGTGGAGGAGGGATGAGGGATGAGGGAGGGGGAGGAGCATAGTAGAGTGGAGGAGGAATGAGGGAGGAGAATAGTAGAGTGGAGGAAGGAGGAGAACAGTAGAGCGGAGGAGGGAGGAGAACAGTAGAGTGGAGGAGATATGAGAATAGTAGATTGGAGGAGGGATGAGGGAGGAGTATAGTAGAGTGGAGGAGGGATGAGGGATGAGGGAGGGGGAGGAGCATAGTAGAGTGGAGGAGGGATGAGGGAGGAGAATAGTAGAGTGGAGGAGGGAGGAGAATAGTAGAGTGGAGGAGGAAGGAGAATAGTAGAGTGGAGGAGGAAGGAGAATAGTAGAGTGGAGGAGGGATGAGGGAGGGGGAGGAGAATTGTAGAGTGGAGGAGGGATGAGAATAGTAGAGTGGAGGAGGGAGGAGAACAGTAGAGCGGAGGAGGGAGGAGAATAGTAGAGTGGAGGAGGGAGGAGAATAGTAGAGTGGAGGAGGGATGAGGGAGGAGAATAGTAGAGCGGAGGAGGGAGGAGAATAGTAGAGTGGAGGAGGGAGGAGAATAGTAGAGCGGAGGAGGGACGAGAACAGTAGAGCGGACGAGGGAGGAGAATAGTAGAGTGGAGGAGGGATGAGGGAGGAGAATAGTAGAGTGGAGGAGGGAGGAGAATAGTAGAGTGGAGGAGGGAGGAGAATAGTAGAGCAGAGGAAGGAGGAGAACAGTAGAGCAGAGGAGGGAGGAGAACAGTAGAGTGGAGGAGATATGAGAATAGTAGATTGGAGGAGGGATGAGGGATGAGGGAAGGGGAGGAGCATAGTAGAGTGGAGGAGGGATGAGGGAGGAGAATAGTAGAGTGGAGGAGGGAGGAGAATAGTAGAGTGGAGGAGGAAGGAGAATAGTAGAGTGGAGGAGGGATGAGGGATGAGGGAAGGGGAGGAGCATAGTAGAGTGGAGGAGGGATGAGGGAGGAGAATAGTAGAGTGGAGGAGGGAGGAGAATAGTAGAGTGGAGGAGGAAGGAGAATAGTAGAGTGGAGGAGGGATGAGGGATGAGGGAGGGGGAGGAGAATAGTAGAGTGGAGGAGGGAGGAGAATAGTAGAGCGGAGGAGGGAGGAGAATAGTAGAGTGGAGGAGGGAGGAGAATAGTAGAGCGGAGGAGGGAGGAGAATAGTAGAGCGGAGGAGATAGGAGAATAGTAGAGCGGAGGAGGGAGGAAAACAGTAGAGCGGAGGAGGGAGGAGAATAGTAGAGCGGAGGAGGGATGAGGGAGGAGAATAGTAGAGTGGAGGAGGGAGGAGAATGGTAGAGCGGAGGAGGGAGGAGAATAGTAGAGCGGAGGAGGGAGGAGAATAGTAGAGCGGAGGAGGGAGGAGAATAGTAGAGCGGAGGAGCGAGGAGAACAGTAGAGCAGAGGAGGGAGGAGAATAGTAGAGTGGAGGTGGGAGGAGGGAGGAGAATAGTAGAGTGGAGGAGGGAGGAGAATAGTTGAGTGGAGGAGGGAGGAGAACAGTAGAGCGGAGGAGGGAGGAGAACAGTAGAGTGGAGGAGATATGAGAATAGTAGAGTGGAGGAGGGATGAGGGATGAGGGAGGGGGAGGAGAATAGTAGAGCGGAGGAGGGAGGAGAACAGTAGAGCGGAGGAGGGAGGAGAACAGTAGAGCGGAGGAGGGAGGAGAACAGTAGAGCGGAGGAGGGAGGAGAATAGTAGAGTGGAGGAGATAGTAGAGTGGAGGAGATAGGAGAATAGTAGAGTGGAGGTGGGATGAGGGAGGAGAATAGTAGAGCGGAGGAGGGAGGAGAATAGTAGAGCGGAGGAGGAAGGAGAATAGTAGAGCGGAGGTGGGATGAGGGAGGAGAATAGTAGAGTGGAGGTGGGATGAGGGAGGAGAATAGTAGAGTGGAGGAGGGATGAGGGATGAGGGAGAAGAATAGTAGAGTGGAGGAGGGATGAGGGAGGAGAATAGTAGAGCGGAGGAGGGAGGAGAACAGTAGAGCGGAGGAGGGAGGAAAATAGTAGAGCGGAGGAGGGAGGAGAACAGTAGAGCGGAGGAGGGAGGAGAATAGTAGAGTGGAGGAGAGAGGAGGGAGGAGAATAGTAGAGTAGAGGAGAGAGGAGGGAGGAGAATAGTAGAGTGGAGGAGAGAGGAGGGAGGAGAATAGCAGAGTGGAGGAGGGAGGAGAACAGCAGAGTGGAGGAGGGAGGAGAACAGTAGAGTGGAGGAGATATGAGAATAGTAGAGTGGAGGAGGGATGAGGGAGGAGAATAGTAGAGTGGAGGAGGGAGGAGAATAGTAGAGTGGAGGAGGGAGGAGAATAGTAGAGCGGAGGAGGGAGGAGAAAAGTAGAGTGGAGGAGATATGAGAATAGTAGAGTGGAGGAGGGATGAGGGAGGAGAATAGTAGAGTGGAGGAGGGATGAGGGATGAGGGAGGGGGAGGAGAATAGTAGAGCGTAGGAGGGAGGAGAACAGTAGAGCGGAGGAGGGAGGAGAACAGTAGAGCGGAGGAGGGAGGAGAACAGTAGAGTGGAGGAGATAGGAGAATAGTAGAGTGGAGGAGGGATGAGGCAGGAGTATAGTAGAGTGGAGGAGGGAGGAGAACAGTAGAGCGGAGGAGGGAGGAGAACAGTAGAGTGGAGGAGATATGAGAATAGTAGAGTGGAGGAGGGATGAGGGATGACGGAGGGGGAGGAGAATAGTAGAGCGGAGGAGGGAGGAGAACAGTAGAGCGGAGGAGGGAGGAGAACAGTAGAGCGGAGGAGGGAGGAGAACAGTAGAGCGGAGGAGGGAGGAGAACAGTAGAGCGGAGGAGGGAGGAGAATAGTAGAGTGGAGGAGATAGTAGAGTGGAGGAGATAGGAGAATAGTAGAGTGGAGGTGGGATGAGGGAGGAGAATAGTAGAGCGGAGGAGGGAGGAGAATAGTAGAGCGGAGGAGGAAGGAGAATAGTAGAGTGGAGGTGGGATGAGGGATGAGGGATGAGGGAGAAGAATAGTAGAGTGGAGGAGGGATGAGGGAGGAGAATAGTAGAGCGGAGGAGGGAGGAGAACAGTAGAGCGGAGGAGGGAGGAAAATAGTAGAGCGGAGGAGGGAGGAGAACAGTAGAGCGGAGGAGGGAGGAGAATAGTAGAGTGGAGGAGAGAGGAGGGAGGAGAATAGTAGAGTAGAGGAGAGAGGAGAATAGTAGAGTGGAGGAGAGAGGAGGGAGGAGAATAGTAGAGTGGAGGAGAGAGGAGGGAGGAGAATAGCAGAGTGGAGGAGGGAGGAGAACAGCAGAGTGGAGGAGGGAGGAGAACAGTAGAGTGGAGGAGATATGAGAATAGTAGAGTGGAGGAGGGATGAGGGAGGAGAATAGTAGAGTGGAGGAGGGAGGAGAATAGTAGAGTGGAGGAGGGAGGAGAATAGTAGAGCGGAGGAGGGAGGAGAATAGTAGAGCGGAGGAGGGAGGAGAAAAGTAGAGTGGAGGAGATATGAGAATAGTAGAGTGGAGGAGGGATGAGGGAGGAGTATAGTAGAGTGGAGGAGGGAGGAGAATAGTAGAGTGGAGGAGGGATGAGGGATGAGGGAGGGGGAGGAGCATAGTAGTGGAGGAGGGATGAGGGAGGAGAATAGTAGAGTGGAGGAGGGAGGAGAATAGTAGAGTGGAGGAGGAAGGAGAATAGTAGAGTGGAGGAGGGATGAGGGATGAGGGAGGGGGAGGAGAATTGTAGAGTGGAGGAGGGATGAGAATAGTAGAGTGGAGGAGGGAGGAGAACAGTAGAGCGGAGGAGGGAGGAGAATAGTAGAGTGGAGGAGGGAGGAGAATAGTAGAGTGGAGGAGGGAGGAGAATAGTAGAGTGGAGGAGGGATGAGGGATGAGGGAGGGGGAGGAGAATAGTAGAGTGGAGGAGGGATGAGAATAGTAGAGTGGAGGAGGGAGGAGAATAGTAGAGTGGAGGAGGGAGGAGAACAGTAGAGTGGAGGAGGGAGGAGAACAGTAGAGTGGAGGAGGGAGGAGAATAGTAGAGTGGAGGAGGGAGGAGAATAGTAGAGCGGAGGAGGGAGGAGAATAGTAGAGTGGAGGAGGGATGAGGGAGGAGAATAGTAGAGTGGAGGAGGGATGAGGGAGGAGAATAGTAGAGTGGAGGAGATAGTAGAGTGGAGGAGATAGGAGAATAGTAGAGTGGAGGTGGGATGAGGGAGGAGAATAGTAGAGCGGAGGAGGGAGGAGAATAGTAGAGTGGAGGAGGGATGAGAATAGTAGAGTGGAGGAGGGAGGAGAATAGTAGAGTGGAGGAGGGAGGAGAACAGTAGAGTGGAGGAGGGAGGAGAACAGTAGAGTGGAGGAGGGAGGAGAACAGTAGAGTGGAGGAGGGAGGAGAATAGTAGAGTGGAGGAGGGAGGAGAATAGTAGAGCGGAGGAGGGAGGAGAATAGTAGAGTGGAGGAGGGATGAGGGAGGAGAATAGTAGAGTGGAGGAGGGATGAGGGAGGAGAATAGTAGAGTGGAGGAGATAGTAGAGTGGAGGAGATAGGAGAATAGTAGAGTGGAGGTGGGATGAGGGAGGAGAATAGTAGAGCGGAGGAGGGAGGAGAATAGTAGAGCGGAGGATGAAGGAGAATAGTAGAGTGGAGGAGGGAGGAGAATAGTAGAGTGGAGGAGATAGTAGAGTGGTGGAGATAGGAGAATAGTAGAGTGGAGGTGGGATGAGGGAGGAGAATAGTAGAGTGGAGGTGGGATGAGGGAGGAGAATAGTAGAGTGGAGGAGGGATGAGGGATGAGGGAGAAGAATAGTAGAGTGGAGGAGGGATGAGGGAGGAGAATAGTAGAGCGGAGGAGGGAGGAGAACAGTAGAGCGGAGGAGGGAGGAAAATAGTAGAGCGGAGGAGGGAGGAGAACAGTAGAGCGGAGGAGGGAGGAGAATAGTAGAATGGAGGAGAGAGGAGGGAGGAGAATAGTAGAGTAGAGGAGAGAGGAGGGAGGAGAATAGTAGAGTGGAGGAGAGAGGAGGGAGGAGAATAGCAGAGTGGAGGAGGGAGGAGAACAGCAGAGTGGAGGAGGGAGGAGAACAGTAGAGTGGAGGAGATATGAGAATAGTAGAGTGGAGGAGGGATGAGGGAGGAGAATAGTAGAGTGGAGGAGGGAGGAGAATAGTAGAGTGGAGGACGGAGGAGAATAGTAGAGCGGAGGAGGGAGGAGAAAAGTAGAGTGGAGGAGATATGAGAATAGTAGAGTGGAGGAGGGATGAGGGAGGAGAATAGTAGAGTGGAGGAGGGAGGAGAATAGTAGAGTGGAGGAGGGATGAGGGATGAGGGAGGGGGAGGAGAATAGTAGAGCGTAGGAGGGAGGAGAACAGTAGAGTGGAGGAGGGAGGAGAACAGTAGAGTGGAGGAGATAGGAGAATAGTAGAGTGGAGGAGGGATGAGGCAGGAGTATAGTAGAGTGGAGGAGGGAGGAGAACAGTAGAGTGGAGGAGATATGAGAATAGTAGAGTGGAGGAGGGATGAGGGATGAGGGAGGGGGAGGAGAATAGTAGAGCGGAGGAGGGAGGAGAACAGTAGAGCGGAGGAGGGAGGAGAACAGTAGAGCGGAGGAGGGAGGAGAACAGTAGAGCGGAGGAGGGAGGAGAATAGTAGAGTGGAGGAGATAGTAGAGTGGAGGAGATAGGAGAATAGTAGAGTGGAGGTGGGATGAGGGAGGAGAATAGTAGAGTGGAGGTGGGATGAGGGAGGAGAATAGTAGAGTGGAGGAGGGATGAGGGATGAGGGAGAAGAATAGTAGAGTGGAGGAGGGATGAGGGAGGAGAATAGTAGAGCGGAGGAGGGAGGAGAACAGTAGAGCGGAGGAGGGAGGAAAATAGTAGAGCGGAGGAGGGAGGAGAACAGTAGAGCGGAGGAGGGAGGAGAATAGTAGAGTGGAGGAGAGAGGAGGGAGGAGAATAGTAGAGTAGAGGAGAGAGGAGGGAGGAGAATAGTAGAGTGGAGGAGAGAGGAGGGAGGAGAATAGTAGAGTGGAGGAGAGAGGAGGGAGGAGAATAGCAGAGTGGAGGAGGGAGGAGAACAGCAGAGTGGAGGAGGGAGGAGAACAGTAGAGTGGAGGAGATATGAGAATAGTAGAGTGGAGGAGGGATGAGGGAGGAGAATAGTAGAGTGGAGGAGGGAGGAGAATAGTAGAGTGGAGGAGGGAGGAGAATAGTAGAGCGGAGGAGGGAGGAGAAAAGTAGAGTGGAGGAGATATGAGAATAGTAGAGTGGAGGAGGGATGAGGGAGGAGAATAGTAGAGTGGAGGAGGGAGGAGAATAGTAGAGTGGAGGAGGGATGAGGGATGAGGGAGGGGGAGGAGAATAGTAGAGCGTAGGAGGGAGGAGAACAGTAGAGTGGAGGAGATATGAGAATAGTAGAGTGGAGGAGGGATGAGGGAGGAGAATAGTAGAGTGGAGGAGGGAGGAGAATAGTAGAGTGGAGGAGGGATGAGGGATGAGGGAGGGGGAGGAGAATAGTAGAGCGGAGGAGGGAGGAGAACAGTAGAGTGGAGGAGATAGGAGAATAGTAGAGTGGAGGAGGGATGAGGCAGGAGTATAGTAGAGTGGAGGAGGGAGGAGAACAGTAGAGCGGAGGAGGGAGGAGAACAGTAGAGTGGAGGAGATATGAGAATAGTAGAGTGGAGGAGGGATGAGGGATGAGGGAGGGGGAGGAGAATAGTAGAGCGGAGGAGGGAGGAGAACAGTAGAGCGGAGGAGGGAGGAGAACAGTAGAGCGGAGGAGGGAGGAGAATAGTAGAGTGGAGGAGATAGTAGAGTGGTGGAGATAGGAGAATAGTAGAGTGGAGGTGGGATGAGGGAGGAGAATAGTAGAGCGGAGGAGGGAGGAGAATAGTAGAGCGGAGGAGGAAGGAGAATAGTAGAGTGGAGGAGGGAGGAGAATAGTAGAGTGGAGGAGATAGTAGAGTGGTGGAGATAGGAGAATAGTAGAGTGGAGGTGGGATGAGGGAGGAGAATAGTAGAGTGGAGGTGGGATGAGGGAGGAGAATAGTAGAGTGGAGGAGGGATGAGGGATGAGGGAGAAGAATAGTAGAGTGGAGGAGGGATGAGGGAGGAGAATAGTAGAGCGGAGGAGGGAGGAGAACAGTAGAGCGGAGGAGGGAGGAAAATAGTAGAGCGGAGGAGTGAGGAGAACAGTAGAGCGGAGGAGGGAGGAGAATAGTAGAGTGGAGGAGAGAGGAGGGAGGAGAATAGTAGAGTAGAGGAGAGAGGAGGGAGGAGAATAGTAGAGTAGAGGAGAGAGGAGGGAGGAGAATAGTAGAGTGGAGGAGAGAGGAGGGAGGAGAACAGCAGAGTGGAGGAGGGAGGAGAACAGTAGAGTGGAGGAGATATGAGAATAGTAGAGTGGAGGAGGGATGAGGGAGGAGAATAGTAGAGTGGAGGAGGGAGGAGAATAGTAGAGCGGAGGAGGGAGGAGAAAAGTAGAGTGGAGGAGATATGAGAATAGTAGAGTGGAGGAGGGATGAGGGAGGAGAATAGTAGAGTGGAGGAGGGAGGAGAATAGTAGAGTGGAGGAGGGATGAGGGATGAGGGAGGGGGAGGAGAATAGTAGAGCGTAGGAGGGAGGAGAACAGTAGAGCGGAGGAGGGAGGAGAACAGTAGAGTGGAGGAGATAGGAGAATAGTAGAGTGGAGGAGGGATGAGGGAGGAGTATAGTAGAGTGGAGGAGGGAGGAGAATAGTAGAGTGGAGGAGGGATGAGGGATGAGGGAGGGGGAGGAGCATAGTAGTGGAGGAGGGATGAGGGAGGAGAATAGTAGAGTGGAGGAGGGAGGAGAATAGTAGAGTGGAGGAGGAAGGAGAATAGTAGAGTGGAGGAGGGATGAGGGATGAGGGAGGGAGAGGAGAATTGTAGAGTGGAGGAGGGATGAGAATAGTAGAGTGGAGGAGGGAGGAGAACAGTAGAGCGGAGGAGGGAGGAGAACAGTTGAGCGGAGGAGGGAGGAGAATAGTAGAGTGGAGGAGGGAGGAGAATAGTAGAGTGGAGGAGGGAGGAGAATAGTAGAGTGGAGGAGGGATGAGGGATGAGGGAGGGGGAGGAGAATAGTAGAGTGGAGGAGGGATGAGAATAGTAGAGTGGAGGAGGGAGGAGAATAGTAGAGTGGAGGAGGGAGGAGAACAGTAGAGTGGAGGAGGGAGGAGAACAGTAGAGTGGAGGAGGGAGGAGAATAGTAGAGTGGAGGAGGGAGGAGAATAGTAGAGCGGAGGAGGGAGGAGAATAGTAGAGTGGAGGAGGGATGAGGGAGGAGAATAGTAGAGTGGAGGAGGGAGGAGAACAGTAGAGTGGAGGAGGGAGGAGAACAGTAGAGTGGAGGAGGGAGGAGAATAGTAGAGTGGAGGAGGGAGGAGAATAGTAGAGCGGAGGAGGGAGGAGAATAGTAGAGTGGAGGAGGGATGAGGGAGGAGAATAGTAGAGTGGAGGAGGGATGAGGGAGGAGAATAGTAGAGTGGAGGAGGGATGAGGGATGAGGGAGGAGGGAGGGGGAGGAGAATAGTAGAGTGGAGGAGGGAGGAGAACAGTAGAGTGGAGGAGGGAGGAGAACAGTAGAGTGGAGGAGGGAGGAGAACAGTAGAGTGGAGGAGGGAGGAGAATAGTAGAGTGGAGGAGGGAGGAGAATAGTAGAGCGGAGGAGGGAGGAGAATAGTAGAGTGGAGGAGGGATGAGGGAGGAGAATAGTAGAGTGGAGGAGGGAGGAGAACAGTAGAGTGGAGGAGGGAGGAGAACAGTAGAGTGGAGGAGGGAGGAGAATAGTAGAGTGGAGGAGGGAGGAGAATAGTAGAGCGGAGGAGGGAGGAGAATAGTAGAGTGGAGGAGGGATGAGGGAGGAGAATAGTAGAGTGGAGGAGGGATGAGGGATGAGGGAGGGGGAGGAGCATAGTAGAGTGGAGGAGGGATGAGGGAGGAGAATAGTAGAGTGGAGGAGGAAGGAGAATAGTAGAGTGGAGGAGGGATGAGGGATGAGGGAGGGGGAGGAGAATAGTAGAGTGGAGGAGGGAGGAGAATAGTAGAGCGGAGGAGGGAGGAGAACAGTAGAGCGGAGGAGGGAGGAGAATAGTAGAGCGGAGGAGGGAGGAGAATAGTAGAGCGGAGGAGGGAGGAGAATAGTAGAGCGGAGGAGGGAGGAGAATAGTAGAGCGGAGGAGGGAGGAAAACAGTAGAGCGGAGGAGGGAGGAAAACAGTAGAGCGGAGGAGGGAGGAAAACAGTAGAGCGGAGGAGGGAGGAAAACAGTAGAGCGGAGGAGGGAGGAAAACAGTAGAGCGGAGGAGGGAGGAGAATAGTAGAGCGGAGGAGGGAGGAGAATAGTAGAGCGGAGGAGGGAGGAGAATAGTAGAGCGGAGGAGGGAGGAGAATAGTAGAGCGGAGGAGGGAGGAGAATAGTAGAGCGGAGGAGGGAGGAGAATAGTAGAGCGGAGGAGGGAGGAGAATAGTAGAGCGGAGGAGGGAGGAGAATAGTAGAGCGGAGGAGGGAGGAGAATAGTAGAGCGGAGGAGGGAGGAGAACAGTAGAGCGGAGGAGGGAGGAGAACAGTAGAGCGGAGGAGGGAGGAGAACAGTAGAGCGGAGGAGGGAGGAGAACAGTAGAGCGGAGGAGGGAGGAGAACAGTAGAGCGGAGGAGGGAGGAGAACAGTAGAGCGGAGGAGGGAGGAGAATAGTAGAGTGGAGGTGGGAGGAGGGAGGAGAATAGTAGAGTGGAGGAGGGAGGAGAATAGTTGAGTGGAGGAGGGAGGAGAACAGTAGAGTGGAGGAGGGAGGAGAACAGTAGAGTGGAGGAGGGAGGAGAACAGTAGAGTGGAGGAGGGAGGAGAATAGTAGAGTGGAGGAGGGAGGAGAATAGTAGAGTGGAGGTGGGATGAGGGAGGAGAATAGTAGAGTGGAGGAGGGAGGAGAATAGTAGAGCGGAGGAGGAAGGAGAATAGTAGAGTGGAGGAGGGAGGAGAATAGTAGGGGTGGCGGAGGGAGGAGGGAGGAGAACAGTAGAGTGGAGGAGGGAGGAGAATAGTAGAGTGGAGGAGGGAGGAGAATAGTAGAGTGGAGGTGGGATGAGGGAGGAGAATAGTAGAGTGGAGGAGGGAGGAGAATAGTAGAGCGGAGGAGGAAGGAGAATAGTAGAGTGGAGGAGGGAGGAGAATAGTAGAGTGGAGGTGGGATGAGGGAGGAGAATAGTAGAGTGGAGGAGGGAGGAGAATAGTAGAGCGGAGGAGGAAGGAGAATAGTAGAGTGGAGGAGGGAGGAGAATAGTAGGGGTGGCGGAGGGAGGAGGGAGGAGAATAGTAGAGTGGAGGAGGGATGAGAATAGTAGAGTGGAGGAGGGATGAGAATAGTAGAGTGGAGGAGGGATGAGGGAGGAGGGAGGAGAACAGTAGAGTGGAGGAGGGAGGAGGGAGGAGAACAGTAGAGTGGAGGAGGGAGGAGAAAAGTAGAGTGGTGGAGGGAGGAGGGATGAGGGATGAGGGAGGAGAGAGGAGAACAGTAGAGCGGAGGAGGGAGGAGAAAGTAGAGTGGAGGGGGGAGGAGAATAGTAGAGTGGAGGAGGGATGAGGGAGGAGAATAGTAGAGTGGAGGAGGAAGGAGAATAGTAGAGTGGATGAGGGATGAGGGAGGGGTAGAAGAATAGTAGAGTGGAGGAGGAAGGAGGGATGAGGGAGGGGTTGGAGAAAAGTAGAGTGGTGGAGGGAGGAGGGATGAGGGAGGAGAGAGGGGAACAGTAGAGCGGAGGAGGGAGGAGAATAGTAGAGTGGAGGAGGAAGGAGAATAGTAGAGTGGAGGAGGGATGAGGGATGAGGGAGGGGTAGGAGAATAGTAGAGTGGAGGTGGGATGAGGGAGGAGAATAGTAGAGTGGAGGAGGGAGGAGAACAGAAGAGCGGATGAGAAATGAGGGAGGAGAGAGGAGAATAGTAGAGTGGAGGAGGGATGAGGTAGAAGAATAGTAGAGTGGAGGAGGGAGGAAAACAGTAGAGCGGAGGAGGGAGGAGAATAGTAGAGTGGAGGAGGGAGGAGCATAGTAGAGTGGAGGAGGGAGGAGCATAGTAGAGTGGAGGAGGAAGGAGAATAGTAGAGTGGAGGAGGGAGGGGGAGGAGAATAGTAGAGCGGAGGAGGGAGGAGAATAGTAGAGCGGAGGAGGGAGGAGAACAGTAGAGCGGAGGAGGGAGGAGAACAGTAGAGCGGAGGAGCGAGGAGAATAGTAGAGCGGAGGAGCGAGGAGAACAGTAGAGCGGAGGAAGGAGGAGAATAGTAGAGTGGAGGAGGGAGGAGAATAGTTGAGTGGAGGAGGGAGGAGAACAGTAGAGTGGAGGAGGGAGGAGAACAGTAGAGTGGAGGAGGGAGGAGAATAGTAGAGCGGAGGAGGAAGGAGAATAGTAGAGTGGAGGAGGGAGGAGAATAGTAGGGGTGGCGGAGGGAGGAGGGAGGAGAATAGTAGAGCGGAGGAGGAAGGAGAATAGTAGAGTGGATGAGGGAGGAGGGAGGAGAACAGTAGAGTGGAGGAGGGAGGAGAATAGTAGAGTGGAGGAGGGAGGAGGGAGGAGAAAAGTAGAGTGGTGGAGGGAGGAGGGATGAGGGAGGAGAACAGTAGAGCGGAGGAGGGAGGAGAACAGTAGAGCGGAGGAGGGAGGAGAACAGTAGAGTGGAGGAGGGAGGAGAACAGTAGAGTGGAGGAGGGAGGAGAATAGTAGAGTGGAGGAGGGAGAAGAATAGTAGAGTGGAGGTGGGATGAGGGAGGAGAATAGTAGAGTGGAGGTGGGATGAGGGAGGAGAATAGTAGAGCGGAGGAGGAAGGAGAATAGTAGAGTGGAGGAGGGAGGAGAATAGTAGGGGTGGCGGAGGAAGGAGGGAGGAGAATAGTAGATTGGAGGAGGGATGAGGGAGGAGAATAGTAGAGTGGAGGAGGGAGGAGAATAGTAGAGTGGAGGAGGGATGAGAATAGTAGAGTGGAGGAGGGATGAGAATAGTAGAGTGGAGGAGGGATGAGAATAGTAGAGTGGAGGAGGGATGAGGGAGGAGGGGAGGAGAACAGTAGAGTGGAGGAGGGAGGAGGGAGGAGAATAGTAGCGCGGACAAGGAAGGAGAATAGTAGAGTGGAGGAGGGAGGAGGGAGGAGAACAGTAGAGTGGAGGAGGGAGGAGAAAAGTAGAGTGGTGGAGGGAGGAGGGATGAGGGATGAGGGAGGAGGGAGGAGAACAGTAGAGCGGAGGAGGGAGGAGAATAGTAGAGTGGAGGAGGGAGGAGAACAGTAGAGTGGATGAGGGATGAGGGAGGGGTAGAAGAATAGTAGAGTGGAGGAGGAAGGAGAATAGTAAAGTGGAGGAGGGAGGAGAACAGTAGAGTGGAGGAGGGAGGAGAATAGTAGAGTGGAGGAGGGAGGAGGGAGGAGAAAAGTAGAGTGGTGGAGGGAGGAGGGATGAGGGAGGAGAACAGTAGAGCGGAGGAGGGAGGAGGGATGAGGGAGGAGAACAGTAGAGCGGAGGAGGGAGGAGAACAGTAGAGCAGAGGAGGGAGGAGAATAGTAGAGTGGAGGAGGGAGGAGAATAGTAGAGTGGAGGAGGGAGGAGAATAGTAGAGTGGAGGAGGGAGGAGAATAGTAGAGTGGAGGAGGGAGGAGAATAGTAGAGTGGAGGAGGGAGGAGAATAGTAGAGTGGAGGAGGGAGGAGAATAGTAGAGTGGAGGAGGGAGGAGAATAGTAGAGTGGAGGAGGGAGGAGAATAGTAGAGTGGAGGAGGGAGGAGAATAGTAGAGTGGAGGAGGGAGGAGAATAGTAGAGTGGAGGAGGGAGGAGAATAGTAGAGTGGAGGAGGGAGGAGAATAGTAGAGTGGAGGAGGGAGGAGAATAGTAGAGTGGAGGAGGGAGGAGAATAGTAGAGTGGAGGAGGGAGGAGAATAGTAGAGTGGAGGAGGGAGGAGAATAGTAGAGTGGAGGAGGGAGGAGAATAGTAGAGTGGAGGTGGGATGAGGGAGGAGAATAGTAGAGTGGAGGAGGGAGGAGAATAGTAGAGTGGAGGAGGGAGGAGAATAGTAGAGCGGAGGAGGAAGGAGAATAGTAGAGTGGAGGAGGGAGGAGAATAGTAGGGGTGGCGAAGGGAGGAGGGAGGAGAATAGTAGAGCGGAGGAGGAAGGAGAATAGTAGAGTGGAGGAGGAAGGAGAATAGTAGAGTGGAGGAGGGAGGAGAACAGTAGAGTGGATGAGGGATGAGGGAGGGGTAGAAGAATAGTAGAGTGGAGGAGGAAGGAGAATAGTAGAGTGGAGGAGGGAGGAGAACAGTAGAGTGGATGAGGGATGAGGGAGGGGTAGAAGAATAGTAGAGTGGAGGAGGAAGGAGAATAGTAGAGTGGAGGAGGGAGGAGGGAGGAGAATAGTAGAGTGGTGGAGGGAGGAGGGATGAGGGAGGAGAATAGTAGAGCGGAGGAGGGAGGAGAACAGTAGAGCGGAGGAGGGAGGAGAACAGTAGAGCAGAGGAGGGAGGAGAATAGTAGAGCAGAGGAGGGAGGAGAATAGTAGAGTGGAGGAGGGAGGAGAATAGTAGAGTGGAGGAGGAACGAGAATAGTAGAGTGGAGGAGAATAGTAGAGTGGAGGAGGGAGGAGAATAGTAGGGGTGGCGGAGGAAGGAGGGAGGAGAACAGTAGAGTGGAGGAGGGAGGAGGGAGGAGAATAGTAGAGTGGAGGAGGGAGGAGAAAAGTAGAGTGGAGGAGGGAGGAGAAAAGTAGAGTGGTGGAGGGAGGAGGGATGAGGGAGGAGGGAGGAGAACAGTAGAGCGGAGGAGGGAGGAGAATAGTAGAGTGGAGGGGGGAGAATAGTAGAGTGGAGGGGGGAGGAGAAAAGTAGAGTGGAGGGGGGAGGAGAATAGTAGAGTGGAGGAGGGATGAGGGAGGAGAAAAGTATAGTGGAGGAGGGATGAGGGAGGAGAATAGTAGAGTGGAGGAGGAAGGAGAATAGTAGAGTGGATGAGGGATGAGGGAGGGGTAGAAGAATAGTAGAGTTCAGGTGGGATGAGGGAGGAAAATAGTAGAGTGGAGGAGGGAGGAGAACAGAAGAGCGGATGAGAAATGAGGGAGGAGAGAGGAGAATAGTAGAGTGGAGGAGGGATGAGGTAGAAGAATAGTAGAGTGGAGGAGGGATGAGGGATGAGGGAGGGGTTGGAGAAAAGTAGAGTGGTGGAGGGAGGAGGGATGAGGGAGGAGAGAGGAGAACAGTAGAGCGGAGGAGGGAGGAGAATAGTAGAGTGGAGGAGGAAGGAGAATAGTAGAGTGGAGGAGGGATGAGGGATGAGGGAGGGGTAGGAGAATAGTAGAGTGGAGAACAGAAGAGCGGATGAGAAATGAGGGAGGAGAGAGGAGAATAGTAGAGTGGAGGAGGGATGAGGTAGAAGAATAGTAGAGTGGAGGAGGGAGGAAAACAGTAGAGCGGAGGAGGGAGGAGAATAGTAGAGTGGAGGAGGGAGGAGCATAGTAGAGTGGAGGAGGGAGGAGCATAGTAGAGTGGAGGAGGACGGAGAATAGTAGAGTGGAGGAGGAAGGAGAATAGTAGAGTGGAGGAGGGATGAGGGAGGAGAATAGTAGAGTGGAGGAGGGATGAGGGATGAGGGAGGGGGAGGAGAATAGTAGAGCGGAGGAGGGAGGAGAATAGTAGAGCGGAGGAGGGAGGAGAACAGTAGAGCGGAGGAGGGAGGAGAACAGTAGAGCGGAGGAGGGAGGAGAATAGTAGAGCGGAGGAGGGAGGAGGGAGGAGAATAGTAGAGCGGAGGAGGGAGGAGAATAGTAGAGCGGAGGAGGGAGGAGAATAGTAGAGCGGAGGAGCGAGGAGAACAGTAGAGCGGAGGAGGGAGGAGAATAGTAGAGCGGAGGAGCGAGGAGAACAGTAGAGCGGAGGAGGGAGGAGAATAGTAGAGCGGAGGAGCGAGGAGAACAGTAGAGCGGAGGAGGGAGGAGAATAGTAGAGTGGAGGAGGGAGGAGAAAAGTTGAGTGGAGGAGGGAGGAGAACAGTAGAGTGGAGGAGGGAGGAGAATAGTAGAGCGGAGGAGGGAGGAGAATAGTAGAGCGGAGGAGGAAGGAGAATAGTAGAGTGGAGGAGGGAGGAGAATAGTAGGGGTGGCGGAGGGAGGAGGGAGGAGAATAGTAGAGCGGAGGAGGAAGGAGAATAGTAGAGTGGATGAGGGAGGAGGGAGGAGAACAGTAGAGTGGAGGAGGGAGGAGAATAGTAGAGTGGAGGAGGGAGGAGGGAGGAGAAAAGTAGAGTGGTGGAGGGAGGAGGGATGAGGGAGGAGAACAGTAGAGCGGAGGAGGGAGGAGAACAGTAGAGCGGAGGAGGGAGGAGAACAGTAGAGTGGAGGAGGGAGGAGAATAGTAGAGTGGAGGTGGGATGAGGGAGGAGAATAGTAGAGTGGAGGTGGGATGAGGGAGGAGAATAGTAGAGCGGAGGAGGAAGGAGAATAGTAGAGTGGAGGAGGGAGGAGAATAGTAGGGGTGGCGGAGGAAGGAGGGAGGAGAACAGTAGAGTGGAGGAGGGAGGAGAATAGTAGAGTGGAGGAGGGAGGAGGGAGGAGAAAAGTAGAGTGGTGGAGGGAGGAGGGATGAGGGAGGAGAACAGTAGAGCGGAGGAGGGAGGAGAACAGTAGAGCGGAGGAGGGAGGAGAACAGTAGAGTGGAGGAGGGAGGAGAATAGTAGAGTGGAGGTGGGATGAGGGAGGAGAATAGTAGAGTGGAGGTGGGATGAGGGAGGAGAATAGTAGAGCGGAGGAGGAAGGAGAATAGTAGAGTGGAGGAGGGAGGAGAATAGTAGGGGTGGCGGAGGAAGGAGGGAGGAGAATAGTAGAGTGGAGGAGGGAGGAGAATAGTAGAGTGGAGGAGGGAGGAGAATAGTAGAGTGGAGGAGGGATGAGAATAGTAGAGTGGAGGAGGGATGAGAATAGTAGAGTGGAGGAGGGATGAGAATAGTAGAGTGGAGGAGGGATGAGAATAGTAGAGTGGAGGAGGGATGAGGGAGGAGGGAGGAGAACAGTAGAGTGGAGGAGGGAGGAGAATAGTAGCGCGGACAAGGAAGGAGAATAGTAGAGTGGAGGAGGGAGGAGGGAGGAGAACAGTAGAGTGGAGGAGGGAGGAGAAAAGTAGAGTGGTGGAGGGAGGAGGGATGAGGGAGGAGGGAGGAGGGAGGAGAACAGTAGAGCGGAGGAGGGAGGAGAATAGTAGAGTGGAGGAGGAAGGAGAATAGTAGAGTGGAGGAGGGAGGAGAACAGTAGAGTGGATGAGGGATGAGGGAGGGGTAGAAGAATAGTAGAGTGGAGGAGGAAGGAGAATAGTAAAGTGGAGGAGGGAGGAGAACAGTAGAGTGGAGGAGGGAGGAGAATAGTAGAGTGGAGGAGGGAGGAGGGAGGAGAAAAGTAGAGTGGTGGAGGGAGGAGGGATGAGGGAGGAGAACAGTAGAGCATAGGAGGGAGGAGAACAGTAGAGCAGAGGAGGGAGGAGAATAGTAGAGTGGAGGAGGGAGGAGAATAGTAGAGTGGAGGAGGGAGGAGAATAGTAGAGTGGAGGAGGGAGGAGAATAGTAGAGTGGAGGAGGGAGGAGAATAGTAGAGTGGAGGAGGGAGGAGAATAGTAGAGTGGAGGAGGGAGGAGAATAGTAGAGTGGAGGAGGGAGGAGAATAGTAGAGTGGAGGAGGGAGGAGAATAGTAGAGTGGAGGAGGGAGGAGAATAGTAGAGTGGAGGAGGGAGGAGAATAGTAGAGTGGAGGAGGGAGGAGAATAGTAGAGTGGAGGAGGGAGGAGAATAGTAGAGTGGAGGAGGGAGGAGAATAGTAGAGTGGAGGTGGGATGAGGGAGGAGAATAGTAGAGTGGAGGAGGGAGGAGAATAGTAGAGTGGATGAGGGATGAGGGAGGGGTAGAAGAATAGTAGAGTGGAGGAGGAAGGAGAATAGTAAAGTGGAGGAGGGAGGAGGGAGGAGAACAGTAGAGTGGAGGAGGGAGGAGAATAGTAGAGTGGAGGAGGGAGGAGGGAGGAGAAAAGTAGAGTGGTGGAGGGAGGAGGGATGAGGGAGGAGAACAGTAGAGTGGAGGAGGGAGGAGAATAGTAGAGTGGAGGAGGGAGGAGAATAGTAGAGTGGAGGAGGAAGGAGAATAGTAGAGTGGAGGAGGGAGGAGAATAGTAGGGGTGGCGAAGGGAGGAGGGAGGAGAATAGTAGAGCGGAGGAGGAAGGAGAATAGTAGAGTGGAGGAGGGAGGAGAACAGTAGAGTGGATGAGGGATGAGGGAGGGGTAGAAGAATAGTAGAGTGGAGGAGGAAGGAGAATAGTAGAGTGGAGGAGGGAGGAGGGAGGAGAATAGTAGAGTGGTGGAGGGAGGAGGGATGAGGGAGGAGAATAGTAGAGCGAAGGAGGGAGGAGAACAGTAGAGCAGAGGAGGGAGGAGAATAGTAGAGCGGAGGAGGGAGGAGAATAGTAGAGTGGAGGAGGGAGGAGAATAGTAGAGTGGAGGAGGGAGGAGAATAGTAGAGTGGAGGAGGGAGGAGAATAGTAGAGTGGAGGAGGGAGGAGAATAGTAGAGTGGAGGAGGGAGGAGAATAGTAGAGTGGAGGAGGGAGGAGAATAGTAGAGTGGAGGAGGGAGGAGAACAGAAGAGAGGAGGAGAAATGAGGGAGGAGAGAGGAGAATAGTAGAGTGGAGGAGGGATGAGGTAGAAGAATAGTAGAGTGGAGGAGGGATGAGGGAGGAGAATAGTAGAGCGGAAGAGGGAGGAGAACAGTAGAGCGGAGGAGGGAGGAGAACAGTAGAGCGGAGGAGGGAGGGGAACAGTAGAGTGGAGGAGGGAGAAGAACAGTAGAGTGGAGGAGGACGGAGAACAGTAGAGTGGAGGAGGGAGGAGAACAGTAGAGTGGAGGAGGGAGGAGAACAGTAGAGTGGAGGAGGGAGGAGAACAGTAGAGTGGAGGAGGGAGGAGAACAGTAGAGTGGAGGAGGGAGGAGAACAGTAGAGTGGAGGAGGGAGGAGTATTGAGAATAGTAGAGTGGAGGGGGGAGGAGAAAAGTAGAGTGGAGGGGGAGGAGTATAGTAGAGTGGAGGAGGGATGAGGGAGAAGAAAAGTATAGTGGAGGAGGGATGAGGGAGGAGAATAGTAGAGTGGAGGAGGAAGGAGAATAGTAGAGTGGAGGAGGGATGAGGGATGAGGGAGGGGTAGGAGAATAGTAGAGTGGAGGTGGGATGAGGGAGGAGAACAGTAGAGTGGAGGAGGGATGAGGGAGGAGAACAGTAGAGTGGAGGAGGGAGGAGAACAGTAGAGTGGAGGAGGGAGGAGAACAGTAGAGTGGAGGAGGGAGGAGGGAGGAGAAAAGTAGAGTGGTGGAGGGAGGAGGGATGAGGGAGGAGAACAGTAGAGCGGAGGAGGGAGGAGAACAGTAGAGCGGAGGAGGGAGGAGAACAGTAGAGCAGAGGAGGGAGGAGAACAGTAGAGCAGAGGAGGGAGGAGAATAGTAGAGCGGAGGAGGGAGGAGAATAGTAGAGCGGATGAGGGAGGAGAATAGTAGAGTGGAGGAGGGAGGAGAATAGTAGAGTGGAGGAGGGAGGAGAATAGTAGAGTGGAGGAGGGAGGAGAATAGTAGAGTGGAGGAGATAGTAGAGTGGTGGAGATAGGAGAATAGTAGAGTGGAGGTGGGATGAGGGAGGAGTATAGTAGAGTGGAGGAGGGAGGAGAATAGTAGAGTGGAGGAGGGAGGAGAATAGTAGAGTGGAGGAGGGAGGAGAATAGTAGAGCGGAGGAGGAAGGAGAATAGTAGAGTGGAGGAGGGAGGAGAATAGTAGGGGTGGCGAAGGGAGGAGGGAGGAGAATAGTAGAGCGGAGGAGGAAGGAGAATAGTAGAGTGGAGGAGGAAGGAGAATAGTAGAGTGGAGGAGGGAGGAGAACAGTAGAGTGGATGAGGGATGAGGGAGGGGGAGAAGAATAGTAGAGTGGAGGAGGAAGGAGAATAGTAGAGTGGAGGAGGGAGGAGGGAGGAGAATAGTAGAGTGGTGGAGGGAGGAGGGATGAGGGAGGAGAACAGTAGAGCGGAGGAGGGAGGAGAACAGTAGAGCGGAGGAGGGAGGAGAACAGTAGAGCAGAGGAGGGAGGAGAATAGTAGAGCAGAGGAGGGAGGAGAATAGTAGAGTGGAGGAGGGAGGAGAATAGTAGAGTGGAGGAGGGAGGAGAATAGTAGAGTGGAGGAGGGAGGAGAATAGTAGAGTGGAGGAGGGAGGAGAATAGTAGAGTGGAGGAGGGAGGAGAATAGTAGAGTGGAGGAGGGAGGAGAATAGTAGAGTGGAGGAGGGAGGAGAATAGTAGAGTGGAGGAGGGAGGAGAATAGTAGAGTGGAGGTGGGATGAGGGAGGAGAATAGTAGAGCGGAGGAGGGAGGAGAATAGTAGAGCGGAGGAGGGAGGAGAATAGTAGAGTGGAGGAGGGAGGAGGGAGGAGAATAGTAGAGTGGAGGAGGGATGAGGGAGGAGAATAGTAGAGTGGAGGAGGGATGAGGGAGGAGAAAAGTAGAGTGGAGGAGGGAGGAGAATAGTAGAGTGGAGGAGGGAGGAGAATAGTAGAGCGGAGGAGGGAGGAGAATAGTAGAGCGGAGGGGGAAGGAGAATAGTAGAGCGGAGGAGGGAGGAGAATAGTAGAGTGGAGGAGATAGTAGAGTGGAGGAGATAGTAGAGTGGAGGAGATAGTAGAGTGGAGGAGATAGTAGAGTGGAGGAGATAGGAGAATAGTAGAGTGGAGGTGGGATGAGGGAGGAGAATAGTAGAGTGGAGGAGGGAGGAGAATAGTAGAGTGGAGGAGGGAGGAGAATAGTAGAGTGGAGGAGGAAGGAGAATAGTAGAGTGGAGGAGGGAGGAGAATAGTAGAGTGGAGGAGGAAGGAGAATAGTAGAGTGAAGGAGGGAGGAGAATAGTAGGGGTGGCGGAGGAAGGAGGGAGGAGAACAGTAGAGTGGAGGAGGGAGGAGAATAGTAGAGTGGAGGAGGGAGGAGAAAAGTAGAGTGGTGGAGGGAGGAGAAAAGTAGAGTGGTGGAGGGAGGAGGGATGAGGGAGGAGGGAGGAGAACAGTAGAGCGGAGGAGGGAGGAGAATAGTAGAGTGGAGGAGAAAAGTAGAGTGGAGGGGGGAGGAGAATAGTAGAGTGGAGGAGGGATGAGGGAGGAGAAAAGTATAGTGGAGGAGGGATGAGGGAGGAGAATAGTAGAGTGGAGGAGGAAGGAGAATAGTAGAGTGGATGAGGGATGAGGGAGGGGTAGAAGAATAGTAGAGTGGAGGTGGGATGAGGGAGGAAAATAGTAGAGTGGAGGAGGGAGGAGAACAGAAGAGCGGATGAGAAATGAGGGAGGAGAGAGGAGAATAGTAGAGTGGAGGAGGGATGAGGTAGAAGAATAGTAGAGTGGAGGAGGGATGAGGGATGAGGGAGGGGTTGGAGAAAAGTAGACTGGTGGAGGGAGGAGGGATGAGGGAGAGGAGAGGAGAACAGTAGAGCGGAGGAGGGAGGAGAACAGAAGAGCGGATGAGAAATGAGGGAGGAGAATAGTAGAGTGGAGGAGGGATGAGGTAGAAGAATAGTAGAGTGGAGGAGGGATGAGGGATGAGGGAGGGGTAGGAGAATAGTAGAGTGGAGGTGGGATGAGGGAGGAGAATAGTAGAGTGGAGGAGGGAGGAGAACAGAAGAGCGGATGAGAAATGAGGGAGGAGAGAGGAGAATAGTAGAGTGGAGGAGGGATGAGGTAGAAGAATAGTAGAGTGGAGGAGGGATGAGGGATGAGGGAGGAGAATAGTAGAGCGGAGGAGGGAGGAAAACAGTAGAGCGGAGGAGGGAGGAGAATAGTAGAGTGGAGGCGGGAGGAGCATAGTAGAGTGGAGGAGGGAGGAGCATAGTAGAGTGGAGGAGGACGGAGAATAGTAGAGTGGAGGAGGAAGGAGAATAGTAGAGTGGAGGAGGGATGAGGGATGGGGAGGAGAATAGTAGAGTGGAGTAGGGATGAGAATAGTAGAGTGGAGGAGGGAGGAGAACAGTAGAGTGGAGGAGGGAGGAGAACAGTAGAGTGGAGGAGGGAGGAGAACAGTAGAGTGGAGGAGGGAGGAGAATAGTAGAGTGGAGGAGGGACGAGAACAGTAGAGCGGAGGATGGAGGAGAATAGTAGAGTGGAGGAGTGATGAGGGAGGAGAATAGTAGAGTGGAGGAGGGAGGAGAATAGTAGATTGGAGGAGGGAGGAGAATAGTAGAGTGGAGGAGGGAGGAGAATAGTAGAGTGGAGGAAGGAGGAGAACAGTAGAGCGGAGGAGGGAGGAGAACAGTAGAGCGGAGGAGATATGAGAATAGTAGAGTGGAGGAGGGATGAGGGAGGAGTATAGTAGAGTGGAGGAGGGAGGAGAATAGTAGAGTGGAGGAGGGATGAGGGATGAGGGAGGGGTAGGAGCATAGTAGAGTGGAGGAGGGATGAGGGAGGAGAATAGTAGGGGTGGCGGAGGGAGGAGAATAGTAGAGCGGAGGAGGAAGGAGAATAGTAGAGTGGAGGAGGGAGGAGAAAAGTAGAGTGGTGGAGGGAGGAGGGATGAGGGAGGAGAACAGTAGAGCGGAGGAGGGAGGAGAACAGTAGAGTGGAGGTGGGATGAGGGAGGAGAGAGGAGAATAGTAGAGTGGAGGAGGGATGAGGTAGAAGAATAGTAGAGTGGAGGAGGGATGAGGGAGGAGAACAGTAGAGCGGAAGAGGGAGGAGAACAGTAGAGCGGAGGAGGGAGAGGAATAGTAGAGTGGAGGAGGGAGGAGAACAGTAGAGTGGAGGAGGACGGAGAACAGTAGAGGGGAGGAGGACGGAGAACAGTAGAGTGGAGGAGGGAGGAGAACAGTAGAGTGGAGGAGGGAGGAGAACAGTAGAGTGGAGGAGGGAGGAGAACAGTAGAGTGGAGGAGGGAGGAGTATTGAGAATAGTAGAGTGGAGGGGGGAGGAGAAAAGTAGAGTGGAGGGGGAGGAGTATAGTAGAGTGGAGGAGGGATGAGGGAGAAGAAAAGTATAGTGGAGGAGGGATGAGGGAGGAGAATAGTAGAGTGGAGGAGGAAGGAGAATAGTAGAGTGGAGGAGGGATGAGGGATGAGGGAGGGGTAGGAGAATAGTAGAGTGGAGGTGGGATGAGGGAGGAGAACAGTAGAGTGGAGGAGGGATGAGGGAGGAGAACAGTAGAGTGGAGGAGGGAGGAGAACAGTAGAGTGGAGGAGGGAGGAGAACAGTAGAGTGGAGGAGGGAGGAGAAAAGTAGAGTGGTGGAGGGAGGAGGGATGAGGGAGGAGAACAGTAGAGCGGAGGAGGGAGGAGAACAGTAGAGCGGAGGAGGGAGGAGAACAGTAGAGCAGAGGAGGGAGGAGAACAGTAGAGCAGAGGAGGGAGGAGAATAGTAGAGCGGAGGAGGGAGGAGAATAGTAGAGCGGATGAGGGAGGAGAATAGTAGAGTGGAGGAGGGAGGAGAATAGTAGAGTGGAGGAGGGAGGAGAATAGTAGAGTGGAGGAGATAGTAGAGTGGAGGAGATAGTAGAGTGGAGGAGGGAGGAGAATAGTAGAGTGGAGGAGGGAGGAGAATAGTAGAGTGGAGGAGGAACAAGAATAGTAGAGTGGAGGAGAATAGTAGAGTGGAGGAGGGAGGAGAATAGTAGGGGTGGCGGAGGAAGGAGGGAGGAGAACAGTAGAGTGGAGGAGGGAGGAGGGAGGAGAATAGTAGAGTGGAGGAGGGAGGAGAAAAGTAGAGTGGTGGAGGGAGGAGGGATGAGGGAGGAGGGAGGAGAACAGTAGAGCGGAGGAGGGAGGAGAATAGTAGAGTGGAGGGAGGAGAATAGTAGACTGGAGGGGGGAGGAGAAAAGTAGAGTGGAGGAAGGATGAGGGAGGAGAAAAGTATAGTGGAGGAGGGATGAGGGAGGAGAATAGTAGAGTGGATTAGGAAGGAGAATAGTAGAGTGGATGAGGGATGAGGGAGGGGTAGAAGAATAGTAGAGTTCAGGTGGGATGAGGGAGGAAAATAGTAGAGTGGAGGAGGGAGGAGAACAGAAGAGCGGATGAGAAATGAGGGAGGAGAGAGGAGAATAGTAGAGTGGAGGAGGGATGAGGTAGAAGAATAGTAGAGTGGAGGAGGGATGAGGGATGAGGGAGGGGTTGGAGAAAAGTAGAGTGGTGGAGGGAGGAGGGATGAGGGAGGAGAGAGGAGAACAGTAGAGCGGAGGAGGGAGGAGAATAGTAGAGTGGAGGAGGAAGGAGAATAGTAGAGTGGAGGAGGGATGAGGGATGAGGGAGGGGTAGGAGAATAGTAGAGTGGAGAACAGAAGAGCGGATGAGAAATGAGGGAGGAGAGAGGAGAATAGTAGAGTGGAGGAGGGATGAGGTAGAAGAATAGTAGAGTGGAGGAGGGAGGAAAACAGTAGAGCGGAGGAGGGAGGAGAATAGTAGAGTGGAGGAGGGAGGAGCATAGTAGAGTGGAGGAGGGAGGAGCATAGTAGAGTGGAGGAGGACGGAGAATAGTAGAGTGGAGGAGGAAGGAGAATAGTAGAGTGGAGGAGGGATGAGGGAGGAGAAGAGTAGAGTGGAGGAGGGATGAGGGATGAGGGAGGGGGAGGAGAATAGTAGAGCGGAGGAGGGAGGAGAACAGTAGAGCGGAGGAGGGAGGAGAACAGTAGAGCGGAGGAGGGAGGAGAATAGTAGAGCGGAGGAGGGAGGAGAATAGTAGAGCGGAGGAGGGAGGAGGGAGGAGAATAGTAGAGCGGAGGAGGGAGGAGAATAGTAGAGCGGAGGAGGGAGGAGAATAGTAGAGCGGAGGAGCGAGGAGAACAGTAGAGCGGAGGAGGGAGGAGAATAGTAGAGTGGAGGTGGGAGGAGGGAGGAGAATAGTAGAGTGGAGGAGGGAGGAGAATAGTTGAGTGGAGGAGGGAGGAGAACAGTAGAGTGGAGGAGGGAGGAGAAAAGTAGAGCGGAGGAGGGAGGAGAATAGTAGAGCGGAGGAGGAAGGAGAATAGTAGAGTGGAGGAGGGCGGAGAATAGTAGGGGTGGCGGAGGGAGGAGGGAGGAGAATAGTAGAGCGGAGGAGTTAGGAGAATAGTAGAGTGGATGAGGGAGGAGGGAGGAGAACAGTAGAGTGGAGGAGGGAGGAGAATAGTAGAGTGGAGGAGGGAGGAGGGAGGAGAAAAGTAGAGTGGTGGAGGGAGGAGGGATGAGGGAGGAGAACAGTAGAGCGGAGGAGGGAGGAGAACAGTAGAGCGGAGGCGGGAGGAGAACAGTAGAGTGGAGGAGGGAGGAGAACAGTAGAGTGGAGGAGGGAGGAGAATAGTAGAGTGGAGGAGGGAGGAGAATAGTAGAGTGGAGGTGGGATGAGGGAGGAGAATAGTAGAGTGGAGGTGGGATGAGGGAGGAGAATAGTAGAGCGGAGGAGGAAGGAGAATAGTACAGTGGAGGAGGGAGGAGAATAGTAGGGGTGGCGGAGGAAGGAGGGAGGAGAATAGTAGAGTGGAGGAGGGATGAAGGAGGAGAATAGTAGAGTGGAGGAGGGATGAGGGAGGAGAATAGTAGAGTGGAGGAGGGAGGAGAATAGTAGAGTGGAGGAGGGATGAGAATAGTAGAGTGGAGGAGGGATGAGAATAGTAGAGTGGAGGAGGGATGAGAATAGTAGAGTGGAGGAGGGATGAGGGATGAGGGAGGAGGGAGGAGAACAGTAGAGTGGAGGAGGGAGGAGGGAGGAGAATAGTAGCGCGGACAAGGAAGGAGAATAGTAGAGTGGAGGAGGGAGGAGGGAGGAGAACAGTAGAGTGGAGGAGGGAGGAGAAAAGTAGAGTGGTGGAGGGAGGAGGGATGAGGGAGGAGGGAGGAGAAC
The DNA here is from genome assembly GCF_965601325.2 of Salmo salar. Taxonomy (NCBI): domain Eukaryota; kingdom Metazoa; phylum Chordata; class Actinopteri; order Salmoniformes; family Salmonidae; genus Salmo; species Salmo salar. Next base: position 89,073,129 of record NC_138296.1, on the reverse strand, counting down.
AGTAGAGCGGAGGAGGGAGGAGAATAGTAGAGTGGAGGAGGAAGGAGAATAGTAGAGTGGAGGAGGGAGGAGAACAGTAGAGTGGATGAGGGATGAGGGAGGGGTAGAAGAATAGTAGAGTGGAGGAGGAAGGAGAATAGTAAAGTGGAGGAGGGAGGAGGGAGGAGAACAGTAGAGTGGAGGAGGGAGGAGAATAGTAGAGTGGAGGAGGGAGGAGGGAGGAGAAAAGTAGAGTGGTGGAGGGAGGAGAACAGTAGAGTGGAGGAGGGAGGAGAACAGTAGAGCGGAGGAGGGAGGAGAACAGTAGAGCAGAGGAGGGAGGAGAATAGTAGAGCGGAGGAGGGAGGAGAATAGTAGAGTGGAGGAGGGAGGAGAATAGTAGAGTGGAGGAGGGAGGAGAATAGTAGAGTGGAGGAGGGAGGAGAATAGTAGAGTGGAGGAGGGAGGAGAATAGTAGAGTGGAGGAGGGAGGAGAATAGTAGAGTGGAGGAGGGAGGAGAATAGTAGAGTGGAGGAGGGAGGAGAATAGTAGAGTGGAGGAGGGAGGAGAATAGTAGAGTGGAGGAGGGAGGAGAATAGTAGAGTGGAGGAGGGAGTAGAATAGTAGAGTGGAGGTGGGATGAGGGAGGAGAATAGTAGAGTGGAGGAGGGAGGAGAATAGTAGAGTGGAGGAGGGAGGAGAATAGTAGAGTGGAGGTGGGATGAGGGAGGAGAATAGTAGAGTGGAGGAGGGAGGAGAATAGTAGAGTGGAGGAGGGAGGAGAATAGTAGAGTGGAGGAGGGAGGAGAATAGTAGAGTGGAGGTGGGATGAGGGAGGAGAATAGTAGAGTGGAGGAGGGAGGAGAATAGTAGAGTGGAGGAGGGAGGAGAATAGTAGAGCGGAGGAGGAAGGAGAATAGTAGAGTGGAGGAGGGAGGAGAATAGTAGGGGTGGCGAAGGGAGGAGGGAGGAGAATAGTAGAGCGGAGGAGGAAGGAGAATAGTAGAGTGGAGGAGGAAGGAGAATAGTAGAGTGGAGGAGGGAGGAGAACAGTAGAGTGGATGAGGGAGGAGAACAGTAGAGTGGATGAGGGATGAGGGAGGGGTAGAAGAATAGTAGAGTGGAGGAGGAAGGAGAATAGTAGAGTGGAGGAGGGAGGAGAACAGTAGAGCGGAGGAGGGAGGAGAACAGTAGAGCAGAGGAGGGAGGAGAATAGTAGAGCAGAGGAGGGAGGAGAATAGTAGAGTGGAGGAGGGAGGAGAATAGTAGAGTGGAGGAGGGAGGAGAACAGTAGAGTGGATGAGGGAGGGGTAGAAGAATAGTAGAGTGGAGGAGGAAGGAGAATAGTAGAGTGGAGGAGGGAGGAGGGAGGAGAATAGTAGAGTGGTGGAGGGAGGAGGGATGAGGGAGGAGAACAGTAGAGCGGAGGAGGGAGGAGAACAGTAGAGCGGAGGAGGGAGGAGAACAGTAGAGCAGAGGAGGGAGGAGAATAGTAGAGTGGAGGAGGGAGGAGAATAGTAGAGCGGAGGAGGGAGGAGAATAGTAGAGCGGAGGAGGAAGGAGAATAGTAGAGTGGAGGAGGGAGGAGAATAGTAGGGGTGGCGAAGGGAGGAGGGAGGAGAATAGTAGAGCGGAGGAGGAAGGAGAATAGTAGAGTGGAGGAGGAAGGAGAATAGTAGAGTGGAGGAGGGATGAGGGAGGAGAATAGTAGAGTGGAGGAGGGAGGAGAATAGTAGAGTGGAGGAGGGAGGAGAATAGTAGAGCGGAGGAGGAAGGAGAATAGTAGAGTGGAGGAGGGAGGAGAATAGTAGGGGTGGCGAAGGGAGGAGGGAGGAGAATAGTAGAGCGGAGGAGGAAGGAGAATAGTAGAGTGGAGGAGGAAGGAGAATAGTAGAGTGGAGGAGGGAGGAGGGAGGAGAATAGTAGAGTGGTGGAGGGAGGAGGGATGAGGGAGGAGAACAGTAGAGCGGAGGAGGGAGGAGAACAGTAGAGCGGAGGAGGGAGGAGAACAGTAGAGCGGAGGAGGGGAGGAGAATAGTAGAGCAGAGGAGGGAGGAGAATAGTAGAGTGGAGGAGGGAGGAGAATAGTAGAGTGGAGGAGGGAGGAGAACAGTAGAGTGGATGAGGGATGAGGGAGGGGTAGAAGAATAGTAGAGTGGAGGAGGAAGGAGAATAGTAGAGTGGAGGAGGGAGGAGGGAGGAGAATAGTAGAGTGGTGGAGGGAGGAGGGATGAGGGAGGAGAACAGTAGAGCGGAGGAGGGAGGAGAACAGTAGAGCGGAGGAGGGAGGAGAACAGTAGAGCAGAGGAGGGAGGAGAACAGTAGAGCAGAGGAGGGAGGAGAATAGTAGAGCGGAGGAGGGAGGAGAATAGTAGAGCGGAGGAGGAAGGAGAATAGTAGAGTGGAGGAGGGAGGAGAATAGTAGGGGTGGCGAAGGGAGGAGGGAGGAGAATAGTAGAGTGGAGGAGGGAGGAGAACAGAAGAGAGGAGGAGAAATGAGGGAGGAGAGAGGAGAATAGTAGAGTGGAGGAGGGATGAGGTAGAAGAATAGTAGAGTGGAGGAGGGATGAGGGAGGAGAATAGTAGAGCGGAAGAGGGAGGAGAACAGTAGAGCGGAGGAGGGAGGAGAACAGTAGAGCGGAGGAGGGAGGGAACAGTAGAGTGGAGGAGGGAGGAGAACAGTAGAGTGGAGGAGGACGGAGAACAGTAGAGTGGAGGAGGGAGGAGAACAGTAGAGTGGAGGAGGGAGGAGAACAGTAGAGTGGAGGAGGGAGGAGAACAGTAGAGTGGAGGAGGGAGGAGAATAGTAGAGTGGAGGAGGGAGGAGAATAGTAGAGTGGAGGAGGGAGGAGGGAGGAGAAAAGTAGAGTGGTGGAGGGAGGAGGGATGAGGGAGGAGAACAGTAGAGCGGAGGCGGGAGGAGAACAGTAGAGCGGAGGCGGGAGGAGAACAGTAGAGTGGAGGAGGGAGGAGAACAGTAGAGTGGAGGAGGGAGGAGAATAGTAGAGTGGAGGAGGGAGGAGAATTGTAGAGTGGAGGTGGGATGAGGGAGGAGAATAGTAGAGTGGAGGTGGGATGAGGGAGGAGAATAGTAGAGCGGAGGAGGAAGGAGAATAGTAGAGTGGAGGAGGGAGGAGAATAGTAGGGGTGGCGGAGGAAGGAGGGAGGAGAATAGTAGAGTGGAGGAGGGATGAGGGAGGAGAATAGTAGAGTGGAGGAGGGAGGAGAATAGTAGAGTGGAGGAGGGAGGAGAATAGTAGAGTGGAGGAGGGATGAGAATAGTAGAGTGGAGGAGGGATGAGAATAGTAGAGTGGAGGAGGGATGAGAATAGTAGAGTGGAGGAGGGATGAGGGATGAGGGAGGAGGGAGGAGAACAGTAGAGTGGAGGAGGGAGGAGGGAGGAGAATAGTAGCGCGGACAAGGAAGGAGAATAGTAGAGTGGAGGAGGGAGGAGGGAGGAGAACAGTAGAGTGGAGGAGGGAGGAGAATAGTAGCGCGGACAAGGAAGGAGAATAGTAGAGTGGAGGAGGGAGGAGGGAGGAGAACAGTAGAGTGGAGGAGGGAGGAGAAAAGTAGAGTGGTGGAGGGAGGAGGGATGAGGGATGAGGGAGGAGGGAGGAGAATAGTAGAGTGGAGGAGGGAGGAGAACAGTAGAGTGGATGAGGGATGAGGGAGGGGTAGAAGAATAGTAGAGTGGATGAGGGATGAGGGAGGGGTAGAAGAATAGTAGAGTGGATGAGGGATGAGGGAGGAGGGAGGAGAATAGTAGAGTGGAGGAGGAAGGAGAATAGTAGAGTGGAGGAGGGAGGAGAACAGTAGAGTGGATGAGGGATGAGGGAGGGGTAGAAGAATAGTAGAGTGGAGGAGGAAGGAGAATAGTAGAGTGGAGGAGGGAGGAGGGAGGAGAACAGTAGAGCGGAGGAGGGAGGAGAACAGTAGAGCAGAGGAGGGAGGAGAACAGTAGAGCAGAGGAGGGAGGAGAATAGTAGAGCAGAGGAGGGAGGAGAATAGTAGAGTGGAGGAGGGAGGAGAATAGTAGAGTGGAGGAGGGAGGAGAATAGTAGAGTGGAGGAGGGAGGAGAATAGTAGAGTGGAGGAGGGAGGAGAATAGTAGAGTGGAGGAGGGAGGAGAATAGTAGAGTGGAGGAGGGAGGAGAATAGTAGAGTGGAGGTGGGATGAGGGAGGAGAATAGTAGAGTGGAGGTGGGAGGAGAATAGTAGAGCGGAGGAGGGAGGAGAATAGTAGAGCGGAGGAGGAAGGAGAATAGTAGAGTGGAGGAGGGAGGAGAACAGTAGAGTGGTGGAGGGAGGAGGGATGAGGGAGGAGAACAGTAGAGCGGAGGAGGGAGGAGAACAGTAGAGCAGAGGAGGGAGGAGAACAGTAGAGCAGAGGAGGGAGGAGAATAGTAGAGCGGAGGAGGGAGGAGAATAGTAGAGCGGAGGAGGAAGGAGAATAGTAGAGTGGAGGAGGGAGGAGAACAGTAGAGTGGTGGAGGGAGGAGGGATGAGGGAGGAGAACAGTAGAGCGGAGGAGGGAGGAGAACAGTAGAGCAGAGGAGGGAGGAGAACAGTAGAGCAGAGGAGGGAGGAGAATAGTAGAGCGGAGGAGGGAGGAGAATAGTAGAGCGGAGGAGGAAGGAGAATAGTAGAGTGGAGGAGGGAGGAGAACAGTAGAGTGGAGGAGGGAGGAGGGAGGAGAACAGTAGAGTGGAGGAGGGATGAGGGAGGAGAATAGTAGAGTGGAGGAGGGATGAGGGAGGAGAAAAGTAGAGTGGAGGAGGGAGGAGAATAGTAGAGTGGAGGAGATAGTAGAGTGGTGGAGATAGGAGAATAGTAGAGTGGAGGTGGGATGAGGGAGGAGAATTGTAGAGTGGAGGAGGGAGGAGAATAGTAGAGTGGAGGAGGGAGGAGAATAGTAGAGTGGAGGAGGGAGGAGAATAGTAGAGTGGAGGAGGGAGGAGAATAGTAGAGCGGAGGAGGAAGGAGAATAGTAGAGTGGAGGAGGGAGGAGAATAGTAGGGGTGGCGAAGGGAGGAGGGAGGAGAATTGTAGTAGAGCGGAGGAGGAAGGAGAATAGTAGAGTGGAGGAGGAAGGAGAATAGTAGAGTGGAGGAGGGAGGAGAACAGTAGAGTGGATGAGGGATGAGGGAGGGGGAGGAGAACAGTAGAGTGGATGAGGGATGAGGGAGGGGTAGAAGAATAGTAGAGTGGAGGAGGGAGGAGGGAGGAGAATAGTAGAGTGGTGGAGGGAGGAGGGATGAGCGAGGAGAACAGTAGAGCGGAGGAGGGAGGAGAACAGTAGAGCGGAGGAGGGAGGAGAACAGTAGAGCAGAGGAGGGAGGAGAACAGTAGAGCAGAGGAGGGAGGAGAACAGTAGAGCAGAGGAGGGAGGAGAATAGTAGAGTGGAGGAGGGAGGAGAATAGTAGAGTGGAGGAGGGAGGAGAATAGTAGAGTGGAGGAGGGAGGAGAATAGTAGAGTGGAGGAGGGAGGAGAATAGTAGAGTGGAGGAGGGAGGAGAATAGTAGAGTGGAGGAGGGAGGAGAATAGTAGAGTGGAGGTGGGATGAGAATAGTAGAGTGGAGGTGGGATGAGGGAGGAGAATAGTAGAGTGGAGGTGGGAGGAGAATAGTAGAGTGGAGGTGGGAGGAGAATAGTAGAGCGGAGGAGGGAGGAGAATAGTAGAGCGGAGGAGGAAGGAGAATAGTAGAGTGGAGGAGGGAGGAGAACAGTAGAGTGGAGGAGGGAGGAGGGAGGAGAACAGTAGAGTGGAGGAGGGATGAGGGAGGAGAATAGTAGAGTGGAGGAGGGATGAGGGAGGAGAAAAGTAGAGTGGAGGAGGGAGGAGAATAGTAGAGTGGAGGAGGGAGGAGAATAGTAGAGCGGAGGAGGGAGGAGAATAGTAGAGCGGAGGGGGAAGGAGAATAGTAGAGTGGAGGAGATAGTAGAGTGGAGGAGATAGTAGAGTGGAGGAGATAGGAGAATAGTAGAGTGGAGGTGGGATGAGGGAGGAGAATAGTAGAGTGGAGGTGGGATGAGAATAGTAGAGTGGAGGAGGGAGGAGAATAGTAGAGTGGAGGAGGGAGGAGAACAGTAGAGCAGAGGAGGGAGGAGAACAGTAGAGCAGAGGAGGGAGGAGAACAGTAGAGCAGAGGAGGGAGGAGAATAGTAGAGTGGAGGAGGGAGGAGAATAGTAGAGTGGAGGAGGGAGGAGAATAGTAGAGTGGAGGAGGGAGGAGAATAGTAGAGTGGAGGAGGGAGGAGAATAGTAGAGTGGAGGAGGGAGGAGAATAGTAGAGTGGAGGAGGGAGGAGAATAGTAGAGTGGAGGTGGGATGAGAATAGTAGAGTGGAGGTGGGATGAGGGAGGAGAATAGTAGAGTGGAGGTGGGAGGAGAATAGTAGAGTGGAGGTGGGAGGAGAATAGTAGAGCGGAGGAGGGAGGAGAATAGTAGAGCGGAGGAGGAAGGAGAATAGTAGAGTGGAGGAGGGAGGAGAACAGTAGAGTGGAGGAGGGAGGAGGGAGGAGAACAGTAGAGTGGAGGAGGGATGAGGGAGGAGAATAGTAGAGTGGAGGAGGGATGAGGGAGGAGAAAAGTAGAGTGGAGGAGGGAGGAGAATAGTAGAGTGGAGGAGGGAGGAGAATAGTAGAGCGGAGGAGGGAGGAGAATAGTAGAGCGGAGGGGGAAGGAGAATAGTAGAGTGGAGGAGGGAGGAGAATAGTAGAGTGGAGGAGATAGTAGAGTGGAGGAGATAGTAGAGTGGAGGAGATAGGAGAATAGTAGAGTGGAGGTGGGATGAGGGAGGAGAATAGTAGAGTGGAGGAGGGAGGAGAATAGTAGAGTGGAGGAGGGAGGAGAATAGTAGAGTGGAGGAGGAAGGAGAATAGTAGAGTGGAGGAGGGAGGAGAATAGTAGAGTGGAGGAGGGAGGAGAATAGTAGAGCGGAGGGGGAAGGAGAATAGTAGAGCGGAGGAGGGAGGAGAATAGTAGAGTGGAGGAGATAGTAGAGTGGAGGAGATAGTAGAGTGGAGGAGATAGTAGAGTGGAGGAGATAGTAGAGTGGAGGAGATAGTAGAGTGGAGGAGATAGTAGAGTGGAGGAGATAGTAGAGTGGAGGAGATAGTAGAGTGGAGGAGATAGGAGAATAGTAGAGTGGAGGTGGGATGAGGGAGGAGAATAGTAGAGTGGAGGAGGGAGGAGAATAGTAGAGTGGAGGAGGGAGGAGAATAGTAGAGTGGAGGAGGAAGGAGAATAGTAGAGTGGAGGAGGGAGGAGAATAGTAGAGTGGAGGAGGAAGGAGAATAGTAGAGTGAAGGAGGGAGGAGAATAGTAGGGGTGGCGGAGGAAGGAGGGAGGAGAACAGTAGAGTGGAGGAGGGAGGAGGGAGGAGAATAGTAGAGTGGAGGTGGGAGGAGAATAGTAGAGCGGAGGAGGGAGGAGAATAGTAGAGCGGAGGAGGAAGGAGAATAGTAGAGTGGAGGAGGGAGGAGAACAGTAGAGTGGAGGAGGGAGGAGGGAGGAGAACAGTAGAGTGGAGGAGGGATGAGGGAGGAGAATAGTAGAGTGGAGGAGGGATGAGGGAGGAGAATAGTAGAGCGGAGGTGGGAGGAGAATAGTAGAGCGGAGGAGGGAGGAGAATAGTAGAGCGGAGGAGGAAGGAGAATAGTAGAGTGGAGGAGGGAGGAGAACAGTAGAGTGGAGGAGGGAGGAGGGAGGAGAACAGTAGAGTGGAGGAGGGATGAGGGAGGAGAATAGTAGAGTGGAGGAGGGATGAGGGAGGAGAAAAGTAGAGTGGAGGAGGGAGGAGAATAGTAGAGTGGAGGAGGGAGGAGAATAGTAGAGTGGAGGAGGGAGGAGAATAGTAGAGCGGAGGAGGGAGGAGAATAGTAGAGCGGAGGAGGGAGGAGAATAGTAGAGCGGAGGAGGGAGGAGAATAGTAGAGTGGAGGAGATAGTAGAGTGGAGGAGATAGTAGAGTGGAGGAGATAGTAGAGTGGAGGAGATAGTAGAGTGGAGGAGATAGGAGAATAGTAGAGTGGAGGTGGGATGAGGGAGGAGAATAGTAGAGTGGAGGAGGGAGGAGAATAGTAGAGTGGAGGAGGGAGGAGAATAGTAGAGTGGAGGAGGAAGGAGAATAGTAGAGTGGAGGAGGGAGGAGAATAGTAGAGTGGAGGAGGAAGGAGAATAGTAGAGTGAAGGAGGGAGGAGAATAGTAGGGGTGGCGGAGGAAGGAGGGAGGAGAACAGTAGAGTGGAGGAGGGAGGAGGGAGGAGAATAGTAGAGTGGAGGAGGGAGGAGAAAAGTAGAGTGGTGGAGGGAGGAGAAAAGTAGAGTGGTGGAGGGAGGAGGGATGAGGGAGGAGGGAGGAGAACAGTAGAGCGGAGGAGGGAGGAGAATAGTAGAGTGGAGGAGAAAAGTAGAGTGGAGGGGGGAGGAGAATAGTAGAGTGGAGGAGGGATGAGGGAGGAGAAAAGTATAGTGGAGGAGGGATGAGGGAGGAGAATAGTAGAGTGGAGGAGGATGGAGAATAGTAGAGTGGAGGTGGGATGAGGGAGGAAAATAGTAGAGTGGAGGAGGGAGGAGAACAGAAGAGCGGATGAGAAATGAGGGAGGAGAGAGGAGAATAGTAGAGTGGAGGAGGGATCACGTAGAAGAATAGTAGAGTGGAGGAGGGATGAGGGATGAGGGAGGGGTTGGAGAAAAGTAGACTGGTGGAGGGAGGAGGGATGAGGGAGGAGAGAGGAGAACAGTAGAGCGGAGGAGGGAGGAGAATAGTAGAGTGGAGGAGGAAGGAGAACAGAAGAGCGGATGAGAAATGAGGGAGGAGAATAGTAGAGTGGAGGAGGGATGAGGTAGAAGAATAGTAGAGTGGAGGAGGGATGAGGGATGAGGGAGGGGTAGGAGAATAGTAGAGTGTGGAGGTGGGATGAGGGAGGAGAATAGTAGAGTGGAGGAGGGAGGAGAACAGAAGAGCGGATGAGAAATGAGGGAGGAGAGAGGAGAATAGTAGAGTGGAGGAGGGATCAGGGATGAGGGAGGAGAATAGTAGAGCGGAGGAGGGAGGAAAACAGTAGAGCGGAGGAGGGAGGAGAATAGTAGAGTGGAGGAGGGAGGAGCATAGTAGAGTGGAGGAGGACGGAGAATAGTAGAGTGGAGGAGGAAGGAGAATAGTAGAGTGGAGGAGGGATGAGGGATGAGGGAGGGGGAGGAGAATAGTAGAGTGGAGTAGGGATGAGAATAGTAGAGTGGAGGAGGGAGGAGAATAGTAGAGTGGAGGAGGGAGGAGAACAGTAGAGTGGAGGAGGGAGGAGAACAGTAGAGTGGAGGAGGGAGGAGAATAGTAGAGTGGATGAGGGACGAGAACAGTAGAGCGGAGGATGGAGGAGAATAGTAGAGTGGAGGAGTGATGAGGGAGGAGAATAGTAGAGTGGAGGAGGGAGGAGAATAGTAGATTGGAGGAGGGAGGAGAATAGTAGAGTGGAGGAGGGAGGAGAATAGTAGAGTGGAGGAAGGAGGAGAACAGTAGAGCGGAGGAGGGAGGAGAACAGTAGAGCGGAGGAGATATGAGAATAGTAGAGTGGAGGAGGGATGAGGGAGGAGTATAGTAGAGTGGAGGAGGGAGGAGAATAGTAGAGTGGAGGAGGGATGAGGGATGAGGGAGGGGGAGGAGCATAGTAGAGTGGAGGAGGGATGAGGGAGGAGAATAGTAGGGGTGGCGGAGGGAGGAGAATAGTAGAGCGGAGGAGGAAGGAGAATAGTAGAGTGGAGGAGGGAGGAGAACAGTAGAGCGGAGGAGGGAGGAGAACAGTAGAGTGGAGGTGGGATGAGGGAGGAGAGAGGAGAATAGTAGAGTGGAGGAGGGATGAGGTAGAAGAATAGTAGAGTGGAGGAGGGATGAGGGAGGAGAACAGTAGAGCGGAAGAGGGAGGAGAACAGTAGAGCGGAGGAGGGAGAGGAATAGTAGAGTGGAGGAGGACGGAGAACAGTAGAGTGGAGGAGGGAGGAGAACAGTAGAGTGGAGGAGGGAGGAGAACAGTAGAGTGGAGGAGGGAGGAGAACAGTAGAGTGGAGGAGGGAGGAGAACAGTAGAGTGGAGGAGGGAGGAGAACAGTAGAGTGGAGGAGGGAGGAGAACAGTAGAGTGGAGGAGGGAGGAGTATTGAGAATAGTAGAGTGGAGGGGGGAGGAGAAAAGTAGAGTGGAGGGGGAGGAGTATAGTAGAGTGGAGGAGGGATGAGGGAGAAGAAAAGTATAGTGGAGGAGGGATGAGGGAGGAGAATAGTAGAGTGGAGGAGGAAGGAGAATAGTAGAGTGGAGGAGGGATGAGGGATGAGGGAGGGGTAGGAGAATAGTAGAGTGGAGGTGGGATGAGGGAGGAGAACAGTAGAGTGGAGGAGGGATGAGGGAGGAGAAAAGTAGAGTGGAGGAGGGAGGAGAACACTAGAGTGGAGGAGGGAGGAGAACAGTAGAGTGGAGGAGGGATTGAGAACAGTAGAGTGGAGGAGGGATGAGGGAAGAGAAAAGTAGAGTGGAGGAGGGAGGGGAATAGTAGAGTGGAGGAGGGATGAGGGAGGAGAAAAGTAGAGTGGAGGAGGGAGGAGAATAGTAGAGTGGAGGAGGGAGGAGGGAGGAGAATAGTAGAGTGGAGGAGGGAGGAGAATAGTAGAGTGGAGGAGGGAGGAGAATAGTAGAGTGGAGGAGGGAGGAGAATAGTAGAGTGGAGGAGGGAGGAGAATAGTAGGGGTGGCGGAGGGAGGAGGGAGGAGAATAGTAGAGTGGAGGAGGGAGGAGGGAGGAGAATAGTAGAGTGGAGGAGGGAGGAGGGAGGAGAATAGTAGAGTGGAGGAGGGATGAGGGAGGAGAATAGTAGAGTGGAGGAGGGAGGAGAAAAGTAGAGTGGTGGAGGGAGGAGGGATGAGAGAGGAGGGAGGAGAACAGTAGAGCGGAGGAGGGAGGAGAATAGTAGAGTGGAGGGGGGAGGAGGGATGAGAGAGGAGGGAGGAGAACAGTAGAGCGGAGGAGGGAGGAGAATAGTAGAGTGGAGGGGGGAGGAGAAATGTAGAGTGGAGGGGGGAGGAGAATAGTAGAGTGGAGGAGGGAGGAGAACAGTAGAGTGGAGGAGGGAGGAGAATAGTAGAGTGGAGGAGGGAGGAGAATAGTAGAGTGGAGGAGGGAGGAGAACAGTAGAGTGGAGGAGGGAGGAGAACAGTAGAGTGGAGGAGGGAGGAGAACAGTAGAGTGGAGGAGGGAGGAGAATAGTAGAGTGGAGGAGGGACGAGAACAGTAGAGCGGAGGATGGAGGAGAATAGTAGAGTGGAGGAGTGATGAGGGAGGAGAATAGTAGAGTGGAGGAGGGAGGAGAATAGTAGATTGGAGGAGGGAGGAGAATAGTAGAGTGGAGGAGGGAGGAGAATAGTAGAGCGGAGGAAGGAGGAGAACAGTAGAGCGGAGGAGGGAGGAGAACAGTAGAGCGGAGGAGATATGGGAATAGTAGAGTGGAGGAGGGATGAGTATAGTAGAGTGGAGGAGGGAGGAGAATAGTAGAGTGGAGGAGGGATGAGGGATGAGGGAGGGGGAGGAGCATAGTAGAGTGGAGGAGGGATGAGGGAGGAGAATAGTAGGGGTGGCGGAGGGAGGAGAATAGTAGAGCGGAGGAGGAAGGAGAATAGTAGAGTGGAGGAGGGAGGAGAATAGTAGAGTGGAGGAGGGAGGAGAATAGTAGAGTGGAGGAGGGAGGAGAATAGTAGAGTGGAGGAGGGAGGAGAAAAGTAGAGTGGTGGAGGGAGGAGGGATGAGGGAGGAGAACAGTAGATCGGAGGAGGGAGGAGAACAGTAGAGTGGAGGTGGGATGAGGGAGGAGAGAGGAGAATAGTAGAGTGGAGGAGGGATGAGGTAGAAGAATAGTAGAGTGGAGGAGGGATGAGGGAGGAGAATAGTAGAGCGGAAGAGGGAGGAGAACAGTAGAGCGGAGGAGGGAGAGGAATAGTAGAGTGGAGGAGGGAGGAGAACAGTAGAGTGGAGGAGGACGGAGAACAGTAGAGTGGAGGAGGACGGAGAACAGTAGAGAGGAGGAGGGAGGAGAACAGTAGAGTGGAGGAGGGAGGAGTATTGAGAATAGTAGAGTGGAGGGGGGAGGAGAAAAGTAGAGTGGAGGGGCAGGAGTATAGTAGAGTGGAGGAGGGATGAGGGAGAAGAAAAATATAGTGGAGGAGGGATGAGGGAGGAGAATAGTAGAGTGGAGGAGGAAGGAGAATAGTAGAGTGGAGGAGGGATGAGGGATGAGGGAGGGGTAGGAGAATAGTAGAGTGGAGGTGGGATGAGGGAGGAGAACAGTAGAGTGGAGGAGGGATGAGGGAGGAGAAAAGTAGAGTGGAGGAGGGAGGAGAACAGTAGAGTGGAGGAGGGAGGAGAACAGTAGAGTGGAGGAGGGATTGAGAACAGTAGAGTGGAGGAGGGATGAGGGAAGAGAAAAGTAGAGTGGAGGAGGGAGGAGAAAAGTAGAGTGGAGGAGGGAGGAGAATAGTAGAGTGGAGGAGAATAGTAGAGTGGAGGAGGGAGGAGAATAGTAGAGTGGAGGAGGGAGGAGAACAGTAGAGTGGAGGAGGGAGGAGGGAGGAGAATAGTAGAGTGGAGGAGGGAGGAGAATAGTAGAGTGGAGGAGGGAGGAGGGAGGAGAATAGTAGAGTGGAGGAGGGATGAGGGAGGAGAATAGTAGAGTGGAGGAGGGAGGAGAACAGTAGAGTGGTGGAGGGAGGAGGGATGAGAGAGGAGGGAGGAGAAAAGTAGAGCGGAGGAGGGAGGAGAATAGTAGAGTGGAGGGGGGAGGAGAAATGTAGAGTGGAGGGGGGAGGAGAATAGTAGAGTGGAGGAGGGATGAGGGAGGAGAAAAGTATAGTGGAGGGGGGATGAGGGAGGAAAATAGTAGAGTGGAGGAGGAAGGAGAATAGTAGAGTGGATGAGGGACGAGGGAGGGGTAGAAGAATAGTAGAGTGGAGGTGGGATGAGGGAGGAGAATAGTAGAGTGGAGGAGGGAGGAGAACAGAAGAGCGGATGAGAAATGAGGGAGGAGAGAGGAGAATAGTAGAGTGGAGGAGGGATGAGGTAGAAGAATAGTAGAGTGGAGGAGGGATGAGGGATGAGGGAGGGGTAGGAGAAAAGTAGAGTGGTGGAGGGAGGAGGGATGAGGGAGGCGAACAGTAGAGCGGAGGAGGGAGGAGAATAGTAGAGTGGAGGAGGAAGGAGAATAGTAGAGTGGAGGAGGGATGAGGGATGAGGGAGGGGTAGGAGAATAGTAGAGTGGAGGTGGGATGAGGGAGGAGAACAGTAGAGCGGAGGAGGGAGGAGAACAGTAGAGCGGAGGAGGGAGGAGAATAGTAGAGTGGAGGAGGGAGGGGAATAGTAGAGTGGAGGAGGGAGGAGCATAGTAGAGTGGAGGAGGACGGAGAATAGTAGAGTGGAGGAGGAAGGAGAATAGTAGAGTGGAGGACGGATGAGGGATGAGGGAGGGGGAGGAGAATAGTAGAGTGGAGGAGGGATGAGAATAGTAGAGTGGAGGAGGGAGGAGAATAGTAGAGTGGAGGAGGGACGAGAATAGTAGAGTGGAGGAGGGAGGAGAATAGTAGAGTGGAGGAGGGACGAGAATAGTAGAGTGGAGGAGGGACGATAACAGTAGAGCGGAGGAGGGACGAGAACAGTAGAGCGGAGGAGGGACGAGAACAGTAGAGCGGAGGAGGGACGAGAACAGTAGAGCGGAGGAGGGAGGAGAATAGTAGAGTGGAGGAGGGATGAGGGAGGAGAATAATAGAGTGGAGGAGGGAGGAGAATAGTAGAGTGGAGGAGAATAGTAGAGTGGAGGAGGGAGGAGAATAGTAGAGTGGAGGAGGGAGGAGAATAGTAGAGTGGAGGAAGGAGGAGAACAGTAGAGCGGAGGAGGGAGGAGAACAGTAGAGCGGAGGAGATATGAGAATAGTAGAGTGGAGGAGGGAGGGAGGAGAATAGTAGAGTGGAGGAGGGATGAGGGATGAGGGAGGGGGAGGAGCATAGTAGAGTGGAGGAGGGATGAGGGAGGAGAATAGTAGAGTGGAGGAGGGAGGAGAATAGTAGAGCGGAGGAGGAAGGAGAATAGTAGAGTGGAGGAGGGAGGAGGGAGGAGAACAGTAGAGTGGAGGAGGGAGGAGAATAGTAGAGTGGAGGAGGGAGGAGAACAGTAGAGCGGAGGAGGGATGAGAACAGTAGAGCGGAGGAGGGAGGAGAATAGTAGAGTGGAGGAGGGAGGAGAATAGTAGAGTGGAGGAGGGAGGAGAATAGTAGAGTGGAGGAAGGAGGAGAACAGTAGAGCGGAGGAGGGAGGAGAACAGTAGAGCGGAGGAGATATGAGAATAGTAGAGTGGAGGAGGGAGGGAGGAGAATAGTAGAGTGGAGGAGGGATGAGGGATGAGGGAGGGGGAGGAGCATAGTAGAGTGGAGGAGGGATGAGGGAGGAGAATAGTAGAGTGGAGGAGGGAGGAGAATAGTAGAGTGGAGGAGGGAGGAGAATAGTAGAGCGGAGGAGGAAGGAGAATAGTAGAGTGGAGGAGGGAGGAGGGAGGAGAACAGTAGAGTGGAGGAGGGAGGAGAATAGTAGAGTGGAGGAGGGAGGAGAACAGTAGAGCGGAGGAGGGATGAGAACAGTAGAGCGGAGGAGGGATGAGAATAGTAGAGCGGAGGAGGGACGAGAATAGTAGGGGTGGCGGAGGGAGGAGGGAGGAGAATAGTAGGGGTGGCGGAGGGAGGAGGGAGGAGAACAGTAGAGCGGAGGAGGGAGGAGAACAGTAGAGCGGAGGAGGGAGGAGAACAGTAGAGCGGAGGAGGGAGGAGAACAGTAGAGCGGAGGAGGGAGGAGAACAGTAGAGCGGAGGAGGGAGGAGAACAGTAGAGCGGAGGAGGGAGGAGAACAGTAGAGCGGAGGAGGGAGGAGAACAGTAGAGCGGAGGAGGGAGGAGAACAGTAGAGCGGAGGAGGGAGGAGAACAGTAGAGCGGAGGAGGGAGGAGAACAGTAGAGCGGAGGAGGGAGGAGAACAGTAGAGCGGAGGAGGGAGGAGAACAGTAGAGCGGAGGAGGGAGGAGAACAGTAGAGCGGAGGAGGGAGGAGAACAGTAGAGCGGAGGAGGGAGGAGAACAGTAGAGCGGAGGAGGGAGGAGAACAGTAGAGCGGAGGAGGGAGGAGAACAGTAGAGCGGAGGAGGGAGGAGAACAGTAGAGCGGAGGAGGGAGGAGAACAGTAGAGCGGAGGAGGGAGGAGAACAGTAGAGCGGAGGAGGGAGGAGAACAGTAGAGCGGAGGAGGGAGGAGAACAGTAGAGCGGAGGAGGGAGGAGAACAGTAGAGCGGAGGAGGGAGGAGAACAGTAGAGCGGAGGAGGGAGGAGAACAGTAGAGCGGAGGAGGGAGGAGAACAGTAGAGCGGAGGAGGGAGGAGAACAGTAGAGCGGAGGAGGGAGGAGAACAGTAGAGCGGAGGAGGGAGGAGAACAGTAGAGCGGAGGAGGGAGGAGAACAGTAGAGCGGAGGAGGGAGGAGAACAGTAGAGCGGAGGAGGGAGGAGAACAGTAGAGCGGAGGAGGGAGGAGAACAGTAGAGCGGAGGAGGGAGGAGAACAGTAGAGCGGAGGAGGGAGGAGAACAGTAGAGCGGAGGAGGGAGGAGAACAGTAGAGCGGAGGAGGGAGGAGAACAGTAGAGCGGAGGAGGGATGAGGGAGGAGAATAGTAGAGTGGAGGAGGGAGGAGAATAGTAGAGTGGAGGAGGGAGGAGAATAGTAGAGCGGAGGAGGAAGGAGAATAGTAGAGTTGAGGAGGAAGGAGAATAGTAGAGTGGAGGAGGGAGGAGAATAGTAGAGTGGAGGAGGGAGGAGAACAGAAGAGCGGAGGAGAAATGAGGGTGGAGAGAGGAGAATAGTAGAGTGGAGGAGGGATGAGGTAGAAGAATAGTAGAGTGGAGGAGGGATGAGGGAGGAGAATAGTAGAGCGGAGGAGGGATGAGGGATGAGGGAGGGGTAGGAGAAAAGTAGAGTGGTGGAGGGAGGAGGGATGAGGGAGGAGAACAGTAGAGCGGAGGAGGGAGGAGAATAGTAGAGCGGAGGAGGGAGGGATGAGGGATGAGGGAGGGGTAGGAGAATAGTAGAGTGGAGGTGGGATGAGGGAGGAGAATAGTAGAGTGGAGGAGGAAGGAGAATAGTAGAGTGGAGGAGGGATGAGGGATGAGGGAGGGGGAGGAGAACAGTAGAGCGGAGGAGGGAGGAGAACAGTAGAGCGGAGGAGGGAGGAGAACAGTAGAGCGGAGGAGGGAGGAGAACAGTAGAGCGGAGGAGGGAGGAGAACAGTAGAGCGGAGGAGGGAGGAGAACAGTAGAGCGGAGGAGGGAGGAGAACAGTAGAGCGGAGGAGGGAGGAGAACAGTAGAGCGGAGGAGGGAGGAGAACAGTAGAGCGGAGGAGGGAGGAGAACAGTAGAGCGGAGGAGGGAGGAGAATAGTAGAGTGGAGGAGGGAGGAGAATAGTAGAGTGAAGGAGGGAGGAGAATAGTAGAGTGGAGGAAGGAGGAGAACAGTAGAGCGGAGGAGATATGAGAATAGTAGAGTGGAGGAGGGATGAGGGAGGAGTATAGTAGAGTGGAGGAGGATGGAGAATAGTACAGTGGAGGAGGGATGAGGGAGGGGGAGGAGCATAGTAGAGTGGAGGAGGGATGAGGGAGGAGAATAGTAGAGTGGAGGAGAATAGTAGGGGTGGCGGAGGGAGGAGGGAGGAGAATAGTAGAGCGGAGGAGGAAGGAGAATAGTAGAGTGGAGGAGGGAGGAGGGAGGAGAAAAGTAGAGTGGTGGAGGGAGGAGGGATGAGGGAGGAGAACAGTAGAGCGGAGGAGGGAGGAGAACAGTAGAGCGGAGGAGGGAGGAGAATAGTAGAGTGGAGGAGATAGTAGAGTGGAGGAGATAGGAGAATAGTAGAGTGGAGGTGGGATGAGGGAGGAGAATAGTAGAGTGGAGGAGGGATGAGGGAGGAGAATAGTAGAGTGGAGGAGGGAGGAGAATAGTAGAGTGGAGGAGGGATGAGGTAGAAGAATAGTAGAGTGGAGGAGGGATGAGGTAGAAGAATAGTAGAGTGGAGGAGGGATGAGGGAGGAGAACAGTAGAGCGGAGGAGGGAGGAGGGAGGAGAACAGTAGAGCGGAGGAGGGAGGAGAACAGTAGAGCGGAGGAGGGAGGAGAACAGTAGAGCGGAGGAGGGAGGAGAACAGTAGAGTGGAGGAGGGAGGAGAACAGTAGAGTGGAGGAGGGAGGAGAACAGTAGAGTGGAGGAGGGAGGAGAACAGTAGAGTGGAGGAGGGAGGAGAACAGTAGAGTGGAGGAGGGAGGAGAACAGTAGAGTGGAGGAGGGAGGAGAACAGTAGAGTGGAGGAGGGAGGAGAACAGTAGAGTGTAGGAGGGAGGAGAACAGTAGAGTTGAGGAGGGAGGAGAACAGTAGAGCGGAGGAGGGAGGAGAATAGTAGAGTGGAGGAGGGAGGAGTATTGAGAATAGTAGAGTGGAGGGGGGAGGAGAAAAGTAGAGTGGAGGGGGAGGAGAATAGTAGAGTGGAGGAGGGATGAGGGATGAGAAAGTATAGTGGAGGAGGGATGAGGGAGGAGAAAGTATAGTGGAGGAGGGATGAGGGGGGGGAATAGTAGAGTGGAGGAGGAAGGAGAATAGTAGAGTGGAGGAGGGATGAGGGATGAGGGAGGGGTAGGAGAATAGTAGAGTGGAGGTGGGATGAGGGAGGAGAATAGTAGAGTGGAGGAGGGAGGAGAACAGAAGAGCGGAGGAGAAATGAGGGAGGAGAGAGGAGAATAGTAGAGTGGAGGAGGGATGAGGGAGGAGAATAGTAGAGTGGAGGAGGGAGGAGAACAGTAGAGCGGTGGAGGGAGGAGAACAGTAGAGCAGTGGAGGGAGGAGAACAGTAGAGCGGAGGAGGGAGGAGAATAGTAGAGTGGAGGAGGGAGGAGTATTGAGAATAGTAGAGTGGAGGGGGGAGGAGAAAAGTAGAGTGGAGGGGGAGGAGAATAGTAGAGTGGAGGAGGGATGAGGGAGGAGAAAGTATAGTGGAGGAGGGATGAGGGAGGAGAAAGTATAGTGGAGGAGGGATGAGGGAGGAGAATAGTAGAGTGGAGGAGGGATGAGGGGGGGGGGAATAGTAGAGTGGAGGAGGAAGGAGAATAGTAGAGTGGAGGAGGGATGAGGGATGAGGGAGGGGTAGGAGAATAGTAGAGTGGAGGTGGGATGAGGGAGGAGAATAGTAGAGTGGAGGAGGGAGGAGAACAGAAGAGCGGAGGAGAAATGAGGGAGGAGAGAGGAGAACAGTAGAGCGGTGGAGGGAGGAGAACAGTAGAGCGGTGGAGGGAGGAGAACAGTAGAGCGGAGGAGGGAGGAGAACAGTAGAGCGGAGGAGGGAGGAGAACAGTAGAGCGGAGGAGGGAGGAGAACAGTAGAGCGGAGGAGGGAGGAGAACAGTAGAGCGGAGGAGGGAGGAGAACAGTAGAGCGGAGGAGGGAGGAGAACAGTAGAGCGGAGGAGGGAGGAGAACAGTAGAGCGGAGGAGGGAGGAGAACAGTAGAGCGGAGGAGGGAGGAGAACAGTAGAGCGGAGGAGGGAGGAGAACAGTAGAGCGGAGGAGGGAGGAGAACAGTAGAGCGGAGGAGGGAGGAGAACAGTAGAGCGGAGAGGGAGGAGAACAGTAGAGCGGAGGAGGGAGGAAAATAGTAGAGCGGAGGAGGGAGGAGAATAGTAGAGCGGAGGAGGGAGGAGAATAGTAGAGCGGAGGAGGGAGGAGAATAGTAGAGTGGAGGAGATAGTAGAGTGAAGGAGGAAGGAGAATAGTAGAGCGGAGGAGGAAGGAGAATAGTAGAGCGGAGGAGGGAGGAGAATAGTAGGGGTGGCGGAGGGAGGAGGGAGGAGAATAGTAGAGCAGAGGAGGAAGGAGAATAGTAGAGTGGAGGAGGGATGAGGGAGGAGAATAGTAGAGCGGAGGAGGAAGGAGAATAGTAGAGTGGAGGAGGGATGAGGGAGGAGAAAAGTATAGTGGAGGAGGGATGAGGGAGGAGAAAAGTATAGTGGAGGAGGGATGAGGGAGGAGAAAAGTATAGTGGAGGAGGGATGAGGGAGGAGAAAAATATAGTGGAGGAGGGATGAGGGAGGAGAAAAGTATAGTGGAGGAGGGATGAGGGAGGAGAAAAGTATAGTGGAGGAGGGAGGAGAATGGTAGAGTGGAGGAGGGATGAGGGAGGAGGAAAGTAGAGTGGAGGAGGGATGATCTGAACAACAAATACAGTAACTGTCTCTTCACAGGGTCAACGGTTTCATTTTGAACTCGAAGAGCGCCTCCCTGAAAAGCAATTATGAAGAACTTTTGACAGTGTTTTTTATTTGTTTTAAGATTTGAACGCTAACTCACCAAAGGTAAGTAGTGGTGGAAATACTGCATGTGTCCTCTGATTCATTTGGCCCTCGAGTCCATCAACACTTCCAGCTCTGACGTCCATGTTTAATCCTTCCTAGACAAACATAGGAAACATGTAAGCCATTCAACATGAAATGTCATGCATGAATAAAGCAGAACACTGAGGTATAATAACAGATAAACAACAAAGGAATGATTCAAAACGAACATCAATCTAATAAAGTGGAAAACAAATATCATATTTTGTTACCATCAGGGGTGGAAATGAAAAATAAATCACTCTGGTTACCCACCAAGTTGGTCATGACCAGGTGACACCAAGCCCAGTGAGAGTTGACCAGGATAACCAGGTGACACCAAGCCCAGTGAGAGTTGACCAGGATAACCAGGTGACACCAAGCCCAGTGAGAGTTGACCAGGATAACCAGGTGTCACTAAGCCCAGTGAGAGTTGACCAGGATAACCAGGTGTCACCAAGCCCAGTGAGAGTTGACCAGGATAACCAGGTGACACCAAGCCCAGTGAGAGTTGATCAGGATAACCAGGTGTCACCAAGCCCAGTGAGAGTTGACCAGGATAACCAGGTGACACCAAGCCCAGTGAGAGTTGACCAGGATAACCAGGTGTCACTAAGCCCAGTGAGAGTTGACCAGGATAACCAGGTGTCACCAAGCCCAGTGAGAGTTGACCAGGATAACCAGGTGACACCAAGCCCAGTGAGAGTTGACCAGGATAAGCAGAATAGGTCTGAAACCTGGTCATACTTTTGGGGGACCTTCTTCCGTATAAGGTGAAGCAGGCGGCCCAGAATGTGTCTGCCTATGGCTGTCTCTGACAGCTGCCTGGCCTGCCTTGGTCAACCCCCCAGCACTGCGTGTGTGTTGGGGGTTGAGACACACACACACACACACACACCATCAGCAATGGGTAGTCATCCCTGTAGGCAGCTGTTCCATTGGCCACAAATATTTTTTTAAATGCATTGCATCTTGGTGGACGTGATTTTTGTTTACCATTCAAAAAGACTTCTTTATCCATCACAGGCTTGTGCAGCCTAGCAGTGTGATAAAAAAAGGCAATTTTTTAAGTGAAAATCAAGCTAGAAGTATACAGTCTCTCGCTTGTGGTGGTGGTGGGCCACTGGTATATTCATTGCAAAGGACTTTCATTGTATTTTAGGGCCACCAACACGTGCAGTTCATGGCAACATTTTGACTTCACACCTGTTGTTGGGTGACTGGGACTGAGAGACTCCTGAGAGCAACTGTGGGGAAGGAACCATGGCTTTAGATAGTAAAGCAGATAAGCAGTTTGTCTGTTTTCAAAGAAATGTGCTTTGTGTCATAAAAACATATTAGTGGACATAAAAACAACCAAAAACATACTACTGAACTGAATGACACTGAGGGAGGAACAAAATGGAGATCCTTGACAGTGGGCTAATTGTATTCTCAGTTGTAACCTGTCCTTAACGCTATGTGATGGGATGTGCGTGCCACATGCCATCTCTAACAGCTTCTGGCAGTACAGCAGTAGACAGAATGCACCGTGAGAGGCATGTCAATCAAGAACAGCAATAGAAATATTACTGAAGTTGATGTGCGTTTCTCACTGTAAATCACTGACTGTAGCTGTCAGCAGAGGACTGGTAGTAAGCCATGGCACAATCAATTCACTCTGTTTCCTGAGGACCCTGACTGGTTCTAGAGGTGAGATTATATTGACTACTTAAGACCTCTATACTCTCTGAGACAGGATTTAGATGCAGTTGGACACCTTGTTGAGCCGTGGTGGGAAAAGAACTAAATTGTCATACTTGAGTAAAAGTAAAGATATATGAAAAGAAAGTAAAAGTAAAAGTCACCCAGTAAAATACTACTTGAGTATAAGTGTAAAAGTATTTGGTTTTAAATATACTTAGTATCAAAAGTAAATGTAATTGCAAAAATATACTTAAGTATCAAAAGTAAATCATTTTTAAGTATCAAAAGTAAATCATTTTAAATTCCTTATATTAAGCAAACCAGACAGCACGATTTTCTTGTTTTTGTAATTTATGGATCACCAGGGGCACACAGTAGGGATGACCAGGAATGTTCTCTCGATAAGTGTGTGAATTGGACCATTTTCCTGTCAAAATGTAATGAGTACTTTTGGATGTCAAGGAAAATGCATGGAGTAAAAATTATTTTCTTTCAGAATGTAGTGAAGTAAAAGTAAAAGTTGTCAACAATATAAATAGTAAAGTAAAGTAGATACCCCAAAAAACCTACTTATGTAGTACTTTAAAGTATTTTTACTTAAGTACTTTACACCCTTATTGTTGAGTAGGCTCTAAAGAAAGACCATGTGAGAAGGTTGGAGCATGAGTAAGTCATACAATTTGAAAAAGGTGAAAATAAATATGATTTATAGTATTTTATCTGCATTATTACTTAGTTGAATTATAACTGAATTCTCAACTCAAATAGCTAAACAGTTTGCCATCTACTGCCATTCTGTGAATGTGTGTTATAATTTACTGCCATGTGACGTGTGTGTGTGTAACTGTGTTTTACAGTGTGTTGTTATTGACAGGCATTCCGTTGTGTGGTTGTGTTTTACAGTGTGCTGAGAGAGGGACCTGTAGTAGGGAGTGGGGCAGTTTGAAGGCAGATGAGGTCGTGCCGACAGTTTGTCACATAGTGTCAGCTCTATAAATATGTGAAGTGCTTTGGAAGTTTCCATGTCAGCACTAACCCTGTTGTTGTCCTGTGCTGCTACAGGTGTGTGGTGGTTGGGGGAGTGTGTTAGGGGAGGGGTTACTGTTTATGTGTGTTGGGTTGCATTGCACATACTGTATAATGTCCTACAATCATCTGTCCTATTGTGAATTATATTCATATCAACACTAAAAAGAGTAGTTTACAAGACTAGTTGAGGTGAGCTTTGGAGGATGACCCTGAATGGTTGGTCAGATTTACCACCACACAGCTGAGGAAGACTTACTGTAGTAAGCCTAAATCACCAAACAAAGTCAACCCCTGCAGGGTGGAAGAGAACTGATGAAGGCATTTTTGACAGGGCACAACAGCGAGTTAATAGCTAGCCTAGAAGTCATGGGGAGAGTTTAAATATATGACGGACAAAAATAGCATTTATTTCATTATATTTTTACACAAACTGGAGAACAGAGCCATCTTCTGCCCAAAACTTCACCAAATACCGTGTAAAAAAAAAAAAAAAACATTTCTGCATTGCATTTGATATAATATGAAATATGCATTGAACCCATATAATGTATTTTTTTTATGTCTATTTTATCATTTATCTGAGCAAGATACAGTGCTCCCTTTTGCAAATGAACTTATTTCATTGGCTGAGGCGATGTCAGCAACCTCAACGCGTTTCCACAGCAACAGGAGACATGGTGGACGAAAAGAAAGAAAGTTATCCAACTATTGATACGTATTCATCTAAATGTTTCTTTTTTTGTGACTGCGTGTATATTCTGTCAAATGAGGATGGTCCTCCTGCGGCTGAGCCTACACTGCAAGATGGGACTTTCCAAATTGCTGGAACTATCTCTAACAGCGAGGGGAGAATTCCCCGTTTTGAATTAGAATGCTATTTAGTGAGTATTTATACAACGGGTGGGTCTAATTCTGAATGCTGATTGGTTAAAACCCCATTCCAGACAAAAACAACTTTTTATTTACCATTCAGGAAGTCCAAGCTCTCCAGTTATGATGTGATGGCGGGTGTCCAATATAGAATGGGAGAACCTTCTGGACTACTTCTTTATTAGACTATCAAGGCTTCGATGGACGTTTTATCACTTTTTTTTCTGGCTCGACTCACCAGGGTGTGTTGGCTTGGAGTTTGCAAGAGTTCGTGTTTTTGGGCCTGGCATAAATATTTTCCGTACCATTTATGTCAGCGACCTTGCAGAGTTCGTGTTTTTGGGCCTGGCATAAATATTTTCCGTACCATTTATGTCAGCGACCTTGCAGAGTTCCTGTTTTTCTATGGGTCCATTCCATTATGGAGATGTTCATTTACTGCTTATTCAAAGATATCTGCCAGAGTTTGGGTGAAAAAAAATAGTATTCCTACAAATACTGTTTACTTTAGTCTACAAGGGTTATCCAGAATGTTATCAACCACAAGCCAAAATACACAGTTTCATCGCTGTAGATGATTCCAAGTACGCTGGAGGATATTGTCCCATGTGGCTCAGCTGGTAGAGCACGGCACCTGCCTTCGCACAAGGTTGTGGGTTTGATTCCCAATGGGGACCAGTATGAATTTTTTGGTGGGTGAATGTATGCATTCACAACTGTAAGTCACTCTGGATAAGAGTGTCTGCTAAATGACTAAAATGTTGTTTTATTAAAAAGCTAAGCCAGACATATTTATGATCATTAAGTGTATTTCTAAAATTGTTGCATTTCTTTCTTTTAAATAGATGTGTAGATTTAATTCAGCAATCTGGGACTGGTCTAAATTGGAGCATCAGTTTGACCTATTTAAAAAAAAAAATAATTGCACACAGATGTGAATTACTGTAGTGTCAATAACCAGTCTTCTGAAGGATACCTTCCTTCTCCACTGGGTGTTCGAGGCTGGAATTGTTGATAAATCAACCGGGTGGTGGAGGAGAGTGGTCCAGCTGTGGTATTAACAAGAAAAGCTGTCCAGCATCAGTTTACAATTATGTATTATAGGAGTACAGGGCTGTAGCAAGTACACAGCAATGCTGAGTGTACCATGGTATTATTGCCTTATACCCATTTTCAAGCCAGACATAGAATATTGAGATATTGTGCTGTTTGTTTTCCAATCAGTCTGTCTCCTGGGCCCTCCAGCGGTAGGGAAGAGTACTGTGGCAGAGATACTGTGAAGCTGACATTAGGGACAAGGCAGAGAGATGTAAGACCTCGCTCTCACACAGTATCTGCGCATGTGCACTGGTTCTTAACGTGGGAAACAAAACAGCGTACAAGTTTAACCTCGCGCTTCAACGCTATTAGTTGTTGCGGACATTGACCCACTATGCGGTTTACTTTGCATCTATGTCATATCGCTGAGTCTTTAATACAAAAACGTACAAAGATACATTTAGGAAATATTCTATTGCAGGAGGAGGCTATGAAAATGGTTGAGCGGGAGAGTGAAGAGTCAAAAGCATTTCCCAAGTTCATGGAAATCACCAGTGGCGACGACCAATCATATCGAGTGGTTCCCATGACGAATGTGACGCTCTGCGACCAATCGCTGGTGACGTTCTTCAGCAAATAGAAATACCAGGATGGACGTAATAACGTCATGAGGCGTGCAAAAAAATTCTTAGTTAACGTAGGTAAACGCATATGTCATAAAGTTAATTTACGAAAATCGCTATTTAGCAAGCTAGCTGACTACTAGCTAACATTAACCAGCTAGGTAACGTTAGCTTTATGGATGTTGTGACATTGTAATTCTGGTTGTTTAATGGTTTTAGGGACTCCTGAGAAAACCAGCCTTTCGTCTTGTGAAACAGTGGATGTAAAGAATCTAGAAAAGCATTTACTGCAAATTAATGTAAAATTGTTTAAGCTTGCCTTGACATTTCCCATGCAATGCAGCTGAAGTAATGTAGCTAGTAATCTAGCTATTTTCTTGCTTGTGGAGTATAAAAATACCTGTATGCCCATGGATGTATACCTAGCTATGAAACTTTAGCCGATCTGTGTATGGACCCTAAAATGTTTGGTATAAATATTGGTTCAGAACCTGGCTATGAACCTCAGCTATCATAGCCTGTTGTAATGACTACAAAACAGTCTGAATGAAGCCTATGGATTGAGTAGAATATAATAACGTTTTGCCAAGGATGCAAGTCCTATATACATGTAGTTATTACCAAGCATGAGATCCTCACATTTAATATATTCACTGATCATGTACTCTAAATTAGCAAATAAAGGTGCGATTCAGGTATGAATGTCAGAGACATTTCAGTCATATCCAATACCAGGAGTATCAAACTCTATTCTTGAATGATGCTGTGTATGTATGACAATTATAGACTTCCACTGTTTACCAAGCCGGGTCCTGGGACCTCAATGGTTACACATTGTAACTATGCAATAGACTAGAAACATGAGTTAAGTAGTTAAAGGCTGATTTGTAATTCATATATACAGAAACAGAATAATATATATTTTTTAAAACAGTACGCTACACTTCCTTTGCATCATGTAACTACTATAAAACCAGTTCATCTCAATGTCAAAACACTTGTGCATTGATCTGAGGACACAGGATAGGTGTAGAATGTCATCAAACGAGACTTCATTTCAACCAGTAGAGAATGTGAAACCCTTTACTGAAAATTCATTATCCAAGTGTTATAAATACATGCATTATAGATGTAATATATTCTAAATAAAATGTTCAGTCTGTACTTCAATGCACATCTGGTGGCCATTATAAATACAGATGAAAAGAAAGTTGGGGAGAGGTGTGAGAGACAAAATAGGTATGAACAGAGGAGCACGGAAGACATATGATTAATGAATTACAGGTTTACCCTGATATGTAACTGTGATAAACTGAGAGAATAAGTGTCTCTAGCCATGTCTCCAAACAGCCTCGGGCACCCAGTTTATCCTCTCACATCAGAACATACCTGGAGACGAGAGACAGAATAAAAAAATAAAACAAGACAATCATCCCCTAACACTCAGTCATCAGTAGGTGAAATGCAAAACTAACCTTGTAGTAGTCCCAAAGTTAATAATACATCTATTTCAACATAATCTAATAATACTTCCTGTTGACCCGACCAAGTGACCTCTTACCTCTGAGCATGCTGTGCCCTTTCTCACCTGGTGTCCACACTAAGTGGCTGCAGAGTACTTTATACTGAAAGACAGACATGACAAACAATATAGCGTAGTATTCTAAATAATGAAGCATCTTACTATTCTCCATGGTTGGTTCTCTTGCATATTCTTTGAAGGTGGAAGGAGCCACAGTTACACCTGAGCCTGCACAACAGATTGAGACACAAGTGTGTAGGTTATAGGGTGTCTAGTTAATTTGTATTTATTTTATTAAATATGGGCGACTCTTAATAGAGCCCGTTTTGTTTTTGTACAGACATCACCCTCACCTGAACAGCACCCTCACCTGAAGTAGAAATCAAAAGGAAAGAAACCTGGAATTGAATAACTGCATTTGACAAAGCTAAGTAAATGGAAGACTCCTCTTATTGCAATGTGGACGGCTCTTAAGAGCATTTGGTTGTACATAGTGTAGTCTGGTGTTGCCAGGGAACAGCACCCTCTTTTAAGGTGAAGATCTCCCACACATGGATTGCCTCCTGTGCTGAGTTGTTTGCCCCCCCATCCTTGAAACCTCTCCTCTGGCACACAGCGGCAAGCTGCAGATCCCCTCCTGGTCCTCGTGTCCATTAAGTTATGCAGGACACAGGTAGCCGTCACACACACCTGAAGACCCTCAGGAGGCAGTCCCAGATGGCCCTGATCACCAAACCTTCCAGTGTAAAGTTGGCTAGATAGCTAGCTAGTAACGTTAGCGGCTCATTTGAGTTAGACTGCACTGTAGCTAATATAGTTTACATTTGAAATGCATTTACTTACTTGAATAGGTTCTCCCAGCCATGTGGACGATTGGAAACAAGGCAGCAAAGTCTGTGACCAGAGCAGTTAAGAGCATATTACCATTTACCTGTGAATAAAGTAATGAAATGGAGAATGGATTAAACTATTTAAAATAACCAGACCTTCATACAAACTTGCTATGCTGAATTATTGATGCACAAATCAAACGTGCTGCTATATGCTGCCAGCACACCCACAAGTGAGCCACTCTGGGGTGGCTGAAAACAGCAATTTACCATGTGCTAGTGTACACAAGCCATCAATGCTCAGGTCCAACTGGCCTCACTAAAAGGGACAGCATGGAGCAAAATTAAGGTGTTCATATCCCAGTTCTTTATGTGAAGGACACCTGTTGAGGGGAGTTTGCTCTCAAATTGAGATATGGTAGTGTGTGTGTATGGAGTTGTGGCACGAGTTCTTAGTGAAAGCATGTTTGTAGATTTTATTTAGACTTGCTGCATCGTCTTATGTTGGATTTCATATTATTCAGATAGAAATGTTACAAAAACAGAAGCGGAGTTAGTGGTTTCATAAATGTCATTATTCTTGCAGGTCACCACAAGGAGTCGCTAGAGCACGATGGGAATTAGGGCTTTCCGGCCGGTCAAACCCTCACGGCGCTGGGCCAATTTTGCACTGCCTCATGGGTCTCCTGGTCGCAGCCGGCTACGAGAGCCGGGGATCGAACCCGGGTCTGTAGTGACGCCTTAGACCGCTGCGCCACTTGGGAGGCCACCTGTGTTTTACAGATTTTATTTTCTCCCTGGAGGCATCTGATGACTTCTTAATGGAGCAGGTGCAGAACCAGGCTGAGGCAGAGTAG
This sequence comes from Salmo salar, assembly GCF_965601325.2. NCBI lineage: Eukaryota > Metazoa > Chordata > Actinopteri > Salmoniformes > Salmonidae > Salmo > Salmo salar. Next base: position 89,045,220 of record NC_138296.1, on the reverse strand, counting down.
ACACGTTACTCTCAAGACAAGTACCTTAACCAGCTGAAGAAATATAGAATGTGGAAGATGAAATGGTTCTGAAATACTTTGACATGCTGGAGAGTCACCAAGAACACAATTGGTAAGGCTAGAATATAATACTGATTTAGCCAAAGCATTTCAAAAACTCCAATATGCAACCTAATTATCAGAATCAGTGTATAGTAATTGTAGTAAATTGAATAGAACTTAACGCAGTGAGAGGAAATCTGTCAGTCTTTCATTGTCTGTCAGAGGTGAACAATGCGGTACTGTGATGGAGATCACCACCAGGCTGGTGGGGCATCTCCGGATCTACGTTTTAGAATCCCTCATTAAGTCAAGGTCCACCCACCAAAAAAAAAAGTGTTGTTCTGTGACCCAGAAAACAGAACTGCAAAATGTCAGTAACACTATGTAGCTAACGTTATGGACATGAACACTGTGCGATTCAAAACTTGTAAAAGAGCATAAGTTCTCTTTAAATCAAAGGTAGGATATTCGGCATCAAAATCACAGCACATCTTGAATAATTTCCCTAGCAACACTGCCGTTTCACCTTGGTTACTTTTGTTCCCACACTGGTGCACAGAACTGTGTGTTCGTCCTTGCATCAGCTCAAGCGACACGTTGCCTTCACTGATCCAGATGAATCCCGAAACGAGGAAATATATTTTGTCTGTACAGTGGTTCTCAGTTAATGTAGGAGGTTTTGGCAGCTGCATTTAGTCTACAAGAGCCATCATTGCTCTTGCCTGCTAGCCAAACTAAAGAAAGAGGTTTGCTAGTGTAACCAATATGAAATGGCTAGCTAGTTAGCGGGATGCGCGCTAATAGCGTTTCAGTCGGTGACGTCACTCGCTCTGAGACCTTGAAGTAGTTGTTGCCCTTGCTCTGCAAGGGCCACGGCTTTTGTGGAGCGATGCTTTGAGGGTGGCTGTTGATGTGTGCAGAGGGTCCCTGGTTCGAGCCCAGGTAGGGGCAAGGAGAGGGACGGAAGCTATGCTGTTACACTAGCTAACACATCTCTCAAAAATTGACCCCACAGCTAAATAAAGCACTGTTCTGGCATCCCAATTTTTTAAAATATATTTAGCATGTTTCAAACGCTTCTTAACTCGTATTATTTGGGGATTCCTTCGGTCTGGTAAATGCATTGCTTTCTGCAAGCATGGACAACTTAACGTGTGGAACAATTGTAACATGTCAACCTCAAAATGTTGCTAGTTAAAAATTACACAAAATGCGCTGATTTCAAAATCATAGGGTGGCGATTTATAATATTAATGTGCAACTTTTACAATTTTGAAACCATAGTGTTCATATTCGTAAAATGTTGACTTTTGCAGTTTTGTTTCCTGGGTCACAGAACACCTTTTCTGAAGCCTTTGGTGGGTGGCCCTTGGAATATATAGGCTCATCTCCACATTGCTTACTTCTAGCCAGTCCGCTCAGACCTGTGAACTCTTAAAACCACTGTATACCATCAAAGAGTTGGCCACCAGCAACAAACCATGGAGCTGTAGTTGTATACACACGTATGTGTATCTTTAGAACAGTCACGTGACTGAGGTGAAGAGGCAGGAGCATGAGCTGCTGGAGGCTCGCTTCACCCCCCTGAGAAACTACCTGATGCCCTCTCTCACTGAGGGCACGATGGAGTGCTGCAAGGCCAAGCCAGACGACCCTGTAGACTTCCTGGTAATGTTGTTCCTTTTTTAAATCCCACAAAGAGAATCTGATTTTTCACCAGAAAGGCACGTACAGAAACATGCATATCAGGGTGGCAGGTAGCCTAGCGTTGGGCCAGTAACCGAAAGGTTGCTGGATCGAATCCCCGAGCTGACAAGGTAAAAATCTGTGTTTTGCTCCTGAACAAGGCAGTTAATCCACTGTTCCCCGGTAGGCCGTCATTGTAAATAATAATTTGTTCTTAACTAACTTGCCAAGTTATATATACACTGCTCAAAAAAATGAAGGGAACACTTAAACAACACAATGTAACTCCAAGTCAATCACACTTCTGTGAAATCAAACTGTCCACTTAGGAAGCAACACTGATTGACAATAAATTTCACATGCTGTTGTGCAAATGGAATAGACAACAGGTGGAAATTATGGGCAATAAGCAAGACACCCCCAATAAAGGAGTGGTTCTGCAGGTGGAGACCACTTCTCAGTTCCTATGCTTCCTGGCTTATGTTTTGGTCACTTTTGAATGCTGGCGGTGCTTTCACTCTAGTGGTAGCATGAGACGGAGTCTACAACCCACACAAGTGGCTCAGGTAGTGCAGCTCATCCAGGATGGCACATCAATGCGAGCTGTGGCAAGAAGGTTTGCTGTGTCTGTCAGCGTAGTGTCCAGAGCATGGAGGCGCTACCAGGAGACAGGCCAGTACATCAGGAGACGTGGAGGAGGCCGTAGGAGGGCAACAACCCAGCAGCAGGACCGCTACCTCCGCCTTTGTGCAAGGAGAAGCACTGCCAGAGCCCTGCAAAATGACCTCCAGCAGGCCACAAATGTGCATGTGTCTGCTCAAACGGTCAGAAACAGACTCCATGAGGGTGGTATGAGGGCCCGACGTCCACAGGTGGGGGTTGTGCTTACAGCCCAACACCGTGCAGGACGTTTGGCATTTGCCAGAGAACACCAAGATTGGCAAATTCGCCACTGGCGCCCTGTGCTCTTCACAGATGAAAGCAGGTTCACACTGAGCACATGTGACAGAGTCTGGAGACGCCGTGGAGAACGTTCTGCTGCCTGCAACATCCTCCAGCATGACCGGTTTGGCGGTGGGTCAGTCATGGTGTGGGGTGGCATTTCTTTGGGGGGCCGCACAGCCCTCCATGTGCTCGCCAGAGGTGGTAGCCTGACTGCCATTAGGTACCGAGATGAGATCCTCAGACCCCTTGTGAGACCATATGCTGGTGCGGTTGGCCCTGGGTTCCTCCTAATGCAAGAATGCTAGACCTCATGTGGCTGGAGTGTGTCAGCAGTTCCTGCAAGAGGAAGGCATTGATGCTATGGACTGGCCGACCCGTTCCCCAGACCTGAATCCAATTGAGCACATCTGGGACATCATGTCTCGCTCCATCCACCAACGCCACGTTGCACCACACACTGTCCAGGAGTTGGCGGATGCTTTAGTCCAGGTCTGGGAGGAGATCCCTCAGGAGACCATCCGCCACCTCATCAGAAGCAAGCCCAGGCGTTGTAGGGAGGTCATACAGGCACGTGGAGGCCACACACACTACTGAGCCTCATTTTGACTTGTTTTAAGGACATTACATCAAAATTGCATCAGCCTGTAGTGGGGTTTTCCACATTAATTTTGAGTGTGACTCCAAATCCAGACCGCCATGGGTTGAGAAATTGGATTTCCATTGATTATTTGTGTGTGATTTTGTTGTCAGCACATTCAACTATGCAAAGAAAAAAGTATTTAATAAGATTTTTCATTCAGATCTAGGATGTGTTGTTTAAGTGTTCCCTTTATTTTTTTGAGCAGTGTATAAAAATTTATTTTTTTAAATATACAGAGCGCCGATGGCTGGTGAAATGAGCACAAACCAAATGGGTTCAAGATAGCGTAGAAGAAGTAGGCTACTACCTCCATTCTATAGGTTGCACTTCAACAATAAATGGGAATTGTTGTCAGGTATCAATACGTGAAGTAGCTAGGTCTACAGTAAAGTAGTCAACTGAAGTGTTTATATAAAAATAAACAAAATCAATAATGTGTTTCTGTTTCAGGCGGAATATCCCCTCCGGAACAATTCACAAGACTAGTGTGATGTGGTTAACACTTCAAACATCTAGGAGACCTTGTCGACTGGTATTTAAATGTTGTCCTGACAGTGTTAAGGCTCTGTGTTGATCAAGTCTTGCAATACACCTTGTTTATTTTTCCCAGGAGATAAACATGCATTCCTCTATTTTGACTCTTGAGTTTTTGTAAAGATACAACTAAATGGTACATTTTATGAAGAAAATGTGCGCTTGCCTGAGCTACACCTACCCTAGCACGTGATATAATCTAATTACAAACCCACAGGATCTGAATTGCAATGGTTCCAATCTTTATGATAGCCACATTAGCATTTACATTTGTTGGGGGTAAATACATTTATAAGTGACCTTGTCCGAGAGAGATTTACACATTAATCAAAACATCAGGATAAGCCTAAAAAGTGGGAAAACAGCTGTGCTATAGAGCCCCACAGTGAAGATGTCATAATACCTTGTGGTCAAACGGGGTATCGTGGCAAAATTACAAACTCAGTGCTCTGTATACACATGTGCTGTAAAGCTTTAAACCTGTACATTGCCACTGTCTTTCTCTCATAAGAAGTGTTTTCCCTCTTGTTTCTGAGTAGCTTGGTCACGCGGCCAAAAACAAAGAGCCTCAGAGTGACCACACTTTTTTGGTCCATCCTGTCCTTTCCGTATCTTTCAAGGGCACAGCTGTGTGACGATACGAAGGGAACAGAGGCTAGCTTGAGCAGCAGCGACAATCCTATCAGCAAAAAGGAGTAACACTGTTGTTATCACTTGTTTGTACACCACGTTCCCACCATGATCTCACACACCTGCTAAACTGACACGTAGACAGAGGTTGTATTTCCCTATAAAGGCTGAGACCCAACTCTTGTTTGAAGGGCCCTTAACTCTGCACTGTTGTTGAGTGGATCTTTAACCAGCTTCAGATTTGCAAATCTAATAATAAAGATTGATTGTTTGAAGAAATGATATTCTAACCAAGTGAGAGACTTTCACAGACAAGGGAAATGGTTCCAATCATTTTCCACTATTCATTTTTCCCCCTATAAAAGGGATTTTTAGAAACACTTAAAGGGCTGTGTTTTGTGTATGCTTACCACGGCGTGACGTTTTGATAACCATGTAAATCTTTCTCAGACAAGGTGATTTATCAATATATTCAGCTCTTTACGCTCAGATTTTAAAATGCTAATTGGAATCAAAGTAGATATCATGCAAAACTACAAGCATCCTGCACTTCATCTCTAGCTGACATGTTCCCCAACAGGTACATTTAAAGATACAGCAGTCAATTCATTCATTATTACATTAAGGTAAATGTATAGTTAATCCAGAGATTCTTACCTTTGCCTCGATTCAACAGCCTCATCCAGATAATCATGGCATTTGTATTTCTTTATGATAGCCACATTAGCAGCTAATTACAATTTCATTTGTTGGGGGTAGAGAGATTTACACAGTTGTCAAAACATCAAGGTAAGCCTACACAAAGCACAGGCCCTTAATTGAAGTGTTTGTAAAATCCCCTATGGGGAAAAACAAATGGAACCATTTCCCTGTTTGACTGCTAGGATTATGGGTATTATGACATACTGTGGTACTCTATTCCAGGTAACAGTGATGCTGAGATTTCGATTTTTCACTTTAAAAAAGGTTAAACTAAAACTAATGATTGCAAAAGTTAAACAAACCATAATTCTATGCACAAGGACTACTTTTAACAAAAATCACGTTTACTTTAACAGTGCAAATACAAAGTTTAGTAACAGAATGATGGTTTGTGCCATCATTCTGTTACCAAACTTTGCATCTGCACTCAAGTGAATGTGTTTCTGTAAAATTGTTAAGTAATCCTTGAATACCCAACTACTAGATATTCAAATACATCTATTGTTTAGTAAAACATGAAGGCTATGCAGCAGATGAGTTATACTGTATATATTAGACCCAACCCCCTGAAGGTAAAACTGAGTAATACATAAATAGACACCCTCCTAGGGTAAGGATGTATGATAAACTCAGAGTACTTACTACACAGAGCTCTTAAAGCTTACAATTGACTCATTCATCCCCCTCCTCCTATCCCCTGAAACTATTCCCCAGGTCGTTGCTGTAAATGAGAATGTGTTCAGTCAATTTACCGTCTATTTTAAAAGACTACAGTTCCCATGTGATAAAAGTGTGCTCTACATTATGACGTTAACACAACCCACTCACAGTGCGAGTTTGTTGCAGAGACCGCACAGCTTGAATACGCGCCATGTTTAGAGGAAACAAAAGGTGTAAATCCCACTGCTCGGTTGCTGGTTAAATAACATAGCTAGCTAAATAAAATAAGAAACGAGTATGAGAAGGGAATTTTGGGAAGGCTGATTGGACTTGCTGGAGGTTGTTTCAATGGCCCTGTAAGTATCTCGTTACTTTGAAAAGATACGTGTTTGGAAAGGGGATTGGGCCTACCGATGGTGGCGAGCCAGTTTGTCAAGTATTTATTTTTGGTAGCAAGTTTTGTAGCGGGAAATGGTATAGAAGCAATTATTGAGTATTAGCTAGCTACAATAGTTATCGTTAGTACGGTCTGACTTTCAACCCAATGCATTCAAGCGTTCTTGGCAAGTGAATTCGCAAACGGCTAGTTAGCATTTCCAGGAGTTAGCTAGCATAACAAAACACGTTGACGTTAGCTTTATGCTATGTTTGCGCCATCTAGCTAGCTAGCAGGTAATTAATTCGGTAACCAGCTAACGTTAGTTAGCTACGTGTTCGCTAGTGCCAAAGTTTAGTGTAAAGTTGATATTGGAATTTGTCAGTTGCAAACGTTAAGCTAAAGGTTAAATACAAACAAAGAACGTTACGCTAGTTACTGTTACTACTCCAATTCGCTTGTATTTTGTCCTTCGCAATTATGTTAAATATATGTCAGATACAACTAAAATACCATGTGGCTTCATTGCCAGTTTGAGAAAGTTGGCTGTTCAGGAGTCTTACCCGCGGTTATTTAGGCGTAGCTCTTACATGCTGGCCATCATGTTGGTTTTGTCCTTCCACACCAGACACGATCAGGACACGCAGGTTGAAATATCAAAACGAACTCTAAACCAACTATATTAATTTGTGGACAGGTCGAAAAGCATTAAACATTTAGCAACTTAGATAGCTAGCTTGCAAATTTGTCCAGGGATATAAACAACGGGTTGATATTTTACCTGAAATGCACAAGGTCCTCTTCTCCGACATTTAATCCACAGGTAAACGTTTGTTTCAAATAGTCTCTCCTCTTTCTGGCTTCTTCAGACTTTATATAGCAGTAGGCAACCAACTTTAAGGTGCATTACCACCAACTACTGGAGTGTGGACCTCAGTTCATCTTTCAATCACCCACGTGGGTATATGCTCCTAAAAACCAATAAGGAGATGGGAGAGGAGGGACTTGCAGCGTATCAAGTGTCACAAATACAACCAAGTTCTATTTTAGGCAAGCGAGCAGTGTGGGTGCAATGATTGAATAACATGTATGTGTACATTTATTTTGCGACGAGAGCGGTGTGGTCAGCATGTTATGTTTTACATTGTGATGGGTCACTAGACGTGTCAAATCAGCTTGGTACCAAAATATATTCTCTTACATGCTAACAGCACTGCTCGCGTTGCAAAAATAAATGTACACATGTATGTTATTCAATCATTGCACCCACACTGCTCGCACGTGTCTGAATAGCCAGGCGCTAAAATAGAACTTGGTTCTATTTGTGACACTTGACAGTTGGTTCAGAGTTGGTTTTGATATTTCAACCTGCGTGTCCTGATCGTGTCTGGTGTGGATGGACAAAACCAACATGCGCGCGATGGAGGGCACATGCGTGCCTGGTCTGGTCAGCATGTTAGGCCTTTGTAATGTCATGTCAACATCAAACTGTAACATTACAGAAGGTCACCAAGTTGATGTTCACTATGTCCTTGGTGGCTCTGTTCAGTCAAAACATTTTAGATAATGAGGCATGACATCATCAGAATCCATTCAGAAGCCTCTGTGTTTTTCCCCAGAGTCCAATAGGAAGATGTATAGCTATGTCTGTTTTTCTCTACCACCACACCCACAGAAACCACAGCAGGCAATGTATGCTAGGGAGTCAGTATAGAACTAACTTTAAAAGACACACTACACGCAACATTTGTATGTGCTGTGATGCCATTAGGCACTTTCTGTATGGGTTGTCATGTATATTTGTATTGATGGATTGTTGATGTGTGGATGTTTCTTTGTACAATACCAAGAAAAATTCCTAGTAACATTTGTTACATGGCACATACCGTAATTTCCGGACTATTAAGAGCACCTGAATAAAAAAAATATATATATTATTTTGAACATAAATAAGCCGCACATGTCTATAAGCCGCAGGTGCCTACCGGTACATTGAAACAAATGAACTTTACACAGGCTTTAACGAAACACGGCTTGTAACAAAAATAAATAGGCTTTAACGAAACACGGCTTGTAACAAAAAAATAAATAATTAGCAGTAAGCTTTAGTTATCTTTTTGCACTGAGTCAATTCCTCACGCTGCTGTTTCCAACGTCTTTATCATCGACTCATTAAGACCAAGCTACCATGCAGCAGCTCTATTTCCTTTTCCAACAGCCAGATCAATCGCCTTCAACTTGAAAGCTGCATCATATGCATTTCTCTGTGTCTTTGCCATGATGAGGGTGACAAAATGACTACCGTAATCAGAATAATGGGAAGTTTGAGAGCGCTCGATTTAATCTAAACACTAAACAAAAATAGTTGTTTGACCTTAACCCGTTCGGCAATTTCATTGGTCTAATGAAAGCTTCATGCCGCCAAAAAACTGAGCACGTCACAGAATGTGTTTTTTTGGAGAGAAAAAAATTTAAAGCGGGAAAAATCCATATATTAGCCGGGTCATTGTTTAAGCCGCGAGGTTCAAAGCCTGGGAAAAAAGTTGCGGCTTATAGTACGGAATTTACGATACGTTTATTCAGATCACAAACACATCTGTCCTGTTTTCAGTCCAACTGCTAACCAGGTGTCGTTGGGTCGGGAGACTCCCAAGCACTATGGGATCACTTCTCCTATCAGCCTGGTCCAAGCTAAGGAGGCTGACCTTGTCCTCACACAAAGGCTGACTGAGGCCCTGAAACCGTACGGGGTGTTTGAAGAGGAGCTGGAACTTCAACGCAGGTAGGATGGTTGTCACTAGTAAAAGGTCATGTTAGAATGGACACAAGTTATATCAGGTAGTGTCAAGGCCTATGAGGAGGAGAACTTTATCCAATATCTTGCCAGCACATCAGCCAATTATTTTTATGTTGGGGTTTCAGTCAGTACTTGGTAAACTGTATTTTAAAAAAATTACACATTTAACTAGGCAGGTCAGTTAAGAACAAATTCTTATTTACAATGATGGCCTACAGGGGAACAGTTGGTTAACTACCTTGTTCAGGGGCAGAACGACATTTTTTTACCTTGTCAGAGGTAGAACGACATATTTTTAACCTTGTCAGCTCGGGGATTCGATCTAGCAACCTTTCGGTTACTGGCCCAACACTCTTACCGCTAGGCTACCTGCCGTGGTTATAAAGTGACATACTTCTATAGTTATTTATGATATATTTTTAAAGTTATAGATATTTTAGACATTTTCTATTTGGCTTTACTGCTGTTGTAATTGGCTCATTCATCCCACCTCCTCTCCCCTGAAACGATCTATAATGTCTGTCCTATGTCTGAAAGATATAAGAAATATACAGTACTGTTTCAAAAGTTTGCGGTCACTTAGAAATGTCCTTGTTTTTGAAAGAAAAGCACTTTTTTTTTGTCCATTTAAAATGACGTCAAATTGATCAGAAATACAGTGTAGACATTGTTAATGTTGTAAATGACTATTGTAGCTGGAAACGGCAGATTGTTTTTAATGGAATATCTACATAGGCATACAGAGGCCCATTATCAGCAACCATCACTCCTGTGTTCCAATGGCACGTTGTGTTAGCTAATCCAAGTTTATAAATTTCAAAGGCTAATTGATCATTAGAAAACTCTACTGCAATTATGTTAGCACAGCTGAAAACTGTTGTCCTGATTAAAGAAGCAATAAAACAGGCCTTCTTTAGACTAGTTGAGTATCTGGAGCATCAGCGTTTGTGGGTTCAATTACAGGCTCAAAATGGCCAGAAACAAAGACATTTCTTCTGAAACTCGTCAGTCTATTCTTGTTCTGAGAAATGAAGGCTATTCCATGTGAGAAATTGCCAAGAAACTGAAGATCTCGTACAACGCTGTGTACTACTCCCTTTACAGAACAGCGCAAACTGGCTATAACCAGAATAGAAAGAGGAGTGGGAGGCCCCGGTGTAAAACTGAGCAAGAGGACAAGTAGATTAGAGTGTCTAGTGAGGCGTCTTTTTCTCAAACAAGTCCTTAACTGGCAGCTTCATTAAATAGTACCCACAAAACACCAGTCTCAACGTCAACAGGGAAGAGGCGACTCCGGGATGCTGACCTTTTCTGTCTAGTGTCTGTGTTCTTTTGCCCATCTTAATCTTTTCTTTTTATTGGCCAGTCTGAGATATGGCTTTTTCTTTGCAACTCTGCCTAGAAAGCCAGCATCCCGGAGTCGCCTCATCACTGTTGACGTTGACACTGGTGTTTTGTGGGTAATATTTAATGAAACTGCCAGTTGAGAACACCGATTTTCGGGGTGTCTCATAGTCTGACAAACACCACTCTAGCTCTGTCACCTCCGATGCGGCATCAGCGGATGCAGTGGATGGAGATGCATCCAATGCAATTTTTTATAGATATGCTGAAATCTAATTAGCATAATAAAAATGATCCTAAAAAATCCATCAGTTTAAGCTAGAGAGAGAGAGAGATTTTTATTTTTTATTATGCTAATTACATTTCAGCAAGGGCGTGAACATCGACTAGGGGGTTAAATTTCAAAATACCACAGACTTCCTCTAAATCATGCCTTGTTTTCCATAGAATACATGTGTTGGGAAAACTCAACACACTGGTAAAGGAATGGATCCGTGACGTCAGTGAGACAAAGGTATTATTTTACATTCACCTATAGACAGTTCTCTGATACAGCAAGAGGTCTGGTGATAACATCGACTCTGCACTATAAAAGGGAATAGTGTGCTATTTGGTATGCAGATAATATTAGGTTGATATGACAACCGCATGGCACTGTTACCTACCATGATGCAACAGTTTGTAAGGATTGTATGTACGGATTGTTTTATTTTTTTCCTAGAATCTGCCTGCCTCGGTGATTGAGACTGTTGGAGGGAAGATATTCACATTTGGGTCGTACAGGTTAGGAGTTCACACTAAAGGTAAATGTTATGTCCACTTTTCACTGCAAAAGTTCCAGTAAGAGTTGTTGTCCAACAGGAATGCTTATTTTCATTTCAAAATATTTTCCTGTTTGGCACCTACTGAATATGACTACCAACCACACAGATTCAAAAGTTCAGAAAACATATGACCACAGAGTTTACATCTAAACAAGGTCTTCTGTCCTTGTGCTCGTCTTCTAGGGGCAGACATTGACGCCCTCTTTGTGGCTCCTCGGCATGTGGAGAGAACAGACTTCTTCTCCTCGTTCCTGGACAAGCTGAAGGAGCAGGAGGAAGTCAAGGATTTGAGGGTGGGTATTGTATTGGTAGAGTGGGACTTGTGTTGGTAGTAGGTGAGAGTGAAGTGGGTATTGGTAGAGTTGGAGGTAAGATGCATACCCATGAACTTCTGTCTTTATTTTCCAGGCTGTTGAGGAGGCATTTGTCCCGGTGATAAAGCTGTCTTTCGACAGCATTGAGGTGTGACATTTGAACATATTTTTCTTGTTCATGATTTCTTTATAGGCCTATAATGTGAACATTTGCATCATTGCAAGGAATGCATGCACAACTGGTTCTGTACATCCAGTATTGAGATGTACCACTTTTTAAAAAATGTCCATGAACTGTTTGTTGTGTATTTTTAGATCGACATCCTGTTTGCTCGGTTAGCATTGCAAACCATCCCAAAGAATCTGGACCTTCGAGATGATGGGCTGTTGAAGAACCTTGACATCCGCTGCATTAGGAGTCTCAATGGTAATACGGAGCTCTTTGTATCCTCTGAGCTTGGGTCCTGATGTGGTTTACTTGGTGAAAGTGTGGCGTTATCAGCACCAGGGTGATGGGTTCGATTCCCGCTGGGGTCACAGATACTAAAATGTACAGTGTATTCGGGAAAGTATTCAGACCCCTTGACTTTCTCTACATTTTATATTACAGCCTTATTCTAAAATGTATTAAATTGTTTCTGCCCCTCAATCTACACACTACCCAATAATGACAAATCAAAAACAGGTAGATCTTTTGCTAATTTATTAAAAATAAAATGCATATCACATTTACATAAGTATTCAGACTCTTTACTCTGTACTTTGTTGAAGCACCTTTGGCAGCGATTACAGCCTCAAGTCTTTTTGGGTATGACGCTACAAGCTTGGCACACCTGTATTTGGGGAGTTTCTCCCATTATTCTCTGCAGATCCTCTCAAGCTCTGTCAGGTTGCATGGGGAACGTTGCTGCACAGCTATTTTCTAGTGTCTTCATAGATGTTCAATCGGGTTCAAGTCCGGGCTCTGGCTGGGCCAATTAAGGACATTCGGAGACTTGCTCTAAAGCCACTCCTGCATTGTATTGGCTGTGTGCTTAGGGTCGTCGTCCTGTTGGAAGGTGGACCTTTACCCCAGTCTAAGGTCCTGAGTGTTCTGAAGCAGGTTTTCATCAAGGATCTCTCTCTACTTTTCTCTGTTCATCTTTCCCTCGATCCTGACTCGTCTCCCAGTCCCTGCTGCTGAAAAACATCTCCACAGCATGATGCTGCCACCACCATGCTTCACTGTAGGGATTTTGCCAGGTTTCCTCCAGACGTGACGCTTGGCATTCAGGCCAAAGAGTTCAATCTTGGTTTCATCAGACCAGAGAGTCTTGTTTCTCATGGTTTGAGAGTCCCTTTAGGTACTTTTAGCAAACTCCAAGTGGGCTGTCACGTGCCTTTTACTGAGGAATGGCTTCAATCTGGCCACTCTACCATAAAGGCCTGATTGGTGGAGTGCTGCGGAGATGGATGTCCTTCTGGAAGGTTCTCCCAACTCCACAGAGGAATTCTGGAGCTCTGTCAAAGTAACAATCAGGTTCTTGGTCACCTTCCTGACCCCCCATTTCCCCCGATTTCTCAATTTGGCGTGCGGCCAGCTCTCGGAAGAGTCTTGGTGGTTTCAAACTTCTTCCATTTAAGAATGATGGAGGCCACTGTGTTCCTGGGGACCTTCAATGCTGCAGAAATGTTTTGGTACCCTTCCCCAGATCTGTGCCTCAGCACAATCCTGTCTCGAAGCTCGTCGGGCAATTCCTTCGACCTCATGGCTTGGTTTTTGCTCTGACATCCACTGTCAACTGTGGGACCTTTTATATAGATAATGTGTGCCTTTCCAAATAATGTCCAATCAATTGAATTTACCACAGGTTGACTCCATGTTGTAGAAACATCTCAAGGATAATCAATGGAAACAGGATACACCTGAGCTCAATTTTGAGTCTCATAAAAAAAAAAGGGTCTGAATACCTACGTAACTAAGGTATTTCTGTTTTTTATTTTGAATACATTTGGAAACATTTCTAAAACCTGGTTTTGCTTTGTCATTATGTGGTATTGTGTGTAGATTGATGAAAAAATATATAATTATGTAATCCATTTTAGAATAAAATGTAGAAAAAGTAAAGGGGTTGGAATACTTTCCAAATGCACTGCATGTACTGTGTATATACTGTACTGTAAGTCGTTTAGGATAAAATAATTAGCTGAATGGTATCTCAGTACACTGATCCAAGGTAAAAACAGTGTGGTTTGAATGGTTGAAAGGCCTCTTAACAATTGGTTGTTGACTCACCTCTAACCGTACCTACAGCTGGTTGAAAGCAACTGCTGTGTTGTAGGTTAAGTGTTCTCTCTGCATTGTGTTGTAGCCTGACTGTCTGTCTCTATTGTGACTGTGGGTTAGTTACGGGGATACATTGTAGCCTGACTGTCTGTCTCTATTGTGACTGTGGGTTAGTTACGGGGATACATTGTAGCCTGACTGTCTGTCTCTATTGTGACTGTGGGTTAGTTACGGGGATACATTGTAGCCTGACTGTCTGTCTCTATTGTGACTGTGGGTTAGTTACGGGGATACATTGTAGCCTGACTGTCTGTCTCTATTGTGACTGTGGGTTAGTTGAGGACAATAATGACTTGACCTTGTGTTTTCAGGTTGCAGAGTTACAGATGAGATCCTTCATCTTGTACCCAACATTGAGAACTTCAGATTGACTCTGAGGACCATCAAGCTGTGGGCTAAACGTGAGTTGGATCTGTAGTATTGTTGTTGCGTAGGAGCACAATCATTTGTCTTGGTGGATAACAGACCTGTGTCTGAGTCGGTATCTTCCGTAAGCGCGCGCGTGTGTGTGTGTGTGTGTGTGTGTGTGTGTGTGTGTGTGTGTGTGTGTGTGTGTGTAACACTGAGTGACTGAGACTGTTGTGGCTAGGCAGGTAGGGATTATCTCACTCATTCTCACCTTGCCCTCTTTTCACACTAACAATCAACTAATGACATGTGAACACGCTGGGCCCAAACTGAGCTCCTACTTCCTAAACAGGATTATACTGGAGAATCCACTGGCCATGTGAAATGTAGAGGGTGCGAGGCACTTCTAAATTAGGACAGTAGGAAGACGGGTAGGCTACTTCTCTGAGCCTGCAGGAAGAAGGGTAGGCTACTTCTCTGAGCCTGCAGGAAGAAGGGTAGGCTACTTCTCTGAGCCTGCAGGAAGAAGGGTAGGCTACTTCTCTGAGCCTGCAGGAAGACGGGTAGGCTACTTCTCTGAGCCTGCAGGAAGACGGGTAGGCTACCTCTGAGCCTGCAGGGAGACGGGTAGGCTACTTCTCTGAGCCTGCAGGGAGACGGGTAGGCTACTTCTCTGAGCCTGCAGGGAGACGGGTAGGCTACTTCTCTGAGCCTGCAGGGAGACGGGTAGGCTACTTCTCTGAGCCTGCAGGGAGACGGGTAGGCTACTTCTCTGAGCCTGCAGGGAGACGGGTAGGCTACTTCTCTGAGCCTGCAGGGAGACGGGTAGGCTACTTCTCTGAGCCTGCATGGGTATGTGTGCAAATAGATTAAAAAGTTAGGAGGAGTTAGCACTGTGTACGTATTAGGCCAGTTTCTGTCAAACAGGTGCTGTTAGATTAGCAGGGCCTAAAACACCCGCCACCTGCCAAATCCTGGTACATTTTGGCATTGGTAAGGTGTCTTTCACTAGCCACATTGACAGGTGGTCAGGGCGCCACAGTGCGAGCATTTCACTTGTATTTGTGAATAGAAATAGTCAAGTATGCTCCCATTTTATAGTAAAATGCTGCAGTTGCTGTTTTCAAAGTATTTCTGGCGCTTTTGTTTCATAGCTGGTTAAATTAATCGCACAAACTCAGAGAACTAGGAATCCTATCCCCCTCCTCGTGCTGCAACACTAACTGGCTGGATCTGTGATATTTTGGTTAAGATTCAGATCACAAAAAATGAAATGGAAACAATATACCACATGGTTAAAAATCAGAGTGACTGGTAGATTTTTACATGTGTTTGTTGGACCTATAGATTAGCCCTCTAAAGAATCCTGCCCGTTTGGAACAGTGTAAACCCTAAATACATTCTGAGATATCCCAGAGAGTTTGTTCAGTTCTTTTATTTTGACGCATTTATTACATCAAGGCAAAAGATTTAAAAACAGTTTAATTGGGGAAATTGCTTTATCTGACAGATGTTGTGTGAATCTTAGAGCTCACGGAATCAGTATTAAACAAACACTCAACAGAACCAGGATCTGTCTCATTTCTGAAGATATTTCTGAATGTGTTTTAACCTGTTGGGTCTAGGGGGCAGCATTTGCACGTCTGGATAAAAAAAATGTACCCGATTTAATCTGGTTACTAATCCTACCCAGTAACTAGAATATGCATATACTTATTATATATGGATAGAAAACACTCTAAAGTTTCCAAAACTGTTTGAATGGTGTCTGTGAGTATAACAGAACTCATTTGGCAGGCAAAACCCTGAGACATTTTCTGACAGGAAGTGGATACCTGATGTGTTGTATTGACTTTAAACCTATCCCATTGAAAAACACAGGGGTTTAGGAATATTTTGGCACTTCCTATTGCTTCCACTAGATGTCACCAGCCTTTACAAAGTGTTTTGAGTCTTCTGGAGGGAGATCTGACCGAACAAGAGCCATGGAACGGTGATGTCCCATTAGACACCTGGCGCGCTACTTCATGTTGGGTACCCTCGTTCCAATACGTTATAAAAGGCTATGCATTCGTCCACCTTGAATATTATTCATGTTCTGGTTAAAAAAGGCCCTAATGATTTATGCTATACAACGTTTGACATGTTTGAACGAACGGAAATATATTTTTTCCCCTCGTTCATGACGAGAAGTCCGGCTGGCTTACATCATGTGCTAACGAGACGGAGATTTTTGGACATAAATGATGAGCTTTTTTGAACAAAACTACATTCGTTATGGACCTGTGATACCTGGAAGTGACATCTGATGAAGAGAATCAAAGGTAATGGATTATTTACATAGTATTTTCGATTTTAGATCTCCCCAACATGACGTCTAGTCTGTATCGCAACGCGTATTTTTCTGGGCACAGTGCTCAGATTATTGCAAAGTGTGATTTCCCAGTAAGGTTATTTTTAAATCTGGCAAGTTGATTGCGTTCAAAAGATGTAAATCTATAATTCTTTAAATGACAATATAATATTTTACCAATGTTTTCTAATTTTAATTATTTAATTTGTGACGCTGACTTGACTGCCGGTTATTGGAGGGAAACGATTTCCTCAACATCAATGCCATAGTAAAACGCTGTTTTTGTATATAAATATGAACTTGATAGAACTAAAAATGCATGCATTGTCTAACATAATGTCCTAGGAGTGTCATCTGATGGAGATTGTAAAAGGTTAGTGTATCATTTTAGCTGGTTTTATGGTTTTGGTGACCCTGTCTTTGACTTGACAAAACATTACACACAACTCTTGTAAATGTACTGTCCTAACATACTCTAAATTTATGCTTTCGCCGTAAAACCTTTTTGAAATCGTAAAACGTGGTTAGATTAAGGAGATGTTTATCTTTCAAATGGTGTAACATAGTTGTATTTTTGAAAAATTTGAATTTTGACATTTATTTGGATTCAAATTTGCCGCTCTTGAAATGCACCTGCTGTTGATGGAGTGCACCACAGGTGGCACGCTAGCGTCCCACCTAGCCCCAAGAGGTTAACCTCTATGGGCTAGGTGGGACGCTAGCGTGCCACCCGTGGTGCACTCCATCAACAGCAGGTGCATTTCAAGAGCGGCAAATTTGAATCCAAATAAATGTCAAAATTCAAATTTTTCAAACATACAACTATTTTACACCCTTTGAAAGATAAACATCTCCTTAATCTAACCACGTTTTACGATTTCAAAAAGGTTTTACGGCGAAAGCATAAATTTAGAGTATGTTAGGACAGTACATTTACAAGAGTTGTGTGTAATGTTTTGTCAAGTCAAAGACAGGGTCACCAAAACCATAAAACCAGCTAAAATGATGCACTAACCTTTTACAATCTCCATCAGATGACACTCCTAGGACATTATGTTAGACAATGCATGCATTTTTAGTTCTATCAAGTTCATATTTATATCCAAAAACAGCGTTTTACTATGGCATTGATGTTGAGGAAATCGTTTCCCTCCAATAACCGGCAGTCAAGTCAGCGTCACAAATTAAATAATTAAAATTAGAAAACATTGGTAAAATATTATATTGTCATTTAAAGAATTATAGATTTACATCTCTTGAACGCAATCAACTTGCCAGATTTAAAAATAGCCTTACTGGGAAATCACACTTTGCAATAATCTGAGCACTGCGCCCAGAAAAATACGCGTTGCGATACAGACTAGACGTCATGTTGGGGAGATCTAAAATCGAAAATACTATGTAAATAATCCATTACCTTTGATTCTCTTCATCAGATGTCACTTCCAGGTATCACAGGTCCATAACGAATGTAGTTTTGTTCAAAAAAGCTCATCATTTATGTCCAAAAATCTCCGTCTTGTTAGCACATGATCTAAGCCAGCCGGACTTCTCGTCATGAACGAGGGGAAAAAATATATTTACGTTCGTTCAAACATGTCAAACGTTGTATAGCATAAATCATTAGGGCCTTTTTTAACCAGAACATGAATAATATTCAAGGTGGACGAATGCATACTCTTTTATAACGTATTGGAACGAGGGTACCCAACATGAACTCGCGCGCCAGGTGTCTAATGGGACATCATCGTTCCATGGCTCTTGTTCGGTCAGATCTCCCTCCAGAAGACTCAAAACACTTTGTAAAGGCTGGTGACATCTAGTGGAAGCAATAGGAAGTGCCAAAATATTCCTCAGCCCCTGTGTTTTTCAATGGGATAGGTTTAAAGTCAATACAACACATCAGGTATCCACTTCCTGTCAGAAAATGTCTCAGGGTTTTGCCTGCCAAATGAGTTCTGTTATACTCACAGACACCATTCAAACAGTTTTAGAAACTTTAGAGTGTTTTCTATCCATATATAATAAGTATATGCATATTCTAGTTACTGGGTAGGATTAGTAACCAGATTAAATCGGGTACATTTTTTTTATCCAGACGTGCAAATGCTGCCCCCTAGCCCTAACAGGTTAATAATCCTGGCACATTTTTAACAGTTGATTTATAACTAAGTTGGGGTTTCCTTAAGAAAAGTCAGTGGAGTGAGTAAAGGGCTGTTTCCTTGTCTCCTCACTCCTCTGCCGACTCCGCCACATTGTTCTCATGATTGGGACCTGTTAGTGGTATTTTTTTCCCTTCCGTTTAAATGTTC
The DNA here is from genome assembly GCF_965601325.2 of Salmo salar. Lineage (NCBI taxonomy): Eukaryota > Metazoa > Chordata > Actinopteri > Salmoniformes > Salmonidae > Salmo > Salmo salar. Next base: position 89,026,387 of record NC_138296.1, on the reverse strand, counting down.
ACACCCCTATTGTATGTATCAGATATGTATGTATTGCTGTTACGACTACTACAACTCACCTCTATTCTGCCAACTGCCTTGTAGGGCAACAACAAATCTAACCTCTTAGTGGTAGCCAGGACCTACCAGCTCTACCAACACCATTTTATATATATACACCTAATGTTATGTTATTGTTCTTTCCCAGGCCATAACATCTACAGTAATATCCTGGGCTTCCTGGGTGGTGTATCCTGGGCCATGCTGGTAGCCAGGACCTACCCAACACCATTTTATATATATACATCTAATGTTATGTTATTGTTCTTTCCCAGGCCATAACATCTACAGTAATATCCTGGGCTTCCTGGGTGGTGTATCCTGGGCCATGCTGGTAGCCAGGACCTACCCAACACCATTTTATATATATACATCTAATGTTATGTTATTGTTCTTTCCCAGGCCATAACATCTACAGTAATATCCTGGGCTTCCTGGGTGGTGTATCCTGGGCCATGCTGGTAGCCAGGACCTGCCAGCTCTACCCCAACGCCGTGGCCTCCACCCTCGTACACAAGTTTTTCCTCGTCTTCTCTAAGTGGTGAGACGTCTCTCTCTTTCAGGCTTACTCTGTGACCTGTTTTCAGATGGTCATTCGTTTTTCTGTGCTTTGCCAGTGACGTGTCGTTTTTGTATGCGGTGTTTATGAACGAGGGTTTTCCGTGGTGCCGGACAACGTGACCGGGAAGATTTTCAATTTACTGTCCATTTGAGAAATTTACCGGCCCCATATGCATTGGGTGCAGAAGCCATTAGGGCGTCCAGCCACGATGTTCAGAATGACAGAAATCACATGTAGATTATGGTAATTCATCTTAACAGAACATACAGCTGTAATGAAGCAGCCAATAAAACGTAATTTTCAAACATTTGCCAAAATGTAGTTAGCGGGAAAACACCATTCTTAACAGCGTGTCTAGGAAAAGACCATTCTAAACAGAGCATCTGATAGTGTTTCTGTTAGATTCTCCCACTTTCTACATTTCTAAAGATGAAACAACTAGGATGGGTTTCTGATATGACTAGGACTGTGCATTTGTCTTCTGGACAATGAAGGAAAGTTGATATGAAAACCAATAGAACAGGAGAGAAATGGTATAGTGGTGGGTCTAATAGAACAGGAGAGAAATGGTATAGTGGTGGGTCTAATAGAACAGGAGAGAAATGGTATAGTGGTGGGTCTAATAGAACAGAAGAGAAATGGTATAGTGGTGGGTCCTATAGAACAGGAGAGAAATGGTATAGTGGTGGGTCCTATAGAACAGGAGAGAAATGGTATAGTGGTGGGTCCTATAGAACAGGAGAGAAATGGTATAGTGGTGGGTCTAATAGAACAGAAGAGAAATGGTATAGTGGTGGGTCCTATAGAACAGGAGAGAAATGGTATAGTGGTGGGTCTATTAGAACAGGAGAGAAATGGTATAGTGGTGGGTCCTATAGAACAGGAGAGAAATGGTATAGTGGTGGGTCCTATAGAACAGGAGAGAAATGGTATAGTGGTGGGTCTAATAGAACAGGAGAGAAATGGTATAGTGGTGGGTCCTATAGAACAGGAGAGAAATGGTATAGTGGTGGGTCCTATAGAACAGGAGAGAAATGGTACAGTGGTGGGTCCTATAGAACAGGAGAGAAATGGTATAGTGGTGGGTCTAATAGAACAGGAGAGAAATGGTATAGTGGTGGGTCTAATAGAACAGGAGAGAAATGGTATAGTGGTGGGTGTAATAGAACAGGAGAGAAATGGTATAGTGGTGGGTCTAATAGAACAGGAGAGAAATGGTATAGTGGTGGGTCCTATAGAACAGGAGAGAAATGGTATAGTGGTGGGTCTAATAGAACAGGAGAGAAATGGTATAGTGGTGGGTCTAATAGAACAGGAGAGAAATGGTATAGTGGTGGGTGTAATAGAACAGGAGAGAAATGGTATAGTGGTGGGTCTAATAGAACAGAAGAGAAATGGTATAGTGGTGGGTCTAATAGAACAGGAGAGAAATGGTATAGTGGTGGGTCCTATAGAACAGGAGAGAAATGGTATAGTGGTGGGTCTAATAGAACAGGAGAGAAATGGTATAGTGGTGGGTCCAGTAGGAAATTAAATGGAAATTTGCCTAAATTATATAATTACTCCTGTCTATACTAAATAAAATAATAAAAAATACTTGAACAGAAAGCATAACTTTGACAAAGAGGAATAAATGTACCATTAATCCCTTTCAGTTGTTGATGCATGTATTAATTAGTAATTTACCGTTCTCATTCTCCGAGCGGAAACATTTGCGGAGTTCACAACTTGCTACGCTTGTGAGAACCAAGTTTTGGTTTATTTCGTAACCATCATTTAAGAGATTTTTCCATTGAATTTTTTTTTCATTGTCTTTTGTTTGGTGAGCAATGGGTACGTGTCTGGTTTCTCTGTCCTGATAATGTTGAGAGAGCACACCTAGTACCTGTACCTGGCCTGCTGTGCAGAAATGTAGGAAAGTCTTTTATTGTTTTACATTCATTGCGAATTATATTTCAAAACTATAGTTCCTCACAGTAAGCTATTTGAAAAATCTTTCCAACAATGTCTCGATAATCACCAGTCGTCGGTGTGAAAGATCAATGGAAGTTATAGACCTACTGCTGCATTGGCCTATAGGCTATGAGTTCCATGCGCTCATTTCTTTAGTCTCCCGAGTGGCTTAGCAGTCTAAGGCACTGCATCTCAGGGCTTGATGCATCATTACAGACACCCTGGTTCGATTCCAGGCTGTATCACAACCGGTCGTGATTGGGAGTCCCATAGGGCGGCGCACAATTGGCCAAGTGTTGTTTGGGTTTGGCCGGTGTAGGCCGTCATAGTAAATAAGAATTTGTTCTTAATAATTTCTTAGAATTTTTTTTTTTGTTGCCGCCAATGGATCACGACGTATCAGTGTGTCCATATGGCAGAGGATGAAGATCCCTCATGGCTTTAACTTTTAGAATGATTAACCACGTGACGATGATTGAAGAGAGAGCAGAACATTATTATTGAAATTAAACTGATCATAACTAGCATATAGAATGGTAGGTTAAATTGTAAGCTTCCCCTAACATGAAACTCACGTGCCGCCTATGTAAAACTCAAACGTTTCAATGGTCAGATTTTGCCTATAGGCTACTTTGAAGCAAGGTAAGACATGCCTCATAAACAAAATTCAGGTTTAAGAAATGTTAAGTTTGTTTTCGAAATGCATACGGCCTCCAGCTCACATTGTAAAGTGGTGGGTGACTCGCTGATTGCATGTTGCCTGCACTTAAATGGTGACTGGGAGGTGCACTTCAATTACCAGTTGAGAAATAAAAAAAATTAGTAGCTCTATTTTAATCGTGCAGCAACCAGCTGAGAAGCTCCAGGATAAATCCGGCTCAAAATAGGCTCTGTATGCTGTGCACGTGATAAACAAAATAGGCTCTGTATGCTGTGCACGTGATAAACAAAATAGGCTCTGTATGCTGTGCACGTGATAAACAAAATAGGCTCTGTATGCTGTGCACGTGATAAACAAAATAGGCTCTGTATGCTGTGCACGTGATAAACAAAATAGGCTCTGTATGCTGTGCACGTGATAAACAAAATAGGCTCTGTATGCTGTGCACGTGATAAACAAAATAGGCTCTGTATGCTGTGCACGTGTGATAGTTGTTGGATAATGTTAGGTTCTGAACAAACAGCGTAGAAAAAGCTCAAACCAAGTTTAATCACCCACTGGGTCATACAGCAGGAAAGACAACATCATTCCTCAGTAACTGGTCTGCCTTATCAAGAACTGACACTAGATTGTTGCCCTTTGCCTCCCTCCTTAGGAACATTCATATTCAACAATAACATATTTCAACAGAATATGATCTTTCTGCATTACCCTTTTTCTCACTCAGTAACTTTCCACATCACTCAGTAACTTTCCACATCACTCAGTAACTTTCCACATCACTCAGTAACTTTCCACATCACTCAGTAACTTTCCACATCACTCAGTAACTTTCCACATCACTCAGTAACTTAGCACACACCTATTTCACATTTACCCTTCCTTGACCTCTCATACTGTATACGTTCTTATACGTGTAAAGTAATCAATACATTCTGGTATGGTAACATTAACAAGTATATTTCAAGCTAGAATCCAACAATACATAAGATGCATGATAACTAAGGAAAATACAGACAAGTCAATTTAATTCCACTCCATTATACTAAACAGCCCTGCTATACACCAATAAGCATGACTGTCAAATGTATTTACATCAATTAATTTAATTTAAAAAAACATTATTTTGCAATTTATAATTTTAAAAAATTTATTTTTTGCTCCCTGTCATTTGCCAACAACTGTTTTTATTTATTGGCTTCAAATAAAACGATTTAGGGCCAAAAGCCGGCGTTTCCCGCCTACCAGAAACCCTGTTATGAAGCAGGATTTAATAGACACCCTTTCTATATTATGGTCAGGGATTGTTCTGCCATTCTAGTCCTTAGGGGGCCGCTTAAATGTATTTTCGGGTCGCCTAAAAGCTTTGTGTAAACTCAAACGACTAAAACCACAGGTCCATTATCTTTTAATATAATATAGTCTTTCAGAACTAACAATCACCAAAATAAAAACTAGACAGTCAGAGAATTGAAAATTCCAAAAACAATGAATTTAGCTGTGTTCATTTTGTTATGTTTGAGCAAAAGAACACAGCATTATCCATGGCAAAATGCACAGAATTGCAGGAAACATCTTTAAAACTGCAACATTTTCACTCCGCTCCATGGCAAAATGTGTAGAATTGCAGGAAATTAACCTTAAAAAAATAAATATATATATCTATGCTCTATAGAGATATTTATATAATTGCAGGCAATTGGCTTAAGAATGCAATGTCTCTACAGTGCCAAGATGGAGGCCTCTAAAATGTAGCTGTGCCGACGGTCCTCGTTGCCACACCCCCTGCCCTTTTTGATCCAGAGAGAACCCTGATTGTCATCACATTTTCTCAGTCCTTGGTGCTTTTGTCAGCCTTAATTACTCCTGTATTTCTTAGGAACATAGTGAAACAAGATGGCTAGTGCAAAGGATTGAGTGACTGATTGTATACTTGGTCCGTATCATCACACTGAACTTGAGTTGTTGTGTTGCAGGGAATGGCCCAACCCTGTTCTCTTGAAGCAGCCAGAGGACTGCAACCTGAACCTGCCAGTGTGGGACCCCAGGGTAATGTTGGTCATGCTGATACAAGTCCTTTCCTGAGCAACACTAATACATCAAGGACTGTCATAAACATGAAGTTAACTTTATTTTATTATTTTTATTTTTTAAAGCGGTTATTAACACCTGTTCCTCCAGGACACAGACACATCCCACTTGTATCAACCATTTAAAGTCTAGGGCCAGGGATTTTACCTGTGATCTGAATCCCGAGTCAGTTACTTATTTCATCTGTTCCAGTACAAACAATTTGATCCAACTGCATTTGAGGCTTAATATATCATACAACTGACTGAATTGAAATGAAACTGACTCCAACCCTGCTAGAGGCCCTGTATTCCCATGTAGGATATAACTGTCTGAGAATGTGTCACTGTGTTGTTCCAGGTGACACCCAGTGACAGGTATCACCTGATGCCCATCATCACACCAGCCTATCCCCAGCAGAACTCCACCTACAACGTCTCCGTCTCCACACGGGCTGTCATGGTGGACGAGTTCAAACAGGGTCCGTTGGCCGTCTCAAATGTTTTACTTTTATACACAAACTTTTGCATCCACAGGCCCTCTGTGCTCTTTTTATACAAAACCCTTCAGATCAATGTCCTAACTTCAGAGACTTGAGTGAGAAACTTACTCAAACATTTACATAAATTATACATTGATGTCAAAGGGAAGTTTCATCAAATGTAAGTTTTGCGTGCATATCAAGTAAATTCCATCTAGTCTGGCCTTTTTATTTAGTTATTTTTTGTTGTTGAAGGGGTTCCTAACGTCCTACTTCATTGTAGCCTAGATACGTTGTCTCATCTTTAGTTCTCCTCGTCGGTTAACAAGGTTTCCTTTAGTTCTCCTCGTTGGTTAACAAGGTTTCCTTTAGTTCTCCTCGTTGGTTAACAAGGTTTCCTTTAGTTCTCCTCGTTGGTTAACAAGGTTTCCTTTAGTTCTCCTCGTTGGTTAACAAGGTTTCCTTTAGTTCTCCTCGTTGGTTAACAAGGTTTCCTTTAGTTCTCCTCGTTGGTTAACAAGGTTTCCTTTAGTTCTCCTCGTTGGTTAGCAAGGTTTCCTTTAGTTCTCCTCGTCGGTTAGCAAGGTTTCCTTTAGTTCTCCTCGTCGGTTAGCAAGGTTTCCTTTAGTTCTCCTCGTCGGTTAACAAGGTTTCCTTTAGTTCTCCTCGTTGGTTAACAAGGTTTCCTTTAGTTCTCCTCGTTGGTTAACAAGGTTTCCTTTAGTTCTCCTCGTTGGTTAACAAGGTTTCCTTTAGTTCTCCTCGTTGGTTAACAAGGTTTCCTTTAGTTCTCCTCGTTGGTTAACAAGGTTTCCTTTAGTTCTCCTCGTTGGTTAACAAGGTTTCCTTTAGTTCTCCTCGTTGGTTAACAAGGTTTCCTTTAGTTCTCCTCGTTGGTTAACAAGGTTTCCTTTAGTTCTCCTCGTTGGTTAACAAGGTTTCCTTTAGTTCTCCTCGTTGGTTAACAAGGTTTCCTTTAGTTCTCCTCGTTGGTTAACAAGGTTTCCTTTAGTTCTCCTCGTTGGTTAACAAGGTTTCCTTTAGTTCTCCTCGTTGGTTAACAAGGTTTCCTTTAGTTCTCCTCGTTGGTTAACAAGGTTTCCTTTAGTTCTCCTCGTTGGTTAACAAGGTTTCCTTTAGTTCTCCTCGTTGGTTAACAAGGTTTCCTTTAGTTCTCCTCGTTGGTTAACAAGGTTTCCTTTAGTTCTCCTCGTTGGTTAACAAGGTTTGCTTTAGTTCTCCTCGTTGGTTAACAAGGTTTGCTTTAGTTCTCCTCGTTGGTTAACAAGGTTTCCTTTAGTTCTCCTCGTTGGTTAACAAGGTTTCCTTTAGTTCTCCTCGTTGGTTAACAAGGTTTCCTTTAGTTCTTTCGTTGGTTAACAAGGTTTCCTTTAGTTCTCCTCGTTGGTTAACAAGGTTTCCTTCCTCCTTCCTCCCACAGGTCTGTCCATCACAGATGAAATTTTGCAGAATAAAGCAGAGTGGTCCAAACTATTTGAAGCACCAAACTTCTTTCAGAAATACAAGTATGTATTAAGCAGCTTATCCTGTGGGACACACATGGTGAGACAAACCAACTATTTCAATAAAGGTTTCTATTTTCTAAATATACCAACATACTTTTCAGTAAATGTGAAGTTCTCCTCTTCGTCTTTTATATTCAACTGTATATGTAATCCACTCCTTCAGTTTGAATTACCTGTATTATTAAATATACACTTCAGGCTTTCATACAAGACTCAAAATAAGCTTTCTTCTTACCTAAGCATCCTCTTTGATTCACAAAACAATTATCATAAACGCAAATACTATGTTAACGTTATGCAGGGCCTGAAGCCCAGTGTTATCAGTAATATTTAGTATAGACTGTGCCTCTCTAATGTAAGCACAACTCAATATTTCATGTTTGTATATTTTAGTAAAGGTAGGTACTTCAGTTGTACGGTTTCCTATATTAAACCATCTCCTGGTTTTCCTTGTCTTGTTATATTGTCTATCAATTCCCAAATAAAATGCTTTAGTTCACAATTTGCACAATGTATTTCTTGTTAGTCTTGATTTTGTAGACATGTTTTTTTATTTTCCTCATCAAGTTTTGATCATGATAAATACGTAAATTGTAGCACTAAGCATTAGCAAGAAGCCGTGTGAAGAACACCAAAAATGAAAGCGTCATTTTAATGAAAGTGTCATTGGCTCTTTCAGTTTAATTCTATACATGAATCCAGATCACTAACTCACATCCTGGATTCCATTTTCACTTAGCAGTTCTGCTCAAATTTGAGTGTTAATCTGTGTATAGAGAAATGTATTTACATTTGTTTTACATTTCAGCTTTATTTAACTAGGCAAGTCAGTTAAGAACACATTCTTAAGGGAGGGATACATAGCTAGATAGGTTTTAGATATAGATACGTTTTTAATTGGTTTATCAGTAGTATGCAAGAGCATGATGATAGGACAGTGGCCACAGTTCTGTTACCCAAGAGGCATTGTCCTTGGAAGAGGAGGCATTTCTCCTTTTGCAGCCCCAATCAACGTGTAGACCTATTTTCAGAATGCAGAGCTTTTTGCTGCCCAATACCCTCCACTTTTAGCTTAAGTGTTCTATTGAGAGTTTAGTAATCCAATCCTCTCCTTCATTTACCAAAATCTTCCATTACTGGAGTGCTCCGTTTGCAGTGAAATACCCTCAGTCTTCTGGCAAATCAGTTTGATCCATACACCCTTCTTGGCCAGAAAAATGTTTATATATTGCCTACAGCACACTCTGGCTAAGCACACCTCTGGTTTGCTGGCAGAGGAAAGGTTGTCGCCTTAAGCACACCCTGCCTTAAACACAAGTCCTCCTCCTCCTCTGGGTTGTTGACAGCACACCCTGCCTTAAACACAACTCCTCCTCCTCTGGGTTGCTGGCTGAGAAAAGGAGACAATGCAACAGAACATTCTGGATGGCCTTTTTATAGCACTGGAGAGCCTGAAAAAAATGAATGATAATTTAAGTGAATAAATACATCCAGCCTGTGGATTGGACAGGAGCATTAGAGATGTAATTCCACTTTGATTGTCATCCAGGTTAGACTTTTACACATCAGGCTTGATTAATAGATTTTAGAATCAGACCATCCTGCTGGCTTGGGTGGCGTCCTGCTGATTACTGCAACTGGTTTCTCTGTACTGTTGTTTGAATAAATCTGTCATTTTATCCCGGGCTCAGACCTTTTTTTTATTTTCAATGTGGCCTGAAAATGAAAAACTATCCTTCCCGTTATCATCTGCTTGTCATTTTAAACCTATTATAATATTGTAACCTCATGGGAAATAATCAGAGTACAAGCTCCTGTGATTGAACGAACAGTGAGGTGGTTTTTAACAAGATGCAAGGCAGAGCTCTTCCACACAGAGCATAGACAGAACTTTATGGTGCTACAGTGGTAACTGCGTAGAGAGAACTTTATGGTGCTACCGTGGTAACTGCGTAGAGAACTTTATGGTGCTACAGTGGTAACTGCGTAGAGAGAACTTTATGGTGCTACCGTGGTAACTGTAGAGAGAACTATACGGTGCTACCGTGGTAACTGCGTAGAGAGAACTATACGGTGCTACCGTGGTAACTGCGTAGAGAGAACTTTATGGTGCTACCGTGGTAACTGCGTAGAGAGAACTTTATGGTGCTACCGTGGTAACTGCGTAGAGAGAACTTTATGGTGCTACCGTGGTAACTGCGTAGAGAGAACTTTATGGTGCTACCGTGGTAACTGCGTAGAGAGAACTTTATGGTTCTACCGTGGTAACTGCGTAGAGAGAAATCTATGGTGCTACCGTGGTAACTGCGTAGAGAGAACTTTACGGTGCTACCGTGGTAACTGTGTAGAGAGAACTATACGGTGCTACCGTGGTAACTGCGTAGAGAGAACTTTATGGTGCTACCGTGGTAACTGTGTAGAGAGAACTATACGGTGCTACCGTGGTAACTGCGTAGAGAGAACTTTATGGTGCTACCGTGGTAACTGTGTAGAGAGAACTATACGGTGCTACCGTGGTAACTGCGTATTGAGAACTATACGTTGCTACCGTGGTAACTGTAGAGAGAACTATACGGTGCTACCGTGGTAACTGTAGAGAGAACTATACGGTGCTACCGTGGTAACTGTAGAGAGAACTATACGGTGCTACCGTGGTAACTGTGTAGAGAGAACTTTATGGTTCTACCGTGGTAACTGCGTAGAGAGAACTATACGGTGCTACCGTGGTAACTGCGTAGAGAGAACTTTATGGTGCTACCGTGGTAACTGTGTAGAGAGAACTTTATGGTGCTACCGTGGTAACTGTGTAGAGAGAACTATACGGTGCTACCGTGGTAACTGTGTAGAGAGAACTATACGGTGCTACCGTGGTAACTGCGTAGAGAGAACTTTATGGTGCTACCGTGGTAACTGTGAAGAGAGAACTATACGGTGCTACCGTGGTAACTGCGTAGAGAGAACTTTACGGTTCTACCGTGGTAACTGCGTAGAGAGAACTTTACGGTGCTACCGTGGTAACTGTGAAGAGAGAACTATACGGTGCTACCGTGGTAACTGTGAAGAGAGAACTATACGGTGCTACCGTGGTAACTGCGTAGAGAGAACTATACGGTGCTACCGTGGTAACTGTAGCGAGAACTATACGGTGCTACCGTGGTAACTGTAGAGAGAACTATACGGTGCTACTGTGGTAACTGTGTAGAGAGAACTTTATGGTTCTACCGTGGTAACTGCGTAGAGAGAACTATACGGTGCTACCGTGGTAACTGCGTAGAGAGAACTTTATGGTGCTACCGTGGTAACTGTAGAGAGAACTTTATGGTGCTACCGTGGTAACTGCGTAGAGAGAACTATACGGTGCTACCGTGGTAACTGTGAAGAGAGAACTATACGGTGCTACCGTGGTAACTGTAGAGAGAACTATACGGTGCTACCGTGGTAACTGCGTATTGAGAACTATACGGTGCTACCGTGGTAACTGCGTATTGAGAACTATACGGTGCTACCGTGGTAACTGTGTAGAGAGAACTATACGGTGCTACCGTGGTAACTGTAGAGAGAACTTTATGGTGCTACCGTGGTAACTGTGTAGAGAGAACTTTATGGTGCTACCGTGGTAACTGTGTAGAGAGAACTATACGGTGCTACCGTGGTAACTGCGTAGAGAGAACTTTATGGTGCTACCGTGGTAACTGCGTAGAGAGAACTTTATGGTTCTACCGTGGTAACTGTGTAGAGAGAACTATACGGTGCTACCGTGGTAACTGCATAGAGAGAACTTTATGGTTCTACCATGGTAACTGTGTAGAGAGAACTATACGGTGCTACCGTGGTAACTGCGTAGAGAGAACTTTATGGTTCTACCGTGGTAACTGTGTAGAGAGAACTATACGGTTCTACCGTGGTAACTGTGTAGAGAGAACTATACGGTGCTACCGTGGTAACTGTAGAGAGAACTTTATGGTGCTACCGTGGTAACTGCGTAGAGAGAACTATGCGGTGCTACCGTGGTAACTGTGTAGAGAGAACTATACGGTTCTACCGTGGTAACTGTGTAGAGAGAACTCTATGGTGCTACCGTGGTAGCTGTGTAGAGAGAACTCTATGGTGCTACCGTGGTAACTGTGTAGAGATTGTACACAGACAGACAATACTAGTTTTGCTCAGTTATAGTATAATAGTGACTATCAGGATACTTTTTAATATTGTGGAAGATATGTTTTCTAGTCTGAATCAGGTTTGTTCTCTGACATGATGATGATTTGCAGAATAAATTATTGTTTTAGTTCTATTGGTTTTATTTGACTAGTTTGATGTGCTGTGACGCATTTGTAGCTGATACTGTGATGTGCTGCTGTAAGACAGTGTCACGTAAGCTATTGACGTTTGTGTCTATCATTTATTGCCTTAACTACAGGACTTTGGTATTAGTCCTGCAGTTTTTAGCAGTTTGAGAGAAGTGTGTTTAATATATTAAAAAAATATACACTGCTCAAAAAAATAAAGGGAACACTAAAATAACACATCCTAGATCTGAATGAATGAAATAATCTTATTAAATACTTTTATCTTTACATAGTTGAATGTGCTGACAACAAAATTACACAAAAATAATCAATGGAAATCCAATTTATCAACCCATGGAGGTCTGGATTTGGAGTCACACTCAAAATTAAAGTGGAAAACCACACTACAGGCTGATCCAACTTTGATGTAATGTCCTTAAAACAAGTCAAAATGAGGCTCAGTAGTGTGTGTAGCCTCCACGTGCCTGTATGACCTCCCTACAACGCCTGGGCATGCTCCTAATGAGGTGGCGGATGGTCTCCTGAGGGATCTCCTCCCAGACCTGGACTAAAGCATCCGCCAACTACTAGACAGTCTGTGGTGCAACGTGGAGTTGGTGGATGGAGCGAGACATGATGTCCCAGATGTGCTCAATTGGTTTCAGGTCTGGGGAACGGGCGGGCCAGTCCATAGCATCAATGCCTTCCTCTTGCAGGAACTGCTGACACACTCCAGCCACATGAGGTCTATCATTGTCTTGCATTAGGAGGAACCCAGGGCCAACCGCACCAGCATATAGTCTCACAAGGGGTCTGAGGATCTCATCTCGGTACCTAATGGCAGTCAGGCTACCTCTGGCGAGCACATGGAGGGCTGTGCGGCCCCCCCAAGAAATGCCACCCCACACCATGACTGACCCACCGCCAAACCGGTCATGCTGGATGATGTTGCAGGCAGCAGAACGTTCTCCACGCCGTCTCCAGACTGTCACATGTGCTCAGTGTGAACCTGCTTTCATCTGTGAAGAGCACAGGGTGCCAGTGGCGAATTTGCCAATCTTGGTGTTCTCTGGCAAATGCCAAACGTCCTGCACGGTGTTGGGCTGTAAGCACAACCCCCACCTGTGGACGTCGGGCCCTCATACCACCCTCATGGAGTCTGTTTCTGACCGTTTGAGCAGACACATGCACATTTGTGGCCTGCTGGAGGTCATTTTGCAGGGCTCTGGCAGTGCTCCTCCTTGTACAAAGGCGGAGGTAGCGGTCCTGCTGCTGTGTTGTTGCCCTCCTACGACCTCCTCCACGTCTCCTGATGTACTGGCCTGTCTCCTGGTAGCGCCTCCATGCTCTGGACACTACGCTGACAGACACAGCAAACCTTCTTGCCACAGCTCGCATTGATGTGCCATCCTGGATGAGCTGCACTACCTGAGCCACTTGTGTGGGTTGTAGACTCCGTCTCATGCTGCCACTAGAGTGAAAGCAACGCCAGCATTCAAAAGTGACCAAAACATCAGCCAGGAAGCATAGGAACTGAGAAGTGGTCTGTTGTTACCACCTGCAGAACCACTCCTTTATTGGGGGTGTCTTGCTAATTGCCTATAATTTCCACCTGTTGTCTATTCCATTTGCACAACAGCATGTGAAATTTATTGTCAATCAGTGTTGCTTTCTAAGTGGACAGTTTGATTTCACAGAAGTGTGATTGACTTGGAGTTACATTGTGTTGTTTAAGTGTTCCCTTTATTTTTTTGAGCAGTATATATTTCCATGACACGCTGTGAGAGCGGTGGCGATCTGGTCCGGGCCTCAGTGCCTCTCTCCTAGCCTGGGGCTCTCCTAGCCTGGGTTCGTTGCCTGGCCTCTGTCCTTTTAGGGTGTAATGGTATTGTTCTCTCTTATGTTCCAAGGCATTATATTGTGTTGCTAGCGAGCGCCCCCACCGAGAAGCAGCACCTGGAATGGTGAGTACTGACAAAAACAAATTTAAAAAAAACAGGAAAAACCTTGGGATGAGAATTAGATGAGGGTGGAGACCTAGTGTATTGCATTTCATCTGTGTTGCTCCTAAAGCCAGAAGATGGGTCTTTATCAGATTACTGTTGGGGAATAGATTGATAAAAGCACTGTTTTCTCTGTCCCTGCAGGGTTGGTCTGGTTGAGTCTAAGATCAGGATCCTTGTGGGGAACCTGGAGAAGAATGAGTTCATAACGCTGGCCCATGTCAACCCCCAGTCCTTCCCTGGACCCAAGGAAAGCAGGGAGAAGTGAGTTTATTATTGAGCTGGGACATTTGATTGATTTCATGTATTTATGCAAGATTGTAACAAACTCTTACTTCACCATGGACATGGTCTCTTTCTTTTATAACTCTGTGTCTCTCTCTCTCTCTGTCTCTCTCCCTGTGTGTCTCACTCTCTCTCTCTCTCTGTCTGTCTCTCTCCCTGTGTTCCTCTCTCTGTCTGTCTCTCTCTGTGTCTCTCTCCCTGTGTGTCCCTGTGTGTCTCTCTCTCTGTCTCTGTGTCCCTGTGTGTCTCTCTCCCTGTGTGTCTCTCTGTCTCTGTGTCTCTGTCTGTCTCTGTGTCTCTGTCTGTCTCTGTGTGTCTCTCTCCCTGTGTGTCTCTCTCCCTGTGTGTCTCTCTCCCTGTGTGTCCCTGTGTGTCTCTCTCCCTGTGTGTCTCTCTCCCTGTGTGTCTCTCTCCCTGTGTGTCTCTCTCCCTGTGTGTCTCTCTCCCTGTGTGTCCCTGTGAGTCTCTCTCCCTGTGTGTCCCTGTGTGTCTCTCTCTCTGTGTCCCTGTGTGTCCCTGTGTGTCTCTCTCCCTGTGTGTCCCTGTGTGTCTCTCTCCCTGTGTGTCTCTCTCCCTGTGTGTCCCTGTGTGTCTCTCTCCCTGTGTGTCTCTCTCCCTGTGTGTCCCTGTGTGTCTCTCTCCCTGTGTGTCTCTCTCCCTGTGTGTCTCTGTGTGTCTCAGAGAGGAGGTCAGCACCATGTGGGTGATAGGAGTTATCTTTAAGAAGATGGAGGCATCAGAGAACCTCAATGTTGACCTAACCATTGACATCCAGTCCTTTACTGACACAGGTATGATCACCTCACTCAAACAAAGTCATACGCCATGGGAACGCCATGGGATGTAGAATTACAAATGTTCCAGATTTGGATTATTGTCCTGTTTTCTGTATTTATTATTTGACACAAACTGGTGCTAATGTTCTATAAAAAGGACCATAATCCTAGTTATTTTCTAAATGTTTCCTGCAGTGTACCGCCAGGCGATCAGCAGTAAGATGTTTGAGGCAGACATGAAGATCCAGGCCATGCATGTGAAGAAGAGACAACTGCATCAGCTACTGCCCAGCCTGGTCATGCCCAAACGCAGGAAGGTACGACAGACTCCCATTTCCTTATCCTCCACCTCTGATCAACCTACAGCTAGCTGTATGTCATTAACCATTCAGATATGCATCTTCAGCTGGTGTTTTTAACTCTATAGAAGTGGAACAGATACTCTGCTTGTCTCTAATTTCGCTGACTGCATGCTTCCTGTAACCCGTGTCATTTTGTTCTGTCCTCCAGCACTCTACAGAGGGGCTTCGTCAGATGAATGACAGTAGTCTGGACCTATCGCTGGACAGTGACAACAGCATGTCAGTGCCCTCCCCCACAGCCTTGTCAGCCGCAGTGCCCACGTTGACCCCAGTGAAGAGTGGCCCACTAGGTCCCCCTCCCAGTCCCATCGCGGCAGCAGCCAGCCAACCAGAGGTCCAAGCTTCCACTATGAGTCCGCCAGCTGTGAAGAGACCTGGTTCCCCTATGCAAGAAGAGAGGAAGAGGTTAAAATCAGACTCAGAGGTATTCTATTCAATATTAATTGTCATTGTGCAGCCAGGAGTTTACAGAACGTACAACATGTATACACCACGTAAAAGTTTGTTGTTGTTGCAGATGTTTGTTGCTGCCATTTTGGGACGGTAGACTCCAGTTATTGATCCAGTTTGATAATGTTCTTCTCTGTTTCCTGTAGGAGTCAGCCGCTGAGAGACAGACCTCAGGAGACCCCGTCCCCAGCAGCCAGAACCCCACTCCTCCTCCCTGCATGGGTCCCCCAGGGGCCCCCCAAACCCCCTCTCCTCCCGCCACCATGGGTCTCCCAGCGGCCCCCCAAACCCCCTCTCCTCCCACCACCATGGGTCCCCCAGTGGCCCCCCAGAGCCCATCTCCTCCCCCCACCATGGGTCCCCCAGTGGCCAACAAGACCCCTAACCAGGAGGTGCTGGAGGAGAAGAGCCCTAAGGAGCACCAGATGGAGGACCCCTCCATAGTCCCAGAGACAAAGACAACAGAGGATAGAGGTGCAGCTAGCGCAGGAGAGGGAGAGGTACACAACAAGCTTATCATCATGACCCAATTTCATGTATGGATACCATTTTTATGTCTCTGCGTCTCCTAATGTATTGCAGAAGTTGACTACAGATATTCACATTTATTGAAAAACTTCAAATAAATAGTTTGGACGGTGTTGAAAAACCATCTGTTTTTCCAAATACCTTGGTATACGGTATACTGCCCCAGCCTAGTAGTTGTGATAAACTGTTCTGTGGGTCCTGGTGTTTCCAGGTCAATGGTAGTTGTGATAAACTGTTCTGTGGGTCCTGATGTTGCCAGGTCAATGGTAGTTGTGATAAACTGTTCTGTGGGTCCTGATGTTGCCAGGTGAATGGTAGTTGTGATAAACTGTTCTGTGGGTCCTGGTGTTTCCAGGTCAATGGTAGTTGTGATAAACTGTTCTGTGGGTCCTGGTGTTGCCAGGTGAATGGTAGTTGTGGTAAACTGTTCTGTGGGTCCTGGTGTTGCCAGGTCAATGGTAGTTGTGATAAACTGTTCTGTGGGTCCTGGTGTTGCCAGGTCAATGGTAGTTGTGATAAACTGTTCTGTGGGTCCTGGTGTTGCCAGGTGAATGGTAGTTGTGATAAACTGTTCTGTGGGTCCTGGTGTTGCCAGGTGAATGGTAGTTGTGATAAACTGTTCTGTGGGTCCTGGTGTTGCCAGGTGAATGGTAGTTGTGATAAACTGTTCTGTGGGTCCTGGTGTTTCCAGATGAATGGTAGTTGTGATAAACTGTTCTGTGGGTCCTGGTGTTGCCAGGTCAATGGTAGTTGTGATAAACTGTTCTGTGGGTCCTGGTGTTGCCAGGTCAATGGTAGTTGTGATAAACTGTTCTGTGGGTCCTGGTGTTGCCAGGTCAATGGTAGTTGTGATAAACTGTTCTGTGGGTCCTTGTGTTCCCAGGTGAATGAGGACAGTATATCTGAGGAGATGGCTGCTTCTGAAGGGGAAGTGAAGATGGAGGCAGACATTAAGGTGTCACCTCTCTTTCTCTTGTCCCTCTCGCTCTCTGTCTCTCGTCTTTCTCTCTCTCTGTCTTTCATCTCTCTCGTCTCTCTCTGTCTTTCATCTCTCTCGTCTCTCTCTGTCTTCATCTCTCTCTCTGTCTCTCTCTGTCTTTCATCTCTCTCTCTGTCTTTCTCTTGTCCCTCTCTCTCTGTCTTTCATCTCTCTTGTCCCTCTCTCTCTG
This sequence comes from Salmo salar, assembly GCF_965601325.2. NCBI lineage: Eukaryota > Metazoa > Chordata > Actinopteri > Salmoniformes > Salmonidae > Salmo > Salmo salar. The sequence goes on along the minus strand of NC_138296.1, from coordinate 89,009,236 downwards.
TCTTTCATCTCTCTTGTCCCTCTCTCTCTGTCTTTCATCTCTCTCGTCTCTCTCTCTCTCTGTCTTTCATCTCTCTCGTCCCTCTCTCTCTGTCTTTCATCTCTCTCTCTGTCTTTCTCTTGTCCCTCTCTCTCTGTCTTTCATCTCTCTCGTCCCTCTCGCTCTGTCTTTCATCTCTGTCTCTCTCTCGTCCCTCTCTCTCTCTCTCTGTCTTTCTCTCGTCCCTCTCTTTCTCTCGTCCCTCTCTTTCTCTCGTCCCTCTCTTTCTCTCGTCCCTCTCTCTCGCTGTCTTTCTCTCTCTCAATTCAATTCAAGGGGCTTTATTGGCATGGGAAACATATGTTTACATTGCCAAAGCAAGTGAAATAGATAAAAACAAAAGGGAAATAATCAGAAATGAACAGTAAATATTACACCCACAAAAGAGTATCTCTCTCTCTCTCTCTCTCTCATAATTCTAGGTAGGCTACAGGTAATTTTCTCCACTTTGGTCTGTTTATATAGTGAATTTTACAGCCAAATAACAACTTAATAATCTCTCTCTCCCCTCAGAGAGTGGTGAGTACGGATCTGTCTGACGTGCCTCTCTTGCCAGCCAACCCCATTCCAGTGGTGAAGAACTCTATCAAGCTTCGTCTCAGCAGGTAGGAGAGGGCAGACGGACACACCAATCCAGACTCCCCAACCCCTGACTGCTACGGTGGCTGTCCTAAGACCTACTTGTCCTCTGTCCTTTGCCACGGAATGCCCACAGTGCTGCAGACAGACACAGACAGACAGGGCGGACGCACAGGCGACTAGACACACACAGACAGCGCTCTCTCGACTTGGGACATTGTCAGTTGACATGCAGGACGTAGTTGCAACTATCTTCACAAGAGGGCGATGTTGCCCTTCTACTGGATTCTCCCAGGCAGCTTCCAACCTCTACCTTACTGGTTAAATTTAAAGTTGTCCCATTGGCACAGATCTGGGATCAGCTTACCTTCCCCTGTGTCTTCACCTTAACCATTGAGGGAAAACACAAAACTGTCCCTAGATCAGCGTTGAGGCATCTTCATCCTACTTCTTCCAGAGCTGCTGGAAGGAGTAGAATGTTGCACAAAGATGTCACAGTGACTCTGCAGACAGACAGACACACGTGCTCACATACGCCGGTTCTAACATGTTATTTCCGGTCTTCTATAACAGATTAGAGATGACTGACTACAGGTTATGACACCCTGTTCCCTATAGCAGGGTTAATAAACTCTGACCCCTACGAGGTCTGGAGCCTGCTGTTTTTCTATTCTACCTGGTAACTAATTGCACACATCTTGGTGTCCCAGGTCTAAATCAATCCCCGTTTTAGACGGGACCAATGAAAAGTGGAACTGGCTTGGAGGCCCTATATAGTCCACTATTTATAACCCTGGTCACTATATAAAGCCATTTGTGTTTCAGTCTATAATCCATGGGCAGGTAATCACTGTCTGTCAGATAACTGTTGGGATATGAGGTGGCCTTCAGGGTATACAGGTAGTGTATGAGGGGACGCATCATAACGATGTCCACGCTGTCATCACGTGCAGCTACACGCTTGCTAATGGAACTACATCAGGTTTGTGTACATGTACAACACAATAACTTTGACCAAAAAAACAAATATCTCAGAATGTCTCTGTGGCACAGGATGGCATAGTTTCTCTGTCTAGGATGCATGTTTATAATCTAGAGATGACATAAGGGAGTTAAGAGTTTAGTCATCTTTCTACATTCACGCTAACGTTCAGATTATCTCTGATTTATGTCCGAGGACTGCTACAGTAAGAAAGGGCAGTAGCAGAGTGCTATAGGCCGAGTGTAGAGTAGAGAGGTGGTCTGGTGTCTGACTAAAGCGTTCAGCTATACATTGTATAGAATCCAAATGATTAGAATGGACATAGACCACATTTAGATTCTATGTTTACATGCATTGTACAGTAACCATTAGTGTCTGTCTTGTACAATAACATTAAAATGATGAAAAACAATGCTTCTTTTTTGCTTAGAATATAAAAGACTTGGAGCTTTCGCCTTGGTGAATTTTTTTTGAAAGAATTTGCATAAAATGGTGCAAGTTGAATAAAGATAATTATTCTAACATTTACATAGAGGGTTTAGTTCATAAGACCAATTGTCTTTGTTGGTTATTCATTTTGGATTTGCTTGTTCACATCGTAATGGATGTGGACTTTGTGGGAATAGTCAACGGGTTTAAAACTTGTCAGTAGGGTTAGCAAACAAAGTAACACATATTTTTGGTTCAGTTTTTTTTTTAAGTTTAAAAACAATGTGTACTGACTTTTAACATTTTAACTTTCTCAATATTTTCTAGATGTATTAACAAAATGATACTTTTGTTTGGATTTGTTTGTGCTAATCGTGTGGACTTGTATGGTAACGATGAATCAGAAGACAACTGTCTACCTACAGTGTGTTAATCAACATGTACAGATGTTTTTCTTCAATGACTACCATTTAAATGTTATGTCCCCTGTTCTTACAATGCTCTTTTTCTGTTGAACGTTTCTTTTCTTAGGCGTATTTGTAAGGATGCGGTATTGTACTTTTTTTCACAAATAAAGGTATACCTTGTTGCAAAGAGATGCTTGTGTTCTTGTTCAAAGTGCGCCACAACTGCGTGAGGAAAAACGCAGCAAGAAGTTCCGACACAGTCGCATAACACCACAGCGGACTCTTACCCCTGCTGTTTCCCCATCTCGGTCTTCGGTAACTGAAGGGGTTGCACGTTTTGGTTTTTGCCCTAGCACTACACAGCTGATTCAAATGATCAACTAATCATTCAACTTTGATCGTTTTGAATAAACTATGTAGTGTTTGTTAGGGCAAAAACCAGAACGTGCTCCAGGACCGAGTTGGGGAAGCCCTGGGTTGTTGATTTGTGCTATATGAGACCTATGGTTCAAATGAGAGTGCTTACATTATCAGATTTATCACATTTCTATTCATTTTAAAATGTTCTTACTTTTTAACTTGATTTACCACATTACAGTGAAATCTAAGAAAAAATCCTAAATTGTTTGTAAATCTGAAGTAAATTTATAAAGTAGGAAATACATTTCCTTTTGCTTCTTAAGTATCTCAACTCCTAGTAGACGTAGAGACTGGTATACCCAGGGAGCAGTCTCCTAGTAGACGAAGAGACTGGTATACCCAGGGAGCAGTCTCCTAGTAGACGAAGAGACTGGTATACCCAGGGAGCAGTCTCCTAGTAGACGTAGAGACTGGAGTACCCAGGGAGCAGTCTCCTAGTAGACGTAGAGACTGGAGTACCCAGTGAGCAGTCTCCTAGTAGACGTAGAGACTGGTATACCCATGGAGCAGTCTCCTAGTAGACGTAGAGACTGGTATACCCAGGGAGCAGTCTCCTAGTAGACGTAGAGACTGGTATACCCAGGGAGCAGTCTCCTAGTAGACGTAGAGACTGGAGTACCCAGTGAGCAGTCTCCTAGTAGACGTAGAGACTGGTATACCCATGGAGCAGTCTCCTAGTAGACGTAGAGACTGGTATACCCAGGGAGCAGTCTCCTAGTAGACGTAGAGACTGGAGTACCCAGGGAGCAGTCTCCTAGTAGACGAAGAGACTGGTATACCCAGGGAGCAGTCTCCTAGTAGACGTTGAGACTGGTATACCCAGGGAGCAGTCTCCTAGTAGACGAAGGGACTGGTATACCCAGGGAGCAGTCTCCTAGTAGACGAAGAGACTGGTATACCCAGGGAGCAGTCTCCTAGTAGACGTAGAGACTGGTATACCCAGGGAGCAGTCTCCTAGTAGACGTAGAGACTGGTATACCCAGGGAGCAGTCTCCTAATAGACGTAGAGACTGGAATACCCAGGGAGCAGTCTCCTAGTAGACGTAGAGACTGGAGTACCCAGGGAGCAGTCTCCTAGTAGACGAAGAGACTGGTATACCCAGGGAGCAGTCTCCTAGTAGACGTAGAGACTGGTATACCCAGGGAGCAGTCTCCTAGTAGACGTTGAGACTGGTATACCCAGGGAGCAGTCTCCTAGTAGACGTTGAGACTGGTATACCCAGGGAGCAGTCTCCTAGTAGACGAAGAGACTGGAATACCCAGGGAGCAGTCTCCTAGTAGACGAAGAGACTGGTATACCCAGGGAGCAGTCTCCTTTTAGACGTTGAGACTGGTATACCCAGGGAGCAGTCTCCTAGTAGACGAAGGGACTGGTATACCCAGGGAGCAGTCTCCTAGTAGACGAAGAGACTGGTATACCCATGGAGCAGTCTCCTAGTAGACGTAGAGACTGGTATACCCAGGGAGCAGTCTCCTAGTAGACGTATAGACTGGTATACCCAGGGAGCAGTCTCCTAGTAGACGTAGAGACTGGAGTACCCAGGGAGCAGTCTCCTAGTAGACGTAGAGACTGGAGTACCCAGTGAGCAGTCTCCTAGTAGACGTAGAGACTGGTATACCCATGGAGCAGTCTCCTAGTAGACGTAGAGACTGGTATACCCAGGGAGCAGTCTCCTAGTAGACGTAGAGACTGGTGTACCCAGGGAGCAGTCTCCTAGTAGACGTAGAGACTGGAGTACCCAGGGAGCAGTCTCCTAGTAGACGAAGAGACTGGTATACCCAGGGAGCAGTCTCCTAGTAGACGTAGAGACTGGTATACCCAGGGAGCAGTCTCCTAGTAGACGAAGAGACTGGAATACCCAGGGAGCAGTCTCCTAGCAGACGTTGAGACTGGTATACCCAGGGAGCAGTCTCCTAGTAGACGAAGAGACTGGAATACCCAGGGAGCAGTCTCCTAGTAGACGAAGAGACTGGTATACCCAGGGAGCAGTCTCCTTTTAGACGTTGAGACTGGTATACCCAGGGAGCAGTCTCCTAGTAGACGAAGGGACTGGTATACCCAGGGAGCAGTCTCCTAGTAGACGAAGAGACTGGTATACCCATGGAGCAGTCTCCTAGTAGACATAGAGACTGGTATACCCAGGGAGCAGTCTCCTAGTAGACGTAGAGACTGGTATACCCAGGGAGCAGTATCCTAGTAGACGTAGAGACTGGAGTACCCAGGGAGCAGTCTCCTAGTAGACGTAGAGACTGGAGTACCCAGTGAGCAGTCTCCTAGTAGACGTAGAGACTGGTATACCCATGGAGCAGTCTCCTAGTAGACGTAGAGACTGGTATACCCAGGGAGCAGTCTCCTAGTAGACGTAGAGACTGGTGTACCCAGGGAGCAGTCTCCTAGTAGACGTAGAGACTGGTATACCCAGGGAGCAGTCTCCTAGTAGACGTAGAGACTGGAGTACCCAGGGAGCAGTCTCCTAGTAGACGAAGAGACTGGTATACCCAGGGAGCAGTCTCCTAGTAGACGTAGAGACTGGAGTACCCAGGGAGCAGTCTCCTAGTAGACGTAGAGACTGGTATACCCAGGGAGCAGTCTCCTAGTAGACGCAGAGACTGGAGTACCCAGGGAGCAGTCTCCTAGTAGACGTAGAGACTGGTATACCCAGGGAGCAGTCTCCTAGTAGACGTAGAGACTGGTGTACCCAGTGAGCCGTCTCCTAGTAGACGAAGAGACTGGTATACCCAGGGAGCAGTCTCCTAGTAGACGTAGAGACTGGAGTACCCAGGGAGCAGTCTCCTAGTAGACGTAGAGACTGGTATACCCAGGGAGCAGTCTCCTAGTAGACGTAGAGACTGGTATACCCAGGAAGCAGTCTCCTAGTAGACGAAGAGACTGGTATACCCAGGGAGCAGTCTCCTAGTAGACGTTGAGACTGGTATACCCAGGGAGCAGTCTCCTAGTAGACGAAGGGACTGGTATACCCAGGGAGCAGTCTCCTAGTAGACGAAGAGACTGGTATACCCAGGGAGCAGTCTCCTAGTAGACGTAGAGACTGGTATACCCAGGGAGCAGTCTCCTAGTAGACGTAGAGACTGGTATACCCAGGGAGCAGTCTCCTAGTAGACGTAGAGACTGGAATACCCAGGGAGCAGTCTCCTAGTAGACGTAGAGACTGGAGTACCCAGGGAGCAGTCTCCTAGTAGACGTAGAGACTGGTATACCCAGGGAGCAGTCTCCTAGTAGACGAAGAGACTGGAATACCCAGGGAGCAGTCTCCTAGCAGACGTTGAGACTGGTATACCCAGGGAGCAGTCTCCTAGTAGACGAAGAGACTGGAATACCCAGGGAGCAGTCTCCTAGTAGACGAAGAGACTGGTATACCCAGGGAGCAGTCTGCTTTTAGACGTTGAGACTGGTATACCCAGGGAGCAGTCTCCTAGTAGACGAAGGGACTGGTATACCCAGGGAGCAGTCTCCTAGTAGACGAAGAGACTGGTATACCCATGGAGCAGTCTCCTAGTAGACGTAGAGACTGGTATACCCAGGGAGCAGTCTCCTAGTAGACGTAGAGACTGGTATACCCAGGGAGCAGTCTCCTAGTAGACGTAGAGACTGGAGTACCCAGGGAGCAGTCTCCTAGTAGACGTAGAGACTGGAGTACCCAGTGAGCAGTCTCCTAGTAGACGTAGAGACTGGTATACCCATGGAGCAGTCTCTTAGTAGACGTAGAGACTGGTATACCCAGGGAGCAGTCTCCTAGTAGACGTAGAGACTGGAGTACCCAGGGAGCAGTCTCCTAGTAGACGTAGAGACTGGAGTACCCAGTGAGCAGTCTCCTAGTAGACGTAGAGACTGGTATACCCATGGAGCAGTCTCCTAGTAGACGTAGAGACTGGTATACCCAGGGAGCAGTCTCCTAGTAGACGAAGAGACTGGAATACCCAGGGAGCAGTCTCCTAGCAGACGTTGAGACTGGTATACCCAGGGAGCAGTCTCCTAGTAGACGAAGAGACTGGAATACCCAGGGAGCAGTCTCCTAGTAGACGAAGAGACTGGTATACCCAGGGAGCAGTCTGCTTTTAGACGTTGAGACTGGTATACCCAGGGAGCAGTCTCCTAGTAGACGAAGGGACTGGTATACCCAGGGAGCAGTCTCCTAGTAGACGAAGAGACTGGTATACCCATGGAGCAGTCTCCTAGTAGACGTAGAGACTGGTATACCCAGGGAGCAGTCTCCTAGTAGACGTAGAGACTGGTATACCCAGGGAGCAGTCTCCTAGTAGACGTAGAGACTGGAGTACCCAGGGAGCAGTCTCCTAGTAGACGTAGAGACTGGAGTACCCAGTGAGCAGTCTCCTAGTAGACGTAGAGACTGGTATACCCATGGAGCAGTCTCCTAGTAGACGTAGAGACTGGTATACCCAGGGAGCAGTCTCCTAGTAGACGTAGAGACTGGTGTACCCAGGGAGCAGTCTCCTAGTAGACGTAGAGACTGGTATACCCAGGGAGCAGTCTCCTAGTAGACGTAGAGACTGGTATACCCAGGGAGCAGTCTCCTAGTAGACGTAGAGACTGGAGTACCCAGGGAGCAGTCTCCTAGTAGACGTAGAGACTGGAGTACCCAGTGAGCAGTCTCCTAGTAGACGTAGAGACTGGTATACCCATGGAGCAGTCTCCTAGTAGACGTAGAGACTGGTATACCCAGGGAGCAGTCTCCTAGTAGACGTAGAGACTGGTGTACCCAGGGAGCAGTCTCCTAGTAGACGTAGAGACTGTAGTACCCAGGGAGCAGTCTCCTAGTAGACGAAGAGACTGGTATACCCAGGGAGCAGTCTCCTAGTAGACGTAGAGACTGGTATACCCAGGGAGCAGTCTCCTAGTAGACGAAGAGACTGGAATACCCAGGGAGCAGTCTCCTAGCAGACGTTGAGACTGGTATACCCAGGGAGCAGTCTCCTAGTAGACGAAGAGACTGGAATACCCAGGGAGCAGTCTCCTAGTAGACGAAGAGACTGGTATACCCAGGGAGCAGTCTCCTTTTAGACGTTGAGACTGGTATACCCAGGGAGCAGTCTCCTAGTAGACGAAGGGACTGGTATACCCAGGGAGCAGTCTCCTAGTAGACGAAGAGACTGGTATACTCATGGAGCAGTCTCCTAGTAGACGTAGAGACTGGTATACCCAGGGAGCAGTCTCCTAGTAGACGTAGAGACTGGTATACCCAGGGAGCAGTCTCCTAGTAGACGTAGAGACTGGAGTACCCAGGGAGCAGTCTCCTAGTAGACGTAGAGACTGGAGTACCCAGTGAGCAGTCTCCTAGTAGACGTAGAGACTGGTATACCCATGGAGCAGTCTCCTAGTAGACGTAGAGACTGGTATACCCAGGGAGCAGTCTCCTAGTAGACGTAGAGACTGGTGTACCCAGGGAGCAGTCTCCTAGTAGACGTAGAGACTGGTATACCCAGGGAGCAGTCTCCTAGTAGACGTAGAGACTGGAGTACCCAGGGAGCAGTCTCCTAGTAGACGTAGAGACTGGTATACCCAGGGAGCAGTCTCCTAGTAGACGTAGAGACTGGAGTACCCAGGGAGCAGTCTCCTAGTAGACGTAGAGACTGGTATACCCAGGGAGCAGTCTCCTAGTAGACGAAGGGACTGGTATACCCATGGAGCAGTCTCCTAGTAGACGTAGAGACTGGAGTACCCAGGGAGCAGTCTCCTAGTAGACGTAGAGACTGGTATACCCAGGGAGCAGTCTCCTAGTAGACGTAGAGACTGGTAAACCCAGGGAGCAGTCTCCTAGTAGACGAAGAGACTGGTATACCCAGGGAGCAGTCTCCTAGTAGACGTTGAGACTGGTATACCCAGGGAGCAGTCTCCTAGTAGACGAAGGGACTGGTATACCCAGGGAGCAGTCTCCTAGTAGACGTAGAGACTGGTATACCCAGGGAGCAGTCTCCTAGTAGACGTAGAGACTGGTATACCCAGGGAGCAGTCTCCTAGTAGACGTAGAGACTGGTATACCCAGGGAGCAGTCTCCTAGTAGACGTAGAGACTGGAGTACCCAGGGAGCAGTCTCCTAGTAGACGTAGAGACTGGTATACCCAGGGAGCAGTCTCCTAGTAGACGTAGAGACTGGTATACCCATGGAGCAGTCTCCTAGTAGACGTAGAGACTGGAATACCCAGGGAGCAGTCTCCTAGTAGACGTAGAGACTGGTATACCCAGGGAGCAGTCTCCTAGTAGACGAAGAGACTGGAATACCCAGGGAGCAGTCTCCTAGTAGACGTAGAGACTGGTATACCCAGGGAGCAGTCTCCTAGTAGACGTAGAGACTGGTATACCCAGGGAGCAGTCTCCTAGTAGACGTAGAGACTGGTATACCCAGGGAGCAGTCTCCTAGTAGACGTAGAGACTGGTATACCCAGGGAGCAGTCTCCTAGTAGACGTAGAGACTGGTATACCCAGGGAGCAGTCTCCTAGTAGACGTAGAGACTGGTATACCCAGGGAGCAGTCTCCTAGTAGACGTAGAGACTGGGTACCCAGGGAGCAGTCTCCTAGTAGACGAAGAGACTGGTATACCCAGGGAGCAGTCTCCTAGTAGACGAAGAGACTGGTATACCCAGGGAGCAGTCTCCTAGTAGACGAAGAGACTGGTATACCCAGGGAGCAGTCTCCTAGTAGACGAAGAGACTGGTATACCCAGGGAGCAGTCTCCTAGTAGACGTAGAGACTGGTATACCCAGGGAGCAGTCTCCTAGTAGACGTAGAGACTGGTATACCCAGGGAGCAGTCTCCTAGTAGACGAAGAGACTGGTATACCCAGGGAGCAGTCTCCTAGTAGACGTAGAGACTGGTATACCCAGGGAGCAGTCTCCTAGTAGACGAAGGGACTGGAATACCCAGGGAGCAGTCTCCTAGTAGACGTAGAGACTGGTATACCCAGGGAGCAGTCTCCTAGTAGACGTAGAGACTGGAGTACCCAGGGAGCAGTCTCCTAGTAGACGAAGAGACTGGTATACCCAGGGAGCAGTCTCCTAGTAGACGAAGAGACTGGAATACCCAGGGAGCAGTCTCCTAGTAGACGTAGAGACTGGTATACCCAGGGAGCAGTCTCCTAGTAGACGTAGAGACTGGTGTACCCAGGGAGCAGTCTCCTAGTAGACGTAGAGACTGGTATACCCAGGGAGCAGTCTCCTAGTAGACGTAGAGACTGGAGTACCCAGGGAGCAGTCTCCTAGTAGACGTAGAGACTGGTATACCCAGGGAGCAGTCTCCTAGTAGACGTAGAGACTGGAGTACCCAGGGAGCAGTCTCCTAGTAGACGTAGAGACTGGTATACCCAGGGAGCAGTCTCCTAGTAGACGTAGAGACTGGAGTACCCAGGGAGCAGTCTCCTAGTAGACGTAGAGACTGGAGTACCCAGGGAGCAGTCTCCTAGTAGACGTAGAGACTGGTATACCCAGGGAGCAGTCTCCTAGTAGACGAAGGGACTGGTATACCCAGGGAGCAGTCTCCTAGTAGACGTAGAGACTGGTATACCCAGGGAGCAGTCTCCTAGTAGACGTAGAGACTGGTATACCCAGGGAGCAGTCTCCTAGTAGACGTAGAGACTGGTATACCCAGGGAGCAGTCTCCTAGTAGACATAGAGACTGGTATACCCAGGGAGCAGTCTCCTAGTAGACGTAGAGACTGGTATACCCAGGGAGCAGTCTCCTAGTAGACGTAGAGACTGGTATACCCAGGGAGCAGTCTCCTAGTAGACGTAGAGACTGGTATACCCAGGGAGCAGTCTCCTAGTAGACGTAGAGACTGGTATACCCAGGGAGCAGTCTCCTAGTAGACGTAGAGACTGGTATACCCAGGGAGCAGTCTCCTAGTAGACGTAGAGACTGGTATACCCAGGGAGCAGTCTCCTAGTAGACGTAGAGACTGGTATACCCAGGGAGCAATTAAAGTTGTCTGTAGTCTGTTGTTATTCCTATGTGCCCCGAATCCTCCTATCTGCATCCCGAGCCGGTCCGAATTTCCCAAGACATTAGACGGAGCTTGTAAGAGTGTGTTGTTGCTTAGGAACAGAACAGTCTTCCTCTTTACTCAGCAGGTGGTCAGTCTGTCTTTTGAATATATTTGATTGGACACACCAGTTTATTCACTCCCAGATCATGTTTATCATTAGTTTATGTATTGCTTCAATATGGTCAGATGTTTGCATTCACATCTCTGCTTTATATAGGGTCTAACTTTTTTAGGTCCTATGTATTTACAGCAAGCCGTATCCGTGGCTCAGCGCATTCGGTCAATAATCCCAGACGTGGTATAAAATGGCAGGAGGACATGTTAAGGAATACTAAACTTGGTAGTTCGTATTGCCTGTCTTTGCTGACTGTTCCTATTGCACCACTATAGCAGTGCTTGTGTTCTAGCTAGGTTAATTCAGATGGATCCTCATCTTTGGCACCAGTGACCCTTCACCATAGAAAATGCATAGGAATGTCCATTCTATTTCAAAGGCTACTCCACCATACAAACGGTCCTCCATAGAGATGTGTTAAATAACTGTTCTGTGTGCTGTCCTCATCAATATTCCCCTACATTAGGCCCTCATCCAGAGGTGTGTCTGGCTGCTCTGTGGGAGAGATCCGGGCTGGGCCGTGGGTCTCCCCCAGTCTTGTGACTCCTCTTTGCCCAGCAGAATGCTCTCTGTTTTGGAGGAGCCCAGTGCACGGCCCCCCGTCTTCCTTCTGGGAGCGACCCAGGCTATCCTTGTGTTGTGTCCCCTCTTAGCCCAACAAAGTGCTCTCTGTGTGGGGTAGCGGCCTAGGGCACAGCCCTCCTGTCCTCCTGCTGGGTTTCCATCTGCTGGAGGTTGTTAGACCACCAGATTGATGACGGGACAAGGAGTAAGTGACGTTTACCATGTGAGTGACAGAGGGGTTCTGTACCACCTACGGGCCCGCCTCTACGTTGCCGTGGCCCCACACTCGTCGCCACGGGCAACGTGCCAATGCTGGTGGGAAGGCATGGTCTGGCAATGTATGCTGTGACATGTAGTTTAGTTCAGGACGGCTCGTGTTGAGAGTACTGTAATGTCTACAGGTAGCCTAGTTTATAGGCACGTTTGGATTCTTTATCAGTGAATGAAATGAATTGTCCTTATTTTATATATGTACTTTTCAATCAATTAATTCAATTTCAATGTTGAAATAGAACCATAGTGATGTTATGAGGTGACATAGAACCATAATGGTGTTATGAGGTGAAATAGAACCATAGTGGTGTTATGAGGTGAAATAGAACCATAGTGGTGTTATGAGGTGAAATAGAACATAGAACCATAGTGATGTTATGAGGTGAAATAGAACATAGAACCATAGTGATGTAATAAGGTGCAATAGAACCATAGTGATGTTATGAGGTGAAATAGAACCATAGTGGTGCTATGAGGTGAAATAGAACTATAGTGATGTTATGAGGTGAAATAGAACCATAGTGGTGTTATGAGGTGAAATAGAACCATAGTGGTGTTATGAGGGGAAATAGAACCATAGTGGTGTTATGAGGTGACATAGAACCATAGTGATGTTATGAGGTGAAATAGAACCATAGTGATGTTATGAGGTGACATAGAACCATAGTGATGTTATGAGGTGAAATAGAACCATAGTGGTGTTATGAGGTGAAATAGAACATAGAACCATAGTGATGTTATGAGGTGACATAGAACCATAGTGGTGTTATGAGGTGAAATATAACATAGAACCATAGTGGTGTTATGAGGTGAAATAGAACATCGAACCATAGTGATGTTATGAGGTGACATAGAACCATAGTGGTGTTATGAGGTGAAATAGAACCATAGTGATGTTATGAGGTGAAATAGAACATAGAACCATAGTGATGTTATGAGGTGAAATAGAACCATAGTGGTGTTATGAGGTGAAATAGAACCATAGTGATGTTATGAGGTGACATAGAACCATAGTGGTGTTATGAGGTGAAATAGAACCATAGTGATGTTATGCGGTGAAATAGAACATCGAACCATAGTGATGTTATGAGGTGACATAGAACCATAGTGGTGTTATGAGGTGACATAGAACCATAGTGATGTTATGAGGTGAAATAGAACATAGAACCATAGTGATGTTATGAGGTGAAATAGAACCATAGTGATGTTATGAGGTGACATGGAACCATAGTGGTGTTATGAGGGGAAATAGAACCATAGTGGTGTTATGAGGTGAAATATAACCATAGTGGTGTTATGAGGTGAAATAGAACCATAGTGGTGTTATGAGGTGAAATAGAACCATAGTGATGTTATGAGGTGAAATAGAACCATAGTGGTGTTATGAGGTGAAATAGAACCATAGTGGTGCTATGAGGTGAAATAGAACTATAGTGATGTTATGAGGTGAAATAGAACCATAGTGGTGTTATGAGGTGAAATAGAACCATAGTGATGTTATGAGGTGAAATAGAACCATAGTGGTGTTATGAGGTGAAATAGAACATAGAACCATAGTGATGTTATGAGGTGACATAGAACCATAGTGGTGTTATGAGGTGAAATATAACATAGAACCATAGTGGTGTTATGAGGTGAAATAGAACATCGAACCATAGTGATGTTATGAGGTGACATAGAACCATAGTGGTGTTATGAGGTGAAATAGAACCATAGTGATGTTATGAGGTGAAATAGAACATAGAACCATAGTGATGTTATGAGGTGAAATAGAACCATAGTGGTGTTATGAGGTGAAATAGAACCATAGTGATGTTATGAGGTGACATAGAACCATAGTGGTGTTATGAGGTGAAATAGAACCATAGTGATGTTATGCGGTGAAATAGAACATCGAACTATAGTGATGTTATGAGGTGACATAGAACCATAGTGGTGTTATGAGGTGACATAGAACCATAGTGATGTTATGAGGTGAAATAGAACATAGAACCATAGTGATGTTATGAGGTGAAATAGAACCATAGTGATGTTATGAGGTGACATGGAACCATAGTGGTGTTATGAGGGGAAATAGAACCATAGTGGTGTTATGAGGTGAAATATAACCATAGTGGTGTTATGAGGTGAAATCGAACCATAGTGGTGTTATGAGGTGAAATAGAACATAGAACCATAGTGGTGTTATGAGGTGAAATATAACATAGAACCATAGTGGTGTTATGAGGTGAAATAGAACATCGAACCATAGTGATGTTATGAGGTGACATAGAACCATAGTGGTGTTATGAGGTGAAATAGAACCATAGTGATGTTATGAGGTGAAATAGAACATAGAACCATAGTGATGTTATGAGGTGACATAGAACCATAGTGGTGTTATGAGGTGAAATAGAACCATAGTGATGTTATGAGGTGAAATAGAACATCGAACCATAGTGATGTTATGAGGTGACATAGAACCATAGTGGTGTTATGAGGTGAAATAGAACCATAGTGATGTTATGAGGTGAAATAGAACATAGAACCATAGTGATGTTATGAGGTGAAATAGAACCATAGTGGTGTTATGAGGTGAAATAGAACCATAGTGATGTTATGAGGTGACATAGAACCATAGTGGTGTTATGAGGTGAAATAGAACCATAGTGATGTTATGCGGTGAAATAGAACATCGAACCATAGTGATGTTATGAGGTGACATAGAACCATAGTGGTGTTATGAGGTGACATAGAACCATAGTGATGTTATGAGGTGAAATAGAACATAGAACCATAGTGATGTTATGAGGTGAAATAGAACCATAGTGATGTTATGAGGTGACATGGAACCATAGTGGTGTTATGAGGGGAAATAGAACCATAGTGGTGTTATGAGGTGAAATATAACCATAGTGGTGTTATGAGGTGAAATAGAACCATAGTGGTGTTATGAGGTGAAATAGAACATAGAACCATAGTGATGTTATGAGGTGAAATAGAACCATAGTGGTGTTATGAGGTGAAATAGAACCATAGTGGTGTTATGAGGTGAAATAGAACCATAGTGGTGTTATGAGGTGAAATAGAACCATAGTGGTGTTATGAGGTGACATAGAACCATAGTGGTGTTATGAGGTGAAATAGAACATAGAACCATAGTGGTGTTATGAGGTGAAATAGAACATAGAACCATAGTGATGTTATGAGGTGAAATAGAACCATAGTGGTGTTATGAGGTGAAATAGAACCATAGTGATGTTATGAGGTGAAATAGAACCATAGTGATGTTATGAGGTGAAATAGAACCATAGTGGTGTTATGAGGTGAAATAGAACATAGAACCATAGTGATGTTATGAGGTGACATAGAACCATAGTGATGTTATGAGGTGAAATAGAACCATAGTGATGTTATGAGGTGAAATAGAACCATAGTGGTGTTATGAGGTGACATAGAACCATAGTGGTGTTATGAGGTGAAATAGGGTTACATTGACCTTAACCTCCACTAAGTGACACCCATTGGAGTGCAGCCTGGTTCATTTTGCAACCATGCCTTAGGTGCTATGTTCATCTAGACAGACAAGACTTTCCTCTGCCTTGGATGCCTCCTGCGTCTCTCTTGAGTTGCTCTCTGTGACGGCCAAATCCTCTGAGCTCCTGACTAAAGTTCTGTTCCCTCCCAGTTGACCCGATGCTGCTCTCCTTTCCTTTCACACACTCCTTTCAGAGGATCCCCTCTTTATTTAACTAGGCAAGTCAGTTAAGAACAAATTCTTGTTTACAATGACGACCTTCCAGGGAACAGTGGGTTAACTGCCATGTTCAGGAGAAGAACAACAGATTTTTACCTTGTCAGCTTGGGGATTTGACCCAGCAACCTTTCGGTTACTGGGCCAGCACTCTAACCACTAGGCTACCTACCTGTCATTGATGTTCTCTTTATCATACCATACTGGTCATTGATGTTCCCCTCTTTATCATACCATACTGGTCATTGATGTTCTCTTTATCATACCATACTGGTCATTGATGTTCTCTTTATCATACCATACTGGTCATTGATGTTCCCCTCTTTATCATACCATACTGGTCATTGATGTTCCCCTCTTAATCATACCATACCGGTCATTGATGTTCCCCTTTTAGATGCATATTAAATCTCTCCTGATTGTTTTCAAACGTCTCCACTCAACAAATCAGGTGATAAAAGCAGGAGCGGCTTTCACAAACTGAGAGGTGAGATGAAAACAATGAATGCTACTGTGCTTTCTACCTTGAAAGGGAAGGGAGACGCCGCAATGTTTAGAGGTCTCCTTCTCAAGAAGATCTGAGAAGATAAACTGAGACAGAGCTCTAAGTGATCTGACCAGTTCTATAGCGCAGAGAAGGCTGCTGTGCCATGGCAGACAGGTTGATGTCATGTCTAGATTGGTTACAGCTTATGTCAAAAGCAGATTTTTTTTTGCATTTTATCTCAACTTTTTTCTAACCTTAACCTAATTCTCCTAACCTACTACGTTAATTCTCCTAACCGGCTATGTTAATTCTCCTAACCTGCTACGTTAATTCTCCTAACCTGCTACATTAATTCTCCTATCCTGCTACGTTAATTCTCCTAACCTGCTGCGTAAGTTCTCCTAACCTGCTCCGTTAATTCTCCTAACCTGCTACATTAATTCTCCTAACCTGCTACGTTAATTCTCCTAACCTGCTCCGTTAATTCTCCTAACCTGCTACATTAATTCTCCTAACCTGCTACGTTAATTCTCCTAACCTGCTACATTAATTCTCCTAACCTGCTACGTTAATTCTCCTAACCTGCTGCGTAAGTTCTCCTAACCTGCTACGTTAATTCTCCTAACCTGCTAGTTAATTCTCCTAACCTGCTAGTTAATTCTCCTAACCTGCTGCGTAAATTCTCCTAACCTGCTACGTTAATTCTCCTAACCTGCTAGTTAATTCTCCTAACCTGCTAGTTAATTCTTCTAACCTGCTAGTTAATTCTCCTAACCTGCTGCGTTAATTCTCCTAACCTGCTGCGTAAGTTCTCCTATCCTCCTATTCAATTTTGAAAAGCTGTATCCTTTCTAATCAAAACCGGTTGAGGGTGTGGATGCCTTGTTGTACTGTTGGAAGTAAGCAAAGGTACAGTTAGCAAAGGCTTGGCTCTAGAGGAGACAGTAAGGAAAGGGGGATACCTAGTCAGTTGCACAACTGAGTGCATTCAACTGAAATGTGTCTTCCGCATTTAACCCAACCCCCCTCAATCAGAGAGGTGCGGGGGGCTGCCTTAATCGACGTCCACATCATCAGTTGTTGTCAGGCGTTAACGGCCTTGCACACATGTATTGTAGCCCCAGTCTCTTAGCAGGAGAATGTTTGTGCTCCCACCTCAAGCGGTTGATTTGTCAAGCCCATTTCAACCTTATCCCTGTACTAGCTTCCTCTCTGGTCCTGTACCAGTACCCCCACCCCCAGTCCCTATACCACCCCCAGTACTTCTCTATCACCTCAGTTGCCATCCAAACCTTGCCTGGCTACACAGACTATCCTTGCTCTAGCCAAACGCTACGCCTCGCCCACAGACGTTCATTTCTTCTCTGCAATGAGTCTGGATCTGAGAGCCTCCCCCGACCCTTCACCGAATGCCAACATATTCGGGGCCGTCTAATTGGTTCAGAAACCGATGGGTTGGGCCAGATCCAGGACGCACGCGGGTAAAGCGGCGGTTTGAAAATTTGTCATTGGCTTTGATACTCTGATTGGTTAGAGACGATCCAATCGCTGATGACTTTGTTTTGTACAGCACCCCTTGTGCCCATCATCACCACAAAGGACTTCAATCCAACACCCCAGTCATGTGCCACCTCATGGCCGCTGGTCACACTCTCCCTACACGGGCGCTCTCTTTCACGGGCGCTTGCACTACACAAAACCTAATTAAGGCCTTCATATGCAAATGAGCGTCTTCACAGCTGCTGGCACAGCCTGGCAGCTCCGCCTCTGGAGGTTTGTCAGGAGGCGAGCATGGGGCTCGGGGTCTTGGTGACGAGGAGGGGGCTGAGCTGGGTGCCTCTCTCTCTCTCTGTAGAACAGGCCTTATTAGAGAAATGTAGAGTGCATAAGCCTTTACTGTACTGTGTCATTTCAACCAAACTCCAGAATTAGCATTGTCATATAGAAATGTATCACCTGAGTAATCAGCCGATCTGGAGTACTTAGACCAGAGGTGGAAAAAGTACCCAATTGTCATACTTGAATAAAAGTATTGATAACTTAATAGAAAGTTACTCAAGTAAAAGTGAAAGTCAGCCAGTAAAATACTATTTGAGTAAAAGTCTAAAGGGATTTGGTTTGAAATATACTTAAGTATCAAAAGTAAATGTAATTGCTAAAATATACTTAAGTATCTGTCACGTCCTGGCCAGTATATAAAGTTAATTGTTTTGTAGTTTGGTCAGGGCGTGGCAGAGGGTATTTGTTTTATGTGGTTCGGGGTGGTGTGTTTGTTAAAAGGGTGTTTGGTTTAGTATTTCCGGGTTTTGGTTTATGTCTAGGTAGTTCTATGTGGAGTCTAGTGTGTGTATGTCTATGTTTGGTTAATTGGGGTTGGGACTCTCAGTTGAAGGCAGGTGTTGTCTATCTGCCTTTGATTGAGAGTCCCATATATTAGGGTGTGTTTGTATGTGTTATTTGTGGGTGATTGTTCTGTGTTGAGCCTATGCTTTGCCAGACTGTTTGTTAGTTGTTCGTTTTTCGGTTTTGTTATTTTGTATGTTCATTTTTGAAGATAATTAAAAATCAAGATGAGCATTCACGTACCTGCTGCGTTTTGGTCCTCATTCACCGACAACAACCGTGACAGAATCACCCACCACCAAAGGACCAAGCAGCAGAGGAAGGAGCAGACAGAGTTCGAGTTGGACTGGTGGGAGAAGTGGACTTGGGAGGAAGTTCTGGACGGGGCCGGACCCTGGCATCAGGCTGGGGATTATCGCCGCCCGCAATGGGAAATTGAGGCAGCCAAGGCAGAGAGGTGGTGGTACGAGGCCATGGACACGCTGAAGGAGAAGCACGAGAGGCACCCCCAAGAATTTTTTTTTGGGGGGCACACGGGTAGTTTGGCTAGGCGTAAGAAGAGCCGGAAGCCAGCTACCCGTGGTTATATGGAGGGGCGTATGGGGTGGAGAGCGCTATGTTTCGCTGAGGAGCGCACTATCTCACCCATACGCACGCACAGTCGGTGCGCGTTATTCCAGCCCCTCGCAGGTGCCGTGCTAGAGCGGGCATCCAGCCTGGTAGGAGGATGCCTGCGCAGCGCATCTGGTCGCCGGTACGCCTCCGAGGACCAGGCTACCCAACTCCCGCTCTACGCACGGCTACCATCAGGCCCCTGCACAGCCCAGTCTGCCCTGTACGAGCACCCCGCTCGTACAGGGCTACTAGTTCCATCCAGCCAAGGCGGGTTGTGCAGGAGGTAAGATCTAGACCGGCTGTGCGCCTCCATAGCCCTGGGTTTCCAGCTCCTGTCTCTCGTGCGGACCCGGAAGTGCGTCCACCCAGTCCGACTCGTCCTGTTCCCGCTCCCCGCACTAGCCTGGAGGTGCGTGTTCATAAGCTGGTATATCCGGTACCAGCACCACGCACCAGGATTATAGTGCGTCAGCCCGCCAGTCAACAGTCTTCATCAGAGCTGCCCGCCAGTCAACAGTCTTCATCAGAGCTGCCCGCCAGTCAACAGTCATCGTCAGAGCTGCCCACCAGTCAACAGTCATCGTCAGAGCTGCCCGCCAGTCAACAGTCATCGTCAGAGCTGCCCGCCAGTCAACAGTCATCGTCAGAGCTGCCCGCCAGTCAACAGTCATCGTCAGAGCTGCCCGCCAGTCAACAGTCATCGTCAGAGCTGCCCGCCAGTCAACAGTCGCCAGAGAGGTCAGACTGCGCTGAACTGCCGGAGTGGCCAGACTGCGCTGAACTGCCGGAGTGGCCAGACTGCCCTGAACTGCCGGAGTGGCCAGACTGCGCTGAACTGCCGGAGTGGCCAGACTGCGCTGAACTGCCGGAGTGGCCAGACTGCCCTGAACTGCCGGAGTGGCCAGACTGCCCTGAACTGCCGGAGTGGCCAGACTGCCCTGAACTGCCGGAGTGGCCAGACTGCCCTGAACTGCCGGAGTGGCCAGACTGCCCTGAACTGCCGGACTGCCCAGACTGCCCAGACTGCCCAGACTGCCCAGACTGCCCAGACTGCCCAGACTGCCCAGACTGCCCAGACTGCCCAGACTGCCCAGACTGCCCCGAGTGGCCAGACTGCCCCGAGTGGCCAGACTGCCCCGAGTGGCCAGACTGCCCCGAGTGGCCAGACTGCCCCGAGTGGCCAGACTGCCCAGACTGCCCCGAGTGGCCAGACTGCCCAGACTGCCCAGACTGCCCAGACTGCCCAGACTGCCCAGACTGCCCAGACTGCCCCGACTGCCCCGACTGCCCCGACTGCCCCGACTGCCCCGACTGCCCAGACTGCCCCGAGTGGCCAGACTGCCCCGAGCTGCCAGACTGTCCCGACTGTCCCGAGCTGCCAGACTGCCCAGACTGTCCCGAGCTGCCAGACTGCCCAGACTGTCCCGAGCTGCCAGACTGCCCAGACTGTCCCGAGCTGCCAGACTGCCCAGACTGTCCCGAGCTGCCAGACTGCCCAGACTGTCCCGAGCTGCCAGACTGCCCAGACAGCCTGGAATGGCCTGAGCCGGAGCCACCTCCAAAAAATAGGTGGGTTGGGGAGGGGGGGTGTAGCACAGTGCCATCGTTGACGGCAGCCACCCTCCCTTCCCTCCCTTTAGTAAGGGGGAATTTTTCTTTTGGGTATTGTTTGGGGTTATTTTTTTTTTGTTAAGGTGCTTCCGGGGTAGCACCTTTAAGGGGGGGTACTGTCACGTCCTGGCCAGTATATAAAGTTAATTGTTTTGTAGTTTGGTCAGGGCGTGGCACAGGGTATTTGTTTTATGTGGTTCGGGGTGGTGTGTTTGTTAAAAGGGTGTTTGGTTTAGTATTTCCGGGTTTTGGTTTATGTCTAGGTCGTTCTATGTGGAGTCTAGTGTGTGTATGTCTATGTTTGGTTAATTGGGGTTGGGACTCTCAGTTGAAGGCAGGTGTTGTCTATCTGCCTTTGATTGAGAGTCCCATATATTAGGGTGTGTTTGTATGTGTTATTTGTGGGTGATTGTTCTGTGTTGAGCCTATGCTTTGCCAGACTGTTTGTTAGTTGTTCGTTTTTCGGTTTTGTTATTTTGTATGTTCATTTTTGAAGATAATTAAAAATCAAGATGAGCATTCACGTACCTGCTGCGTTTTGGTCCTCATTCACCGACAACAACCGTGACAGTATCAAAAGTAAAAGTTTAAATCATTTAAAATGAATACAACAGGTGCAGACCTTACCTTGAAATGTTTACTTACAAGCCCTTAACCAACAATGCAGTTTTAAAAAAATAAGAAATTAAGAAAATATTTACTACATAAACTAAAGTAAAAATAAAAAAAACACAATAAAATAACAATAATGAAGCTACAGTATATACAGGGGGTACTAATACCGAGTCAATGTGCGGGGGTAGAGGTTAGTCAATGTAATTGAGGTAATACAGTTGAAATCGGAAGTTTACATACACCTTAGCCAAATACATTTAAACTCAGTTTTTCACAATTCCTGGCATTTAATCAGAGTAAAAATTCCCTGTCTTAGGTCAGTTAGGATCACCACTTTAATTTAATAATGTGAAATGTCAGAATAATAGTAGTGAGTGATTTATTTCAGCTTTTATTTCTTTCATCACATTCCCAGTGGATCAGAAGTTTACATACACTCAATTAGTATTTGGTAGCATTGCCTTTAAATTGTTTAACTTGGGTCAAATGTTTCGGGTAGCCTTCCACAAGCTTCCCAAAAAAAGTTGGGTGAATTTTGGCCCATTCCTTGTGGCAGAGCAGGTGTAACTAAGTCAGGTTTGTAGGCCTCCTTGCTCGCACACGCTTTTTCAGTTCTGCCCAAAAATGTTCTGTAGAATTGAGGTCAGGGCCTTGACTTTGTTGTCCTTAAGCTATTTTTCCACAACTTTGGAAGTATGCTTGGGGTCATTGTCCATTTGGAAGACCCATTTGCGACCAAGCTTTAACTTCCTGACTGATGTCTTGAGATGTTGCTTCAATATATCCACATAATTTTCCAGCCTCATGAATCCATCTTGTTTGAAGTGCACCAGTCCCTCCTGCAGCAAAGCACCCCCACAACATGATGCTGCCACCCCCGTGCTTCACGGTTGGGATGGTGTTCTTCTGCTTGCAAGCCTCCCCCTTTTTCCTCCAAACATAACGATGGTCATTATGGCCAAACAGTTCTATTTTTGTTTCATCAGACCAGAGGACATTTCTCCAAAAAGTACGATCTTTGTCCCCATGTGCAGTTGCAAACCGTAATCTGGCTTTTTTATGGCGGTTTTCAGAGCAGTGGCTTCTTCCTTGCTGAGCGGCCTTTCAGGTTATGTCGACATAGGACTCGTTTTACTATGGATATAGATAATTTTGGTCCCGTTTCCTCCAGCATCTTCACAAGGTCCTTTGCTGTTGTTCTGGGATTGATTTGCACTTTTCGCACCAAAGTATGTTCATCTCTAGGACAGAATGAGCGGTAGGACGGCTGCGTGGTCCCATGGTGTTTATACTTGCATACTATTGTTTATACAGAGGATTGTGGTACCTTCAGGCGTTTGGAAATTGCTCCCAAGGATGAACCAGACTTGCGGAGGTCTACAATTTTTTTTCTTGATGTCTTGGCTGATTTCTTTTGATTTTCCCATGATGTCAAGCAAAGAGGCACTGAGTTTGAAGGTAAGCCTTGAAATGCATCCACAGGTACACCTCCAATTGACTCAAATGATGTCAATTTGCCTATCAGAAGATTCTAAAGCCATGACATCATTTTCTGGAATTTTCCAAGCTGTTTAAAAGCACAGTCAACTTACTGTATGTAAACGCTCTGACCCACTGGAATTGTGATACAGTGAATTATACATGAAATAATCTGTCTGTAAACAGTTGTTGGAAAAAGTACTTGTGTCATGCACAAAGTAGATGTCCTAACCGACTTGCCAAAATTGAAAACGAGTTGTAATGACTCCAACCTAAGTGTATGTAAACTTCCAACTTCAACTGTATATACATGTAGGTAGGGGAAAAGCAGACGCTTAGCCAGGGGCGCACTCCGACCCTCAGACATTATTTACAAAAGATGCATTTGTGTTTAGTGAGTCCGCCAGAACATAGGCAGTAGGGATGACCACGTGTTGTCTTGATAAGTGCGTGTATTTTACCATTTGTCTGTCCTGCTAAGCATTCAAATTGTAACAAGTACTTTTGGTTGTCAGGGAAAATGTATGGAGTAAAAAGTACAATATTTTCTTTAGGAACCCCCCAGAAAACAACTTAAGAGGTACTTTAATGTATTTTTACTTAAGTACTTTACACCACTGACTTAGACACACTAACAATGAAGTAGACTAGAGGTAGGAAGTACTAGATTTGGTCTTCCAAACCTCTCTGTGACTCTTTTATACAACTACTCAAGTGTCCATGAAAATCTTCCCTTTTCCATTTTGGGTGAATGGAGCTGATATTCTCTCCCCCTCCACACCCCAGGTCCTGTCTTTGTATTGTTGGACTGTCTCCTCTACTCTCCTTTGTCCCTAGTGATCTTAATTACACACCGTGGGCCTGTGCTGCGAGCCGAACGCTCGGCCCCATTTAAATCGGAACACATCTCACCAGCTTCCATTATAGGCCTGCCTGCTTGGCATTTGGTCTTTGTGCCAGTTGCTCTTAAATTACATGCTGCCAATCCCTGTGGGCACTGGGTAGAGTAGACCGAGGATATGGTAGAAATTAGGTGAGGGAAAGGGGAGAGAAAAGAGCGAGATACAGTAGGGGGAAACGAGAGAAAGAAACAAAGCTAGAGAAGGGCAAAGCCTCATCATCCACCTGACTTGCCATCCCCTCTATCTCCAGATAACTTCTGATAAGCACCAGATGAAATCCATTCCTATTCACGTCACCTGATTATCAGAATAAACTTAAAGCATTCCTTTGAAAATGTGATTGACCATTTGAAAGGGTTCTAATTAGGTGTCTTCTCTTCTTCTCCAGGGCTCAGAGGGCGTATTAGCTGCAGTCAGATTCATCCAGGCCCAAGATGAAGTGAACTCAGGCAGGTCTGATCTGAATGGCTCTGGTCTGATTGAATAATAGATTGTCTTTGTGCGGCCGTGTGTTTAAAAGGGGATAACTACACATCCATTGGAGTGTAATGATTGTAATTACAGCGATGACTGGTCATGTCAAATATGACATGGTGAACCACTGTAATTAACCTTTATTATCTACAACGACCATGGAGAGGAATGGCATCCCACCCTGGAGCTAGCTATCCTCTGTCTCAGGTGTCGGCTGGTGTCGGTGTGTTTCACCTTTGCTGTGGCAGGGACAAGGAGCGCTGAACGCATGGGCGAACACATGGATGGTCCCTGTGTGTGTGTGTTCCTCCTCTCCTCACAGCCCAGGGAATGGAAAGGAATACAGTTCCTTCAGAAAGTATTCACACCCATTTACTTTTCCCACATTTTGTTGTGTTTACAAAGTGGGATTAAAATTTATTTCATTTTCATTTTTCGTCAACAATCTACACAAAATATTCTGTAATGTCAAGGTGGAAGAGCCAAAATATATTTATATAAAAAAGAAAAACCCTGACTAATATCTTGATTAGATAAGTATTCAACCCCTTGCGTCAATACATGTTAGAATCACCTTTGGCAGCGATTACAGCTGAGAGTTTCTGGATAACCTTTCCACAGCTGGATTGCCCATTTCAAAATTATTTTCAAAATTCTTCAAGCTCTGTCAAATTGGTTGTTGATCATTGCTAGACAACCATTTTCAGGTCTTGCCATAGATTTTCATGCAGATTTAAGTTGAAACTGGAACTCTACCTTTTTCTTGGTAAGCAACTCCAATGGAGATTTGGCCTTGTGTTTTAGGTTATTGTTCTGCTGAAAGGTGAATTCATCTCCCAGTCTCTGGTGAAAAGCAGACTGAACCAGGTTGTCCTCTGGGATTTTGTCTGGGCTTAGCTCCATTCCATTTATTTTTTATCCTGAAAAACTCCCAGTCCTTAAACTCGCCAATATCCAATGGTAGCGCCTGGCGCGAAATACGAAAAACCTTAAAAATGCTATAATTTCAATTTCTCAAACATATGACTATTTTACACCATTTGAAAGATAAGACTCTCCTTTATCTAACCACATTGTCCGATTTCAAAAAGGCTTTAGAGCGAAAGCAAAACATTAGATTATGTCAGGAGAGTACCCAGACAGAAATAATCACACACCCATTTTTCAAGCTAGCATATATGTCACAAAAACCAAAACCACAGCTAAATGCAGCACTAACCTTTGATGATCTTCATCAGATGACACTCCTAGGACATTATGTTATACAATACATGCATGTTTTGTTCAATCAAGTTCATATTTATATCAAAAACCAGCTTTTTACATTAGCATGTTTTGTTCAGAACTAGCATACTCACCGAAAACTTCCGGTGAATTTACTAAATTACCCACGATAAACTTTGACAAAAAACATAACAATTATTTTAAGAATTATAGATACAGAACTCCTTTATGCAATCGCGGTGTCCGATTTTAAAATAGCTTTTCGGTGAAAGCACATTTTGCAATATTCTGAGTATATAGCCCGGCCATCATGGCTAGCTATTTTGACACCCACCAAGTTTGGCACTCACCAAACTCAGATTTACTATAAGAAAAATTGGATTGCCTTTGCTGTTCTTTGTCAGATTGTACTCCCAGGACTTCTACTTCAACAACCAATGTTGTTTTGGTTCCAAATAATCCATAGTTATATCCAAATAGCTCCGTTTTGTTCGTGCGTTCAGGTCACCATCCGAAGGGTGACGCGCCGGCGCGTTTCGTGACAAAAGATTTCAAAATATTCCATTACCGTACTTCGAAGCATGTCAAACGCTGTTTAAAATCAATTTTTATGCGATTTTTCTCGTAAAATAGCGATAATATTCCAACCGGGAGACGTTGTATCCGTTCAAACACTGAAAGTAAAACATGGAGTCGTCACATGCACGCGCGCACCAGTGTCATTGTCCTCAGAAGGACCACTCACCAAAACCCCTGCTGTTTTTCGCCCAGAGACTGCAGAGCTATCTTTCAACGTTCTGGCACCTTCCTAGAGCCAATGAAAGCCTTAGAAAATGTCACGTTACAGCAGAGATCTTGTATTTTCGATATAGAGGCTATAGAAGGACAAGAAATGGTCAGACAGGGCACTTCCCATATAGAATCTTCTCAGGCTTTGGCCTGCCCTATGAGTTCTGTTTTACTCACAGACACCATTCAAACAGTTTTAGAAACTTTAGGGTGTTTTCTATCCAAATCTACTAATTATATGCATATTCTAGTTTCTGGGCAGGAGTAATAACCAGATTAAATCCGGTACGTTTTTATTCCGGACGTGAAAATACTGCCCCCTATCCCTAACAGGTTACGATGACAAGCATACCCATAACATGATGCAGCTGCCACAATGCTTGAAAATATGGAGAGTGGTACTCAGTAATGTTGTATTGGATTTGCCCCAAACATAATACTTTGTATTTAAAGTGTACAGGCTTCCTTCTTTTCACTATGTCAATTAAGTTAGTATTGTAGAGTAACTGCAATGTTCTCGATCCATCCTCAGTTTTCTCCTAATACAGCCATTAAACTCTGTATCTGTTTTAAAGTCACCATTGGCCTCATGGTGAAATCCCTGAGCGGTTTCCTTCTTCTCTGGCAACTGAGTTAGGAAGGATGCCTGTATCTTTGTAGTGACTGGGTGTATTGATACACCATGCTCAAAGGGATATTCAATGTCTGCTTTTCCCAAAAAGTTTTACCCATCTACCCTTCTTTGCGAGCCATTGGATAACCTCCCTGGTCTTTGTGGTTGAATCTCTGTTTGAAATTCACTGCACGACTGAGGGACCTTACAGATAACTGTATGTGTGGGATACAGAGATGAGGCCGTCATTTAAAAATCATGTTAAACACTATTATTGCACACGGAGTGAGTCCATGTAACTTATTATGCAATTTGTTAACCACATTTTTACTCCAGAACTTATTTAAGCTTGCCGTAACAAAGGGGTTGAGTCAGGGTTACTCATACTTGGTGCACGTTTAGTTTTTTTGCCCTAACGCTACACAACTGATTCAAATAATCAACTAATCATCAAGCTTTGATCATCAGCTGTGTAGTTTTAGGGCAAAAAACAAAACGTGCACCGCTTGGGCTCCCAAGGACCGAGTTTGGGAAACGCTGGGTTAATTACTCCAGACATTTCAGCTTTTAATTTCTAAAAACATAATTCCACTTTGACATTATGGGGTAATTGTGTGTAGGCCAGTGACAAAAACAATCTAAATATAATCAACTTTAAATTCAGGCTGTAACACAACAAAAATGGGGAAAAAGTCAAGGGGTGTGAATACTTTCTGAAGGCACTGTACAGTATTTCCAGTAACTTTGAACATGGGAGAGAATGACAGAAACAACTGTATACAGTAATAACTCCATCCTCTTCATCCCTCTAGGGCTATACGATCAACGTAAAGGATGAAAAGAATCAGAATGGCTTTCATATCCCAATGAAAGGATGTCTCCTCCATCTTCTTTCTCTCTTTCTCTCTCTCTCTCTCTCTCTCCCTCTCTTTCTCTCTGTGTCTATCTCTCTCTCTGTCTGTCTCTCTCTCTCCCTTTCTCATCCCTCCATCTTTCTCTATGTTCCCTTCCTAAGGACACTACTCTCTCCCCTTCCTACTGCTCTGGTTGGCGGCTTCATACCTGTCTCTCTCACCCTCTCTTTATTTCCTCCCCCTCTCTCCCCCCTCCCTCTTTCTCTCTCTCCATCCCTCCATCGCTCTTCCTCAGGACACTACTCTCTCCATCCCTCCATCGCTCTTCCTCAGGACACTACTCTCTCCATCCCTCCATTGCTCTTCCTCAGGACACTACTCTCTCCATCCCTCCATCGCTCTTCCTCAGGACACTACTCTCTCCATCCCTCCATCGCTCTTCCTCAGGACACTACTCTCTCCATCCCTCCATCGCTCTTCCTCAGGACACTACTCTCTCCATCCCTCCATCGCTCTTCCTCAGGACACTACTCTCTCCTCAACTGTACTGGGTGGTGGCTTTTTCCGTTTAATTAGATTTGTTAAAACAATTTTTGGAGTGCTTTATTCGCTAAAAGCTCTCTGGGGTTAACATCCACACAGTACTTCTGTTCGGCTTCTTTTCACCAATGGAGCATAAATTATTTAAATTATTCAGAATTGCGCGACCTTTTATCTCACCCCCTTTGAAGGCAGCAAATTAAAAATGCAAATGAATTAACTAATTAATATGCAAATGTATTCATTCCCAGTTCACAATTAGCAATTAAACCTGCAGTGTCTAGAAAGAGCACCGACAAAATTAGCAAGTTATTTTTTCATTCGAAAAATAGAAGGCAAGGCCCGGAAAAATGTATTGATGAAATTACTATTGCTGACGATCACCTGTCCCGGTGCAAACAGAATTAATGGAATGTCATGTAGAATACTGGGGAATCTAAGAAGACGGATGTCACAAACAACGAAATGTCTTGTCATTTTGTATATTTCATAACTCAATCAAAAGTTAATTGAAATATGAGTGCCTGGTAAGGGATGTCTGAGTGTGTGCTGAATTATTAATTTATTTTCCTGTCAGAGAGAGTGGAATTACACAAGATGAATGAATGACATTGACTTCATGTAGCAGAGCTGGCCATAGGCATATCACACTAAAGGAACTGCTACTATCATTACCAGAAACCAAGGGGAGTCAAACCTCTAAAATACATGACAAAACACCCTCCTTTCAGTTAGACAACCCTTACCTGACAACACCCTCCTTTCAGTTAGACAACCCTTACATGACAAAACACCCTCCTTTCAGTTAGACAACCCTTACATGGCAACACCCTCCTTTCAGTTAGACAACCCTTACAGCAAGCTAAAATAATCTATGTACTCTACTACACCTTAAATTGCCTAATACAAAAAGATGACATCATTCACATATGCCAGTCCTGCATGTCCTGCCTGTCTTCCCTTCCTCTGCATGAGAAATTGAGAATCTATCCAAACCATCTCCATATCCTTTCATCAGATAGATAGGGGCAGAGTGGAGGGCAGCAGGCATGAATTACACCTTATTCTAAAGGTTATCACTGATACACAGACCTCGGGGGCATGCTTTAGTCTCTCTGCAGAGATTTCATACGGAGAGAGAGTTCACACACACACACACACACACACACACACACACACACACACACACACACACACACACACACACGTCGCTCACTCACTGTTATTTTATCCATATGAGAACATACACAGTGTGATGTATGGAGATCACTGTACTGTCAGCTGTTTATTCATTATTATGGAGGTTAGCCAGGGTAGCAGGGGAGGGATTTCTCTTTTATCATCCGTAGCACTGTTGCTAATCAGACAGTTTAAAAAAAAAAATGTTTTTATTGTGGCTTTTTATCTCTTGTCAGCTTGAACTTTTGTGTCACAAATGCCTTTATCTTATTGTTAGGCTACAATATTTTATCTAGGCCTATCTGTTACTATTGCTTGCTACCTCTGCAAACAAATTCCTTTATGTTCCTGTGACAGCATGATTCATGATTCTTGTGTTTCATTTACTAATATTGAAAGTGCTTGTCGTCCCTTGACCGTTGAATGTTATATTACCAAAGAAGAAGGTTATTACAGTATTTGATCACTATTTAATATTGTTTTTTAATGTTTGTGTGTTGCCTTCAGGTCTGGCTCCTAGTCGCCCGCTATATTCCTTAATTTCTCTCTGGAATTGTATTTTATTACTATGTTTGATTAAAAATGTCTCGCATAAAATGTAGGTGAATGTTCCCGTAATTTATACCTTAATACACCAGATGTTTGTTACATTATGTTTAGATTAGGGTGTTATAGATTTATGGCCTAATTGAATTGTTTGTTCATTTGAGTTTGTGAGGTGAATAACTTCCTGTATTGTTTTGGGGTGGGGCTGGGAGTGGGGTTTGGGGTGGGGCTGAGAGTGGGGTTTGGGGTGGGGCTGAGAGTGGGGTTTTGGGTGGGGCTGAGAGTGGGGTTTTGGGTGGGGCTGAGAGTGGGGTTTGGGGTGGGGCTGAGAGTGCGGTTTGGGGTGGGGCTGAGAGTGGGGTTTGGGGGTGGGGTATTTAATTCAGAGATTAATGTAGTGTTGCAGTGGAGTGTTATTAAAACACTATTTTGAAATTACAGTTGAGAAAGCACCCCATTGGGATTAAGTGTTTTATTCACTGATCTCCTCTTAAATTATGGAGGAATCTCTTCAACACTCACGAGCAGTGTGTGACTGTGTGTCTGTACATGTTTGTGTGTGTGTGTTTGTGTGTACTCAGGTCAGGTTTTATAGCTCATGCTGCGGTGCGACGCTCGTGATCGTTTGGGTAATCTCTGCTTCACTGATTTAGTTATTATAAATCCTTCCTTACCAGTCATCTATTTACCTCTCTAAGCCGTTCTTGGTGTGTGTGTGTGTGTGTGTATGTGTGTGTGGGGGGGGGGGGGGTTCTAAGTGACATATGGAATTGTTTTAAGATGGTCATACTATGGATCATTCAGGTATTTGATTTAGAAGTTTTTGGACCTCTTTAGGTATAAAAATATAAAACATTTATTTTACAAACTACAGAGTTTGGCCTTTATTGCTATAGCCCAGAGAAACTCATTGAATAACACATTCATAAATGGCAAAAAATACAGTAAACGAATATAGAAAAATCATAAGAAAAAAGGATTTGAGAAAGAAAGTTCAGGAAATAGTTTTGGTTTTCTTTACACATATTTAACCGTTTTCTGGGGTTTGGCACAAAACTACCTTCATAGTTACATTCATGTTTACCAACCGGTACCAGTTAACCTTCAAATAAATCCACTTGTGGTGGTCGTAGAGCAAAATAGAGACCACCGTCTTGTTCGTGAGATAATAGTTTGTAGGCCAAACCGTTCGGACGCTACAGACGTTTTCATGAAAAAAATACATTTTCAGGATGTCTCCTGGTCTGACAAACACCACTGTAGCTCTGCCACCTTCCACCGCAGATGTCTCCTAGTCTGACAAACACCACTGTAGCTCTGCCACCTTCCACCGCAGATGCGGAAGTGCGACGTAGGAGGATACGGTAAATTGAGACACATCCAATGCAAAAACCCCCAGATATCTCTAGTTTAAACTGACAGATTTTTGATGGAGATTTTTTTATTATGTTACTTAGATTGACACACTGGTGCATCAATTGACTCTAGTGGGTTTAATGTAGTGGTTCCTGTTCTCAACAATTATCCTTTAAAGTGCAGTAGATGTATGATACCAACCTGTGTCTCTAGTGATGTGTCATCAGTTCATGATGTGCTATCCCCGTGCTTTGCTTGCATTTTAAAGAAGTTAGTTGGTATTTTGCCTGAGTCCTATGGGCTCTGGTCAGAAGTAGTGTACTATATAGAGAATAAGGTGACATTTAGGACACAGGGTTTTTGTTTGGCCACAGACAATCTTCATGCACAGATGTTGGACCTGAGATTGAAAGGCCATATCATTCCAATATGATTGCATATAGCCCCTTGGATGACTCATTGTGTGAAGAGGACATCAGGGAAATAGCTAGATACACACAGTGTTGTTCTGTGTGTCTTTAACATTGGCTGTGTGGGTGTGTATGTGTGCTTGCGTGTGCGATGTACAGTTGAAGTCAGAAGTTTACATACACTTAGATTGGAGTCATTAAAACCAATTTTTCAACCACTCCCAAAATTTCTTGTCAACAAACTATAGTTTTGGAAAGTCGGTTAGGACATCTACTTTGTGCATCACACAAGTAATTTTTCCAACAATTGTTTACAGACAGATTATTTTACTTATAATTCACTGTATCACAATTCCAGTTGGTCAGAAGTTTACATACACTAAGTTGACTGTGCCTTTAAACAGCTTGGAAAGTTCCCGAAAATGATGTCATGGCTTTAGAAGCTTCTGATAGGCTAATTGACATGATTTGAGTCAATTGGAGGTGTACCTGTGGATGTATTTCAAGGCCTACCTTCAAACTCAGTGCCTCTTTGCTTGACATCATGGGAAAATCAAAAGAAATCAGCCAAGACTTCAGAAAAAAAATTGTAGACCTCCACAAGTCTGGTTCTGTCACGTCCTGGCCAGTATATAAGGTTAATTGTTTTGTAGTTTGGTCAGGGCGTGGCAGGGGGTATTTGTTTTCTGTGGTTCGGGGTGGTGTGTTTTGTGTAAAGGGTGTTTGATTTAGTAATTCCGGGTTTTGGTTTATGTTTAGTAATTCTATGGTTAGTCTAGGTTGTGTGTTTCTATGTTTGGTTGATTGGGGTTGGGACTCTCAGTTGAAGGCAGGTGTTGTCTATCTGCCTTTGATTGAGAGTTCCATATATTAGGGTGTGTTTGTATGTGTGATTTGTGGGTAATTGTTCTGTGTTTCGCCTTGTGCCTTACCAGACTGTTTTTGTTGATCGTTCGTGTTTTTGTTATTTTGTATGTTCGTTTTGAAAGATAATTAAAAATCAAGATGAGCATTCACGTACCTGCTGCATATTGGTCCTCATTCACCGACAACAATTGTGACAGGTTCATCCTTGAAGCAATTTTCAAACCCCTGAAGGTACCACGTTCATCTGTACAAACAGTTGTACGCAAGTATAAACACCATGGGACCACGCAGCTGTGATACCGCTCAGGAAGGAGACACATTCTGTCTCCTAGAGATGAATTTACTTTGGTGCGAAAAGTGCAAATCAATCCCAGAACAACAGCAAAGGACCTTGTGAAGATGCTGGAGGAAACAAGTACAAAAGTATCTATATCCATAGTAAAACGAGTCCTATATCGACATAACCTGAAAGGCCGCTCAGCAAGGAAGAAGCCACTGCTCCAAAACCGGCATAAAAAAAAGTGTCCGAACTATGGTTTGCAACTGCACATCGGGACAAAGATCGTACTTTTTGGAGAAATGTTAACAAAAATAGAACTGTTTGGCTATAATGACCATCGTTATGTTTGGAGGAAAAAGGGGGGGGCTTGCAAGCCGAAGAACACTTTCCCAACCGTGAAGCATGGGGGTGGCAGCATCATGTTGTGGGGGTGGTTTGAGGCAGGAGGGACGGGTGCACTTCACAAAATTGATGGCATTATGAGGCTGGAAAATGATGTGGATATATTGAAGCAACATCTCAAGACATCAGTCAGGGAGTTAAAGCTTGGTCGCAAATGGGTCTTCCAAATGGACAGTGACCCCAAGCATACTTCCAAAGTTGTGGCAAAATGGCTTAAGGACAACAAAGTCAAGGTATTGGAGTGGCCATCACAAAGCCCTGACCTCAATCCTATAGAAAATTTGTGGGCAGAACTGAAAAAGCGTGTCCTAGCAAGGAGGCCTACAAACCTGACTCAGTTTCACCAGCTCTGTCAAGAGGAATGGGCCAAAATCCCATCTTATTGTGGGAAGCATGTGGAAGGCTACCCAAAATGTTTGACCCAACTTAAACAATTTAAAGGCAATGCTACCAAATACTAATTGACTGTATGTAAACTTCTGACCCACTGGGAATGTGATGAAAGAAATAAAAGCTGAAATAAATCATTCTCACTACTATTATTCTGACATTTCACATTCTCAAAATAAAGTGGTGATCCTAACTGACCTAAGACAGGGAATTTTTACTCGGATTAAATGTCAGGAATTGTGAAAAACTGAGTTTAAATGTCTTTGGCTAAGGTGTATGTAAACTTCTGACTTCAACTGTATGTGTTTCCGCGTGTGTCTGTGTGTGAGAAGCACATGTGGCTTTTGGTGGGTTTGGCTCCGGAGGGACCTTGGGAGCTCGACGCCGTGCCTCCTGCCCCGACACTGTGGGAGAGACGAGTCTGTCCTGTACGCTAACTGTAATTAGCATGGGCCTGTTGATTTACTGATAATGCTTGGGAATTCATTAGCACTGCGTTAATTGCTACCTAGGCTAACTACTCTACCACCACATACCAACACCTACCCCCTTCCATAGACTTTTCAGATAGATGGAGGTGGGAGTGGGGGGAGGTTCGTGGGTAGTCCATTAATCTCTGAAAGAGGAGGACTGATTGGCCTACTACGCCACCCTGAGCTTCCTGTTTGTGGTTAGTTAAGAGTCAAGTGAATTGGGAGAATGGTCAGGTGACATCGGAAAATGGTCATGTGACATCAGAGAATGGGCATGGAAGGGAGTAATTAGGGACTATCGTTTAAGCAGTGTCAGCGGTGTTAGCAGTGTTAGAAGTGTCAGCAGTGTTAGCAAATCCACGACCTGTGTTGATGAAGCTGCATGTAGGCCTCCTCGTTGTCTTTATCACTGTAAGAAAGGGTACAGTTTAAGTTCACTTATCGGCTGTTTTTAGACTTGTTTTAAAGCTATTTCATCAACAGCTACTGTAAGGGCTGAAAAGTATGAATTCACAACACTGCACTGCAAATTACCACTTACAGTCAGTAACCACTTATTCTGTTAATTATGATTTCCATTTGAAATAACAAACAAACAGAGATACTGTACATGGACACACACACACACACACACACACACACACACACACACACACACACACCTTTTAATCCCATTGTTCCCCTGGCTGTTTGTCTTTATGTGTGTTTTAATTAGACCTCTTAGCTAAATGATCTGTGTTGAAATATAGGTGATTTCTATGACTGTGGCTACTTCTATGGGACTAGATGATAATCCCCCTGTCTCTCTTTGCCTGTTCATACTACCATCTTACACGACATGTAAATTACACTGGGTGGATGGGTCTATTATGTATTCAAAGACTGTGTGTCTGCATGCATGTCGTCAGAGAGAAGGACACTGGTCTTGTGTATCAATGAGAAAATGGGCCAGTGCATAACGTTTTCGACCAAGTTGTTTTGATGTAGTATACAGCCATACAGATGAAGAAAGACTGTGTCTATTCAAATGAGGAAATAGATACTATCTACAGAGTCAGAGTTGATTGCATGTGTCAGGGGGGAAAGCCTAGGCTATCTATTTCTACATAACGAGTGTTCATAAAGCAATCTCGCCTCAAGAGTGTGAAACACCGGCAGAAACACTGTCTCAGAGGCCATGGCTGCGTCACTACACAGCGACTAAACGGCCCTGATGAATTCCCATCAGACAGAGAGACCCTCTCCACTCCACCACTCCACCCAGGCGTGAGCATGCATTTAAATTAACCTCTGCTTCCACCGTAGCCGACGCCTTGCACAGCACAAGGACTTCTAAATTGTATAACAACACAGAGCTCAACCTTACGCTCCTCTCCACTACTTCATACTCCCCTACCTCCTCAACACCTGCTGTTTTCTTGACACCTTGCCATATTTCATCCACTGATAAAGCACCAATGACTCCTCACACTACTCTTTTAATGTTCACTCATCATCCCCATCTAAAAGATACATTGCCTTCAGAAAGTATTCATACCCCTTGACTTATTCCAAATGTTGTTGTTACAGCCTCAATTCAAAATGGATTAAATAGATTTTCTTTACACACAATTCCCCATAATGACAAAGTGAAAATATGTTTTTAGAAATGTTTGCAAATGTATTGAAAATGAAATACACAAACAACTCATTTACATAGGTATTCACAGTCCTGAGTCAATACTTTGTACAAGTACCTTTGGCGGTGATTAAGACTGTGAGTCTTTCTGGGTAAGTCTCTAAGAGTTTTGCACACCTGGATTGTACAGTATTTGCCCATTATTCTATAAGAAATTATGCAAGCTCTGTCAAGTAGATTATTGATGATTGTTGATCATTGTTAGACAGCCATTTTCAAGTCTTGCCATAGATTTTCAAGACGATTTGTGTCTAAACTGTAACTAGGCCACTCTGGAACATTCAACGTCATCTTGGTAAGCAACTCCAGTGTAGATTTGGCCTTGTGTTTTAGGTTATTGTCCTGCTGAAAGGTGAATTCAACTCCCACTGCCTGGTGGAAAGTAGACTAAACCAGGTTTTCTTCTAGGATTTTGCCTGTGCTTAGCTCCATTCTGTTTTTTTTTTAATCCTGAAAAACTCCCCTGTCCTTGCCGATGACAAGCATACCCATAACATGATGCAGGCACCACAGTGCTTGTAAAGATGAAGAGTGGTACTCGGTGATGTGTGTGATTTGCCCGAAACATAACGCTTTGTATTCAGGACTAAAGTTAATTTCTTTGCCACATTTTTAGCAGTATTAC
Source organism: Salmo salar (assembly GCF_965601325.2). Lineage (NCBI taxonomy): Eukaryota > Metazoa > Chordata > Actinopteri > Salmoniformes > Salmonidae > Salmo > Salmo salar. Next base: position 88,972,927 of record NC_138296.1, on the reverse strand, counting down.
TTTAGTGCCTTGTTGCAAACAGGATACAGGTTTTGGAATATTTTCTTCTGTACAGGCTTTCTTCTTTTCACTCTGTCAATTAGGTTAGTATTGTGGAGTAACTACAAGTACCACGTTTCAGGTAAGACCCAAATGCAGACTGTGTTGAAGTAACAATGTTTATTACAGCAATAGGGGCAGGCAAACAACAGGTCATGGCAGGTAGGGGTTGGTAATCCAGAGTAGTGGGCAAAGGTACAGGACGGCAGGCAGGCAGGCTCAGGGTCAGGTCAGGCAGAGATTGGTAATCCAGAGTATGGGCAAAGGTACAGGATGGCAGGCAGACTCAGGGTCAGGGGCAGGCAGAGTGGTCAGGCAGGCGGGCTCAGAGTCAGGACAGGCAAGGGTCAAAACCAGGAGGGTGAGAAAAAGAGAGACTAGGGGAAAGCAGGAGCTGAGACAAAATGCTGGTTGACATGACAACAAGACGAACTGGCCACAGACAAACAGAGAAACAGGTATACGTACCCAGGGGACAATGGGGAAGATGGGCAACAACTGGAGGGGGGTGGAGACAAGCACAAGGACAGGTGAAACAGATCAGGGCATGACAACAATGTTGTTGATCCATACTCAGTTTTCTCATATCACAACCGTTAAACTCTGTAACTGTTTTAAAATCACCATTGGCCTCATGGTGAAATCCCTGAGCAGTTTCCTTCCTCTTCGGCAACTGAGTTATGAAGAACGCTTGTATCTTTGTAGTGACTGGGTGTACTGAAACACCATCCAAACTCTAATTAATGAAGTCCCAATGCTCAATGGGATATTCCGTAAAAAAAATAAATGTTTTAACACATCTACCAATCGATGCCCTTCTTTGCAAGGCATTGAAAAACCTCCCTGGTCTTTCTGATTGAATCTGTCCTTGAAATTCACTGCTCGATTGAGGGACCTTACAGATAATTGTATGTGTGGAATACAGAGATGGGGTAGTCATTCACAAATCATGCTAATCACTATTATTGAACACGGAGTGAGTCCATGTAACTTATTATGCAATTTGTTAAGCACATTTTTACTTCTTAACTTATTTAGGCTTGCCGTAACAAAGGGGTTGAATACATATTGACTCAATACATTTCAGCTTATCATTGTTTATTAATTTCTAAAGTTTTCTGCAAAGTTCCACTTTGACATTATGGGGTATTGTGTGTAGATCAGTGGAAATCTGAATTTAATACATTTTAAATTCAGGCTGTAACACAAGAAAATGTGGAAAAAGTAAAGGGGTGTGAATACTTTCTGAAGGCTCTATATGTCACATTCTACATTCGCTATCACTCAAACTATCAAACCATAAGTCATGGCATCTTCCTCTCTCTATTCCCCTCCCTCCCGTCTCCTCCCTTCTTCCTCTCCTCTAATTGTCTTCTCGTGGAGGTGAAAGGCAGGAGCTTGGTATCAGAGTAGCAAAGCTGGCAGTGTGCCACCAGGCTGATGCACGGATAGACTTAGAGCGCCAGGCGTACATCCCTGGACCACTGTTGCTAAACGCTACTGTTATAGGCTAGTCACTGCGCTAATTACTGAGAAAACACTGGTGCTAAACGCTACTGTTATAGGCTAGTCACTGCGCTAATTACTGTGAAAACTCTGGTGCTAAACGCTACTGTTATAGGCTAGTCACTGTGCTAATTACTGAGAAAACACTGGTGCTAAACGCTACTGTTATAGGCTAGTCACTGCGCTAATTACTGTGAAAACACTGGTGCTAAACGCTACTGTTATAGGCTAGTCACTGCGCTAATTACTGTGAAAACACTGGTGCTAAACGCTACTGTTATAGGCTAGTCACTGCGCTAATTCCTGAGAAAACACTGGTGCTAAACGCTACTGTTATAGGCTAGTCACTGCGCTAATTACTGTGAAAACACTGGTGCTAAACGCTACTGTTATAGGCTAGTCACTGCGCTAATTACTGAGAAAACACTGGTGCTAAATGCTACTGTTATAGGCTAGTCACTGCGCTAATTACTGTGAAAACACTGGTGCTAAACGCTACTGTTATAGGCTAATAACTGTGTTAATTACTGTGAAAACATTAGTGCTAAACGATACTGTTATAGGCTAGTCACTGCGCTAATTACTGAGAAAACACTGGTGCTAAACGCTACTGTTATAGGCTAGTCACTGCGCTAATTACTGTGAAAACACTGGTGCTAAACGCTATTGTTATAGGCTAATAACTGTGTTAATTGCTGTGAAAACATTAGTGCAAAACGCTACTGTTATAGGCTAGTCACTGCGCTAATTACTGAGAAAACACTGGTGCTAAACGTTACTTTTATAGGCTAGTCACTGTGCTAATTACTGAGAAAACACTGGTGTTGTCGATCTACAATACCCAACATGGCCCCTCTATGTTCATCTACAGGAAAGTACATTTTACATATATAGCAGACGCTCTTATCCAGAGCAACTTACAGTAGTGAATACATACATTTCATTTTCATGCATTTCTTTTTTTTTCTTTTTTTTTTGTACTAGCCCTCCGTGGGAATCGAACCCACAACTCTGGTGTTGCACACACCGTGCTCTACCAACTGAGCCACAGGGAAGGCAAGTAGCCAACATGGCCCCTCTGTCTCCATCTACTGTAGCCAACATGACTTCTCTATCTCAACCTACTCTATAGTAGCCTGTAGCAACTGTTGATGGAGATAGAGGGGCAATATTTGCTACTGTAGATGGAGATAGAGGGGCCATGTTAGCTACTGTAGATGGAGATAGAGGGGCCATGTTGGCTACTGTAGATGGAGACAGAGGGGCCATGTTGGCTACTGTAGATGGAGATAGAGGGGCCATGTTGGGTATTGTTGATGGAGATAGAGAAACCATGTTGGCTACTGTAGATGGAGATAAAGGGACCATGTTGGCTACTGTAGATGAAGATAGAGGGGCCATGTTGGCTACTGTACTGTAGATGGAGATAGAGGGGCCATGTTGGCTACTGTAGATGGAGATAGAGGGGCCATGTTGGCTACTGTAGATGGAGATAGAGGGGCCATGTTGGGTATTGTAGATGGAGATAGAGGGACCATGTTGGCTACTGTAGATGGAGATAAAGGGACCATGTTGGCTACTGTAGATGGCGATAGAGGGACCATGTTGGCTACTGTACTGTAGATGGAGATAGAGGGGCCATGTTGGGTATTGCAGATGGAGATAGAGGGGCCATGTTGGCTACTGTAGATGGAGATAGCGGGGCCATGTTGGCTACTGTAGATGGAGATAGAGGGACCATGTTGGCTATTGTAGATGGAGATAGAGGGGCCATTTTGGGTATTGTTGATGGAGAAAGAGAGAACATGTTGGCTACTGTAGATGGAGATAGAGAGACCATGTTGGCTACTGAAGATGGAGATAGAGGGGCCATGTTGGCTACTGTAGATGGAGACAGAGGGTCCATGTTGGCTACTGTAGATGGAGATAGAGGGGCCATGTTGGCTACTGTAGATGGAGATAGAGGGGCCATGTTGGGTATTGTTGATAGAGATAGAGAGACCATGTTGGCTACTGTAGATGGAGATAGAGGGACCATGTTGGCTACTGTAGATGGAGATAGAGGGGCCATGTTGGCTACTGTACTGTAGATGGAGATAGAGGGGCCATGTTGGCTACTGTAGATGGAGATAGAGGGGCCATGTTGGCTACTGTAGATGGAGATAGAGGGGCCATGTTGGGTATTGTTGATAGAGATAGAGAGACCATGTTGGCTACTGTAGATGGAGATAGAGGGACCATGTTGGCTACTGTAGATGGAGATAGAGGGGCCATGTTGGCTACTGTACTGTAGATGGAGATAGAGGGGCCATGTTGGCTACTGTAGATGGAGATAGAGGGGCCATGTTGGCTACTGTAGATGGAGATAGAGGGGCCATGTTGGGTATTGTTGATAGAGATAGAGAGACCATGTTGGCTACTGTAGATGGAGATAGAGGGATCATGTTGGCTACTGTAGATGGAGAAGAGGGACCATGTTGCGTATTGTTGATGGAGATAGAGAGACCATGTTGGCTACTGTAGATGGAGATAGAGGGATCATGTTGGCTACTGTAGATGGAGATAGAGGGGCCATGTTGGCTACTGTACTGTAGATGGAGATAGAGGGGCCATGTTGGCTACTGTAGATGGAGATAGAGGGGCCATGTTGGCTACTGTAGATGGAGATAGAGGGGCCATGTTGGGTATTGTTGATAGAGATAGAGAGACCATGTTGGCTACTGTAGATGGAGATAGAGGGATCATGTTGGCTACTGTAGATAGAGATAGAGGGGCCATGTTGCGTATTGTTGATGGAGATAGAGAGACCATGTTGGCTACTGTAGATGGAGATAGAGGGATCATGTTGGCTACTGTAGATGGAGATAGAGGGACCATGTTGGCTACTGTACTGTAGATGGAGATAGAGGGGCCATGTTGGCTACTGTAGAGGGAGACAGAGGGGCCATGCTGGCTACTGTCGATGGAGATAGAGGGGCCATGTTGGCTACTGTAGATGGAGATAGAGGGGCCATGTTGGGTATTGTTGATGGAGATAGAGAGACCATGTTGGCTACTGTAGATGGAGATAGAGGGACCATGTTGGCTACTGTAGATGGAGATAGAGGGGCCATGTTGGCTACTCTACTGTAGATGGAGATAGAGGGGCCATGTTGGCTACTGTAGATGGAGATAGAGGGGCCATGTTGGGTATTGTTGATGGAGATAGAGGGACCATGTTGGCTACTGTAGATGTTGATAGAGGGACCATGTTGGCTACTGTAGATGGAGATAGAGGGACCATGTTGGCTACTGTAGATGGAGATAGAGAGACCATGTTGGCTACTGTAGATGGAGATAGAGGGGCCATGTTGTGTATTGTAGATGGAGATAGAGGGGCCATGTTGGCTACTGTAGATGGAGACAGAGGGGCCATGTTGGCTACAGTAGATGGAGACAGAAGGGCCATGCTGGCTACTGTCGATGGAGATAGAGGGGCCATGTTGGCTACTGTAGATGGAGATAGAGGGGCCATGTTGGGAATTGTTGATGGAGATAGAGAGACCATGTTGGCTACTATAGATGGAGATAGAGGGACCATGTTGGCTACTGAAGATGGAGATAGAGTGGCCATGCAGACTACTGTAGATGGAGATAGAGGGACCATGTTGGCTACTGTAGATGGAGATAGAGGGGCCATGTTGGCTACTGTACTGTAGATGGAGATAGAGGGGCCATGTTGGCTACTGTAGATGGAGATAGAGGGATCATGTTGGCTACTGTAGATGGAGATAGAGGGACCATGTTGCGTATTGTTGATGGAGATAGAGAGACCATGTTGGCTACTGTAGATGGAGATAGAGGGATCATGTTGGCTACTGTAGATGGAGATAGAGGGGCCATGTTGGCTACTGTACTGTAGATGGAGATAGAGGGGCCATGTTGGCTACTGTAGATGGAGATAGAGGGGCCATGTTGGCTACTGTAGATGGAGATAGAGGGGCCATGTTGCGTATTGTTGATGGGGATAGAGAGACCATGTTGGCTACTGTAGATGGAGATAGAGGGACCATGTTGGCTACTGTAGATGGAGATAGAGGGACCATGTTGGCTACTGTACTGTAGATGGTGATAGAGGGGCCATGTTGGCTACTGTAGATGGAGATAGAGGGACCATGTTGGCTACTGTACTGTAGATGGAGAAAGAGGGGCCATGTTGGGTATTGTTGATGGAGATAGAGAGACCATGTTGGCTACTGTAGATGGAGATAGAGGGACCATGTTGGCTACTGTAGATGGAGATAGATGGGCCATGTTGGCTACTGTACTGTAGATGGAGATAGAGGGGCCATGTTGGCTACTGTAGATGGAGATAGAGGGGCCATGTTGGCTACTGTAGATGGAGATAGAGGGGCCATGTTGCTTATTGTTGATTGAGATAGAGAGACCATGTTGGCTACTGTAGATGGAGATAGAGGGACCATGTTGGCTATTGTAGATGGAGATAGAGGGGCCATTTTGGGTATTGTTGATGGAGAAAGAGAGACCATGTTGGCTACTGTAGATGGAGATAGAGAGACCATGTTGGCTACTGAAGATGGAGATAGAGGGGCCATGTTGGCTACTGTAGATGGAGACAGAGGGTCCATGTTGGCTACTGTAGATGGAGATAGAGGGACCATGTTGGCTACTGTAGATGGAGATAGAGGGTCCATGTTGGCTACTGTAGATGGAGATAGAGGTGCCATGTTGGATATTGTTGATAGAGATAGAGGGATCTTGTTGGCTACTGTAGATGGAGATAGAGGGACCATGTTGCGTATTGTTGATGGAGATAGAGAGACCATGTTGGCTACTGTAGATGGAGATAGAGGGATCATGTTGGCTACTGTAGATGGAGATAGAGGGGCCATGTTGGCTACTGTACTGTAGATGGAGATAGAGGGGCCATGTTGGCTACTGTAGATGGAGATAGAGGGGCCATGTTGGCTACTGTAGATGGAGATAGAGGGGCCATGTTGCGTATTGTTGATGGGGATAGAGAGACCATGTTGGCTACTGTAGATGGAGATAGAGGGACCATGTTGGCTACTGTAGATGGAGATAGAGGGACCATGTTGGCTACTGTACTGTAGATGGAGATAGAGGGGCCATGTTGGCTACTGTAGATGGAGATAGAGGGACCATGTTGGCTACTGTACTGTAGATGGAGAAAGAGGGGCCATGTTGGGTATTGTTGATGGAGATAGAGAGACCATGTTGGCTACTGTAGATGGAGATAGAGGGACCATGTTGGCTACTGTAGATGGAGATAGATGGGCCATGTTGGCTACTGTACTGTAGATGGAGATAGAGGGGCCATGTTGGGTATTGTTGATGGAGATAGAGAGACCATGTTGGCTACTGTAGATGGAGATAGAGGGGCCATGTTGGCTACTGTAGATGGAGATAGAGGGGCCATGTTGCTTATTGTTGATTGAGATAGAGAGACCATGTTGGCTACTGTAGATGGAGATAGAGGGACCATGTTGGCTATTGTAGATGGAGATAGAGGGGCCATTTTGGGTATTGTTGATGGAGAAAGAGAGACCATGTTGGCTACTGTAGATGGAGATAGAGAGACCATGTTGGCTACTGAAGATGGAGATAGAGGGGCCATGTTGGCTACTGTAGATGGAGACAGAGGGTCCATGTTGGCTACTGTAGATGGAGATAGAGGGACCAAGTTGGCTACTGTAGATGGAGATAGAGGGGCCATGTTGGCTACTGTAGATGGAGATAGAGGTGCCATGTTGGGTATTGTTGATAGAGATAGAGAGACCATGTTGGCTACTGTAGATGGAGATAGAGGGACCATGTTGGCTACTGTAGATGGAGATAGAGGGGCCATGTTGGCTACTGTAGATGGAGATAGAGAGACCATGTTGGCTACTGTAGATGGAGATAGAGGGGCCATGTTGGGTATTGTTGATAGAGATAGAGAGACCATGTTGGCTACTGTAGATGGAGATAGAGAGACCATGTTGGCTACTGTAGATGGAGATAGAGGGGCCATGTTGTGTATTGTAGATGGAGATAGAGGGGCCATGTGTGCTACTGTAGATGGAGACAGAAGGGCCAAGCTGGCTACTGTCGATGGAGATAGAGGGGCCATGTTGGCTACTGTAGATGGAGATAGAGGGGCCATGTTGGGTATTGTTGATGGAGATAGAGAGACCATGTTGGCTACTATAGATGGAGATAGAGGGACCATGTTGGCTACTGTAGATGGAGATAGAGTGGCCATGCAGACTACTGTAGATGGAGATAGAGGGACCATGTTGGCTACTGTAGATGGAGATAGAGGGGCCATGTTGGCTACTGTACTGTAGATGGAGAAAGAGGGGCCATGTTGGCTACTGTAGATGGAGATAGAGGGGCGATGTTGGCTACTGTAGATGGAGATAGAGGGACCATGTTGGCTACTGTAGATGGAGATAGAGGGACCATGTTGGCTACTGTACTGTAGATGGAGATAGAGGGGCCATGTTGGCTACTGTAGATGGAGATAGAGGGACCATGTTGGCTACTGTACTGTAGATGGAGAAAGAGGGGCCATGTTGGGTATTGTTGATGGAGATAGAGAGACCATGTTGGCTACTGTAGATGGAGATAGAGGGACCATGTTGGCTACTGTAGATGGAGATAGAGGGGCCATGTTGGCTACTGTACTGTAGCTGGAGATAGAGGGGCCATGTTGGCTACTGTAGATGGAGATAGAGGGGCCATGTTGGCTACTGTAGATGGAGATAGAGGGGCCATGTTGCATATTGTTGATGGAGATAGAGAGACCATGTTGGCTACTGTAGATGGAGATAGAGGGACCATGTTGGCTACTGTACTGTAGATGGAGATAGAGGGGCCATGTTGGCTACTGTAGAGGGATACAGAGGGGCCATGCTGGCTACTGTCGATGGAGATAGAGGGGCCATGTTGGCTACTGTAGATGGAGATAGAGGGGCCATGTTGGGAATTGTTGATGGAGATAGAGAGACCATGTTGGCTAGTGTAGATGTTGATAGAGGGACCATGTTGGCTACTGTAGATGGAGATAGAGGGACCATGTTGGCTACTGTAGATGGAGATCGAGAGACCATGTTGGCTACTGTAGATGGAGATAGAGGGGCCATGTTGGCTACTGTACTGTAGATGGAGATAGAGGGGCCATGTTGGCTACTGTAGATGGAGACAGTGGGGCCATGTTGGCTACTGTAGATGGAGATAGAGTGGCCATGTTGGCTACTGTAGATGGAGATAGAGGGTCCATGTTTGCTACTGTAGATGGAGATAGAGGGGCCATGTTGGCTACTGTAGATGGAGGTAGAAGTGCCATGTTGGGTATTGTTGATAGAGATAAAGAGACCATGTTGGCTACTGTAGATGGAGATAGCGGGGCCATGTTGGGTATTATATAGCGAGATAGAGGGGCCATGTTGGCTACTGTAGATGGAGATAGAGGGGCCATGTTGGCTACTGTAGATGGAGACAGAGGGGCCATGTTGGCTGCTGTAGATGGAGACCGAGGGGCCATGTTGGCTACTGTAGATGGAGATAGAGGGACCAAGTTGGCTACTGTAGATGGAGATAGAGGGGCCATTTTGGGTATTGTTGATGGAGATAGAGAGACCATGTTGGCTACTGTAGATGGAGATAGAGAGACCATGTTGGCTACTGAAGATGGAGATAGAGGGGCCATGTTGGCTACTGTAGATGGAGACAGAGGGGCCATGTTGGCTACTGTAGATGGAGATAGAGTGGCCATGCAGGCTACTGTAGATGGAGATAGAGGGACCATGTTGGCTACTGTAGATGGAGATAGAGGGGCCATGTTGGCTACTGTAGATGGAGATAGAGGGGCCATGTTGGGTATTGTTGATATAGATAAAGAGACCATGTTGGCTACTATAGATGGAGATAGAGGCACCATGTTGGCTACTGTAGATGGAGATAGACGGGCCATGTTGGCAACTGTACTGTAGATGGAGATAGAGGGACCATGTTGGCAACTGTACATGTAGATAGAGGGGCCATGTTGGCTACTGTAGATGGAGATAGAGGGGCGATGTTGCGTATTGTTGATGGAGATAGAGGGGCCATGTTGAGTACTGTTGATGGAGATAGAGAGACCATGTTGGCTACTGTAGATGGAGATAGAGACCATGTTGGCTACTGTAGATGGAGATAGAGGGTCCATGTTGGCTACTGTACTGTAGATGGAGATAGAGGGGCCATGTTGGCTACTGTAGATGGAGATAGAGGGGCCATGTTGGCTACTGTAGATGGAGATAGAGGGACCATGTTGGCTACTGTACATGGAGATAGAGGGGCCATGTTGGCTACTGTACTGTAGATGGAGATAGAGGGGCCATGTTGGCTACTGTAGATGGAGACAGTGGGGCCATGTTGGCTACTGTAGATGGAGATAGAGTGGCCATGTTGGTTACTGTAGATGGAGATAGAGGGACCATGTTGGCTACTGTAGATGGAGATAGAGGGGCCATGTTGGCTACTGTAGATGGAGGTAGAGGGGCCATGTTGTGTATTGTAGATGGAGATAGAGGGGCCATGTTGGCAACTGTAGATGGAGACAGAGGGGCCATGTTGGCTACTGTAGATGGAGACAGAAGGGCCATGTTGGCTACTGTACTGTAGATGGAGATAGAGGGGCCATGTTGGCTACTGTAGAGGGATACAGAGGGGCCATGCTGGCTACTGTCGATGGAGATAGAGGGGCCATGTTGGCTACTGTAGATGGAGATAGAGGGGCCATGTTGGGAATTGTTGATGGAGATAGAGAGACCATGTTGGCTAGTGTAGATGTTGATAGAGGGACCATGTTGGCTACTGTAGATGGAGATAGAGGGACCATGTTGGCTACTGTAGATGGAGATCGAGAGACCATGTTGGCTACTGTAGATGGAGATAGAGGGGCCATGTTGGCTACTGTACTGTAGATGGAGATAGAGGGGCCATGTTGGCTACTGTAGATGGAGACAGTGGGGCCATGTTGGCTACTGTAGATGGAGATAGAGTGGCCATGTTGGCTACTGTAGATGGAGATAGAGGGTCCATGTTTGCTACTGTAGATGGAGATAGAGGGGCCATGTTGGCTACTGTAGATGGAGGTAGAAGTGCCATGTTGGGTATTGTTGATAGAGATAAAGAGACCATGTTGGCTACTGTAGATGGAGATAGCGGGGCCATGTTGGGTATTATATAGCGAGATAGAGGGGCCATGTTGGCTACTGTAGATGGAGATAGAGGGGCCATGTTGGCTACTGTAGATGGAGACAGAGGGGCCATGTTGGCTGCTGTAGATGGAGACCGAGGGGCCATGTTGGCTACTGTAGATGGAGATAGAGGGACCAAGTTGGCTACTGTAGATGGAGATAGAGGGGCCATTTTGGGTATTGTTGATGGAGATAGAGAGACCATGTTGGCTACTGTAGATGGAGATAGAGAGACCATGTTGGCTACTGAAGATGGAGATAGAGGGGCCATGTTGGCTACTGTAGATGGAGACAGAGGGGCCATGTTGGCTACTGTAGATGGAGATAGAGTGGCCATGCAGGCTACTGTAGATGGAGATAGAGGGACCATGTTGGCTACTGTAGATGGAGATAGAGGGGCCATGTTGGCTACTGTAGATGGAGATAGAGGGGCCATGTTGGGTATTGTTGATATAGATAAAGAGACCATGTTGGCTACTATAGATGGAGATAGAGGCACCATGTTGGCTACTGTAGATGGAGATAGACGGGCCATGTTGGCTACTGTACTGTAGATGGAGATAGAGGGACCATGTTGGCAACTGTACATGTAGATAGAGGGGCCATGTTGGCTACTGTAGATGGAGATAGAGGGGCGATGTTGCGTATTGTTGATGGAGATAGAGGGGCCATGTTGAGTACTGTTGATGGAGATAGAGAGACCATGTTGGCTACTGTAGATGGAGATAGAGACCATGTTGGCTACTGTAGATGGAGATAGAGGGTCCATGTTGGCTACTGTACTGTAGATGGAGATAGAGGGGCCATGTTGGCTACTGTAGATGGAGATAGAGGGGCCATGTTGGCTACTGTAGATGGAGATAGAGGGACCATGTTGGCTACTGTACATGGAGATAGAGGGGCCATGTTGGCTACTGTACTGTAGATGGAGATAGAGGGGCCATGTTGGCTACTGTAGATGGAGACAGTGGGGCCATGTTGGCTACTGTAGATGGAGATAGAGTGGCCATGTTGGTTACTGTAGATGGAGATAGAGGGACCATGTTGGCTACTGTAGATGGAGATAGAGGGGCCATGTTGGCTACTGTAGATGGAGGTAGAGGGGCCATGTTGTGTATTGTAGATGGAGATAGAGGGGCCATGTTGGCAACTGTAGATGGAGACAGAGGGGCCATGTTGGCTACTGTAGATGGAGACAGAAGGGCCATGTTGGCTACTGTAGGTGGAGATAGAGAGCCATGTTGGCTACTGTAGATGGAGATAGAGGGACCATGTTGGCTACTGTACTGTAGATGGAGATAGAGGGGCCATGTTGGCTACTGTAGATGGAGATAGAGGGGCCATGTTGGGTATTGTTGATAGAGATAGAGAGACCATGTTGGCTACTGTAGATGGAGATCGAGGGACCATGTTGGCTACTGTAGATGGAGATAGAGGGGCCATGTTGGCTACTGTAGAGGGAGACAGAGGGGCCATGTTGGCTGCTGTCGATGGAGATAGAGGGGCCATGTTGGCTACTGTAGATGGAGATAGAGGGTCCATGTTGGGTATTGTTGATGGAGATAGAGACCATGTTGACTACTGTAGATGGAGATAGAGGGACCATGTTGGCTACTGTAGATGGAGATAGAGGGACCATGTTGGCTACTGTAGATGGAGATAGAGGGGCCATGTTGGCTACTGTAGATGGAGGTAGAGGGGCCATGTTGTGTATTGTAGATGAAGATAGAGGGGCCATGTTGGCAACTGTAGATGGAGACAGAGGGGCCATGTTGGCTACTGTAGATGGAGACAGAAGGGCCATGTTGGCTACTGTAGGTGGAGATAGAGGGGCCATGTTGTGTATTGTAGATGGAGATAGAGGGACCATGTTGGCTACTGTAGATGTAGATAGCGGGACCATGTTGGCTACTGTAGATGGAGATAGAGGGGCCATGTTGGCTACTGTAGATGGAGATAGAGGGGCCATGTTGGCTGCTGTCGATGGAGATAGAGGGGCCATGTTGGCTACTGTACTGTAGATGGAGATAGAGGGCCATGTTGGCTACTGTAGATGGAGATAGAGGGGCCATGTTGGGTATTGTTGATAGAGATAGAGAGACCATGTTGGCTACTGTAGATGGAGATCGAGGGACCATGTTGGCTACTGTAGATGGAGATAGAGGGGCAATGTTGGCTACTGTAGAGGGAGACAGAGGGGCCATGTTGGCTACTGTAGATGGAGATAGAGGGACCATGTTGGCTACTGTAGATGGAGATAGAGGGGCCATGTTGGCTACTGTACTGTAGATGGAGATAGAGGGGCCATGTTGGCTACTGTAGATGGAGATAGAGGGGCCATGTTGGGTATTGTTGATAGAGATAGAGAGACCATGTTGGCTACTGTAGATGGAGATCGAGGGACCATGTTGGCTACTGTAGATGGAGATAGAGGGGCCATGTTGGCTACTGTAGAGGGAGACAGAGGGGCCATGTTGGCTACTGTAGATGGAGACAGAGGGGCCATGTTGGCTACTGTACTGTAGATGGAGATAGAGGGGCCATGTTGGCTACTGTAGATGGAGACAGTGGGGCCATGTTGGCTACTGTAGATGGAGATAGAGTGGCCATGTTGGTTACTGTAGATGGAGATAGAGGGACCATGTTGGCTACTGTAGATGGAGATAGAGGGGCCATGTTGGCTACTGTAGATGGAGGTAGAGGGGCCATGTTGTGTATTGTAGATGGAGATAGAGGGGCCATGTTGGCAACTGTAGATGGAGACAGAGGGGCCATGTTGGCTACTGTAGATGGAGACAGAAGGGCCATGTTGGCTACTGTAGGTGGAGATAGAGAGCCATGTTGGCTACTGTAGATGGAGATAGAGGGACCATGTTGGCTACTGTACTGTAGATGGAGATAGAGGGGCCATGTTGGCTACTGTAGATGGAGATAGAGGGGCCATGTTGGGTATTGTTGATAGAGATAGAGAGACCATGTTGGCTACTGTAGATGGAGATCGAGGGACCATGTTGGCTACTGTAGATGGAGATAGAGGGGCCATGTTGGCTACTGTAGAGGGAGACAGAGGGGCCATGTTGGCTGCTGTCGATGGAGATAGAGGGGCCATGTTGGCTACTGTAGATGGAGATAGAGGGTCCATGTTGGGTATTGTTGATGGAGATAGAGACCATGTTGACTACTGTAGATGGAGATAGAGGGACCATGTTGGCTACTGTAGATGGAGATAGAGGGACCATGTTGGCTACTGTAGATGGAGATAGAGGGGCCATGTTGGCTACTGTAGATGGAGGTAGAGGGGCCATGTTGTGTATTGTAGATGGAGATAGAGGGGCCATGTTGGCAACTGTAGATGGAGACAGAGGGGCCATGTTGGCTACTGTAGATGGAGACAGAAGGGCCATGTTGGCTACTGTAGGTGGAGATAGAGGGGCCATGTTGTGTATTGTAGATGGAGATAGAGGGACCATGTTGGCTACTGTAGATGTAGATAGCGGGACCATGTTGGCTACTGTAGATGGAGATAGAGGGGCCATGTTGGCTACTGTAGATGGAGATAGAGGGGCCATGTTGGCTGCTGTCGATGGAGATAGAGGGGCCATGTTGGCTACTGTACTGTAGATGGAGATAGAGGGCCATGTTGGCTACTGTAGATGGAGATAGAGGGGCCATGTTGGGTATTGTTGATAGAGATAGAGAGACCATGTTGGCTACTGTAGATGGAGATCGAGGGACCATGTTGGCTACTGTAGATGGAGATAGAGGGGCAATGTTGGCTACTGTAGAGGGAGACAGAGGGGCCATGTTGGCTACTGTAGATGGAGATAGAGGGACCATGTTGGCTACTGTAGATGGAGATAGAGGGGCCATGTTGGCTACTGTACTGTAGATGGAGATAGAGGGGCCATGTTGGCTACTGTAGATGGAGATAGAGGGGCCATGTTGGGTATTGTTGATAGAGATAGAGAGACCATGTTGGCTACTGTAGATGGAGATCGAGGGACCATGTTGGCTACTGTAGATGGAGATAGAGGGGCCATGTTGGCTACTGTAGAGGGAGACAGAGGGGCCATGTTGGCTGCTGTCGATGGAGATAGAGGGGCCATGTTGGCTACTGTAGATGGAGATAGAGGGGCCATGTTGGGTATTGTTGATGGAGATAGAGACCATGTTGGCTACTGTAGATGGAGATAGAGGGACCATGTTGGCTACTGTAGATGGAGATAGAGGGGCCATGTTGGCTACTGTACTGTAGATGGAGATAGAGGGGCCATGTTGTCTACTGTACTGTAGATGGAGATAGAGGGGCCATGTTGGCTACTGTAGATGGAGGTAGAGGGGCCATGTTGGGTATTGTTGATAGAGATAAAGAGACCATGTTGGCTACTGTAGATGGAGATAGAGGGGCCATGTTGTGTATTGTAGATGGAGATAGAGGGACCATGTTGGCTACTGTAGATGTAGATAGCGGGACCATGTTGGCTACTGTAGATGGAGATAGAGGGGCCATGTTGGCTACTGTAGATGGAGATAGAGGGGCCATGTTGGGTATTGTTGATGGAGATAGAGAGACCATGTTGGGTATTGTAGATGGAGATAGAGGGGCCATGTTGGCTACTGTAGAGGGAGACAGAGGGGCCATGTTGGCTGCTGTCGATGGAGATAGAGGGGCCATGTTGGCTACTGTACTGTAGATGGAGATAGAGGGGCCATGTTGGCTACTGTAGATGGAGATAGAGGGGCCATGTTGGGTATTGTTGATAGAGATAAAGAGACCATGTTGGCTACTGTAGATGGAGATCGAGGGACCATGTTGGCTACTGTAGATGGAGATAGAGGGGCCATGTTGGCTACTGTAGAGGGAGACAGAGGGGCCATGTTGGCTGCTGTCGATGGAGATAGAGGGGCCATGTTGGCTACTGTAGATGGAGATAGAGGGACCATGTTGGCTACTGTAGATGGAGATAGAGGGGCCATGTTGGCTACTGTACTGTAGATGGAGATTGAGGGGCCATGTTGGCTACTGTAGATGGAGATAGAGGGGCCATGTTGGCTACTGTAGATGGAGATAGAGGGGCCATGTTGGCTACTGTAGATGGAGATAGAGGGACCATGTTGGCTACTGTAGATGTAGTTAGCGGGACCATGTTGGCTACTGTCGATGGAGATAGAGGGGCCATGTTGGGTATTGTTGATAGAGATAAAGAGACCATGTTGGCTACTGTAGATGGAGATAGAGGGGCCATGTTGTGGATTGTAGATGGAGATAGAGGGACCATGTTGGCTACTGTAGATGTAGATAGCGGGACCATGTTGGCTACTGTAGATGGAGATAGAGGGGCCATGTTGGCTACTGTAGATGGAGATAGAGGGGCCATGTTGGGTATTGTTGATGGAGATAGAGAGACCATGTTGGGTATTGTAGATGGAGATAGAGGGGCCATGTTGGCTACTGTAGAGGGAGACAGAGGGGCCATGTTGGCTGCTGTCGATGGAGATAGAGGGGCCATGTTGGCTACTGTACTGTAGATGGAGATAGAGGGGCCATGTTGGCTACTGTAGATGGAGATAGAGGGGCCATGTTGGGTATTGTTGATAGAGATAGAGAGACCATGTTGGCTACTGTAGATGGAGATCGAGGGACCATGTTGGCTACTGTAGAGGGAGACAGAGGGGCCATGTTGGCTACTGTCGATGGAGATAGAGGGGCCATGTTGGCTACTGTAGATGGAGATAGAGGGGCCATGTTGGGTATTGTTGATGGAGATAGCGAGACCATGTTGGGTATTGTAGATGGAGATAGAGGGGCCATGTTGGCTACTGTAGAGGGAGACAGAGGGGCCATGTTGGCTGCTGTCGATGGAGATAGAGGGGCCATGTTGGCTACTGTAGATGGAGATAGAGGGGCCATGTTGGGTATTGTTGATGGAGATAGAGACCATGTTGGCTACTGTAGATGGAGATAGAGGGACCATGTTGGCTACTGTAGATGGAGATAGAGGGGCCATGTTGGCTACTGTACTGTAGATGGAGATAGAGGGGCCATGTTGGCTACTGTAGGTGGAGATAGAGAGCCATGTTGGCTACTGTAGATGGAGATAGAGGGACCATGTTGGCTACTGTACTGTAGATGGAGATAGAGGGGCCATGTTGGCTACTGTAGATGGAGATAGAGGGGCCATGTTGGGTATTGTTGATAGAGATAGAGAGACCATGTTGGCTACTGTAGATGGAGATCGAGGGACCATGTTGGCTACTGTAGATGGAGATAGAGGGGCCATGTTGGCTACTGTAGAGGGAGACAGAGGGGCCATGTTGGCTGCTGTCGATGGAGATAGAGGGGCCATGTTGGATACTGTAGATGGAGATAGAGGGGCCATGTTGGGTATTGTTGATGGAGATAGAGACCATGTTGGCTACTGTAGATGGAGATAGAGGGACCATGTTGGCTACTGTAGATGGAGATAGAGGGGCCATGTTGGCTACTGTACTGTAGATGGAGATAGAGGGGCCATGTTGGCTACTGTAGATGGAGATAGAGGGGCCATGTTGTCTACTGTACTGTAGATTGAGATAGAGGGGCCATGTTGGCTACTGTAGATGGAGATAGAGGGGCCATGTTGGCTACTGTAGATGGAGATAGAGGGGCCATGTTGGGTATTGTTGATGGAGATAGAGAGACTATGTTGGCTACTGTAGATGGAGATAGAGGGACCATGTTGGCTACTGTAGATGTAGATAGCGGGACCATGTTGGCTACAGTAGATGGAGATAGAGGGGCCATGTTGGCTACTGTAGATGGAGATAGAGGGGTCATGTTGGGTATTGTTGATGGAGATAGAGAGACCATGTTGGGTATTGTAGATGGAGATAGAGGGGCCATGTTGGCTACTGTAGAGGGAGACAGAGGGGCCATGTTGGCTGCTGTCGATGGAGATAGAGGGGCCATGTTGGCTACTGTAGATGGAGATAGAGGGGCCATGTTGGCTACTGTAGATGGAGATAGAGGGGCCATGTTGTCTACTGTACTGTAGATGGAGATAGAGGGGCCATGTTGGCTACTGTAGATGGAGATAGAGGGGCCATGTTGGCTACTGTAGATGGAGATAGAGGGGCCATGTTGGCTACTGTAGATGGAGATAGAGGGACCATGTTGGCTACTGTAGATGTAGTTAGCGGGACCATGTTGGCAACTGTCGATGGAGATAGAGGGGCCATGTTGGCTACTGTAGATGGAGATAGAGGGGCCATGTTGGGTATTGTTGATGGAGATAGCGAGACCATGTTGGGTATTGTAGATGGAGATAGAGGGGCCATGTTGGCTACTGTAGATGGAGATAGAGGGGCCATGTTGGCTACTGTAGAGGGAGACAGAGGGGCCATGTTGGCTGCTGTCGATGGAGATAGAAGGGCCATGTTGGCTACTGTACTGTAGATGGAGATAGAGGGGCCATGTTGGCTACTGTAGATGGAGATAGAGGGGCCATGTTGGGTATTGTTGATAGAGATAGAGAGACCATGTTGGCTACTGTAGATGGAGATCGAGGGACCATGTTGGCTACTGTAGATGGAGATAGAGGGGCCATGTTGGCTACTGTAGAGGGAGACAGAGGGGCCATGTTGGCTGCTGTCGATGGAGATAGAGGGGCCATGTTGGCTACTGTAGATGGAGAAAGAGGGACCATGTTGGCTACTGTAGATGGAGATAGAGGGGCCATGTTGGCTACTGTACTGTAGATGGAGATAGAGGGGCCATGTTGGCTACTGTAGATGGAGATAGAGGGGCCATGTTGTCTACTGTACTGTAGATGGAGATAGAGGGACCATGTTGGCTACTGTAGATGGAGATAGAGGGGCCATGTTGGCTACTGTAGATGGAGATAGAGGGGCCATGTTGGCTACTGTAGATGGAGATAGAGGGACCATGTTGGCTACTGTAGATGTAGTTAGCGGGACCATGTTGGCTACTGTCGATGGAGATAGAGGGGCCATGTTGGGTATTGTTGATAGAGATAAAGAGACCATGTTGGCTACTGTAGATGGAGATAGAGGGGCCATGTTGTGTATTGTAGATGGAGATAGAGGGACCATGTTGGCTACTGTAGATGTAGATAGCGGGACCATGTTGGCTACTGTAGATGGAGATAGAGGGGCCATGTTGGCAACTGTAGATGGAGACAGAGGGGCCATGTTGGCTACTGTAGATGGAGACAGAAGGGCCATGTTGGCTACTGTAGGTGGAGATAGAGGGGCCATGTTGTGTATTGTAGATGGAGATAGAGGGACCATGTTGGCTACTGTAGATGTAGATAGCGGGACCATGTTGGCTACTGTAGATGGAGATAGAGGGGCCATGTTGGCTGCTGTCGATGGAGATAGAGGGGCCATGTTGGCTACTGTACTGTAGATGGAGATAGAGGGCCATGTTGGCTACTGTAGATGGAGATAGAGGGGCCATGTTGGGTATTGTTGATAGAGATAGAGAGACCATGTTGGCTACTGTAGATGGAGATCGAGGGACCATGTTGGCTACTGTAGATGGAGATAGAGGGGCAATGTTGGCTACTGTAGAGGGAGACAGAGGGGCCATGTTGGCTACTGTAGATGGAGATAGAGGGACCATGTTGGCTACTGTAGATGGAGATAGAGGGGCCATGTTGGCTACTGTACTGTAGATGGAGATAGAGGGGCCATGTTGGCTACTGTAGATGGAGATAGAGGGGCCATGTTGGGTATTGTTGATAGAGATAGAGAGACCATGTTGGCTACTGTAGATGGAGATCGAGGGACCATGTTGGCTACTGTAGATGGAGATAGAGGGGCCATGTTGGCTACTGTAGAGGGAGACAGAGGGGCCATGTTGGCTGCTGTCGATGGAGATAGAGGGGCCATGTTGGCTACTGTAGATGGAGATAGAGGGGCCATGTTGGCTACTGTAGATGGAGATAGAGGGACCATGTTGGCTACTGTAGATGGAGATAGAGGGGCCATGTTGGCTACTGTACTGTAGATGGAGATAGAGGGGCCATGTTGTCTACTGTACTGTAGATGGAGATAGAGGGGCCATGTTGGCTACTGTAGATGGAGGTAGAGGGGCCATGTTGGGTATTGTTGATAGAGATAAAGAGACCATGTTGGCTACTGTAGATGGAGATAGAGGGGCCATGTTGTGTATTGTAGATGGAGATAGAGGGACCATGTTGGCTACTGTAGATGTAGATAGCGGGACCATGTTGGCTACTGTAGATGGAGATAGAGGGGCCATGTTGGCTACTGTAGATGGAGATAGAGGGGCCATGTTGGGTATTGTTGATGGAGATAGAGAGACCATGTTGGGTATTGTAGATGGAGATAGAGGGGCCATGTTGGCTACTGTAGAGGGAGACAGAGGGGCCATGTTGGCTGCTGTCGATGGAGATAGAGGGGCCATGTTGGCTACTGTACTGTAGATGGAGATAGAGGGGCCATGTTGGCTACTGTAGATGGAGATAGAGGGGCCATGTTGGGTATTGTTGATAGAGATAAAGAGACCATGTTGGCTACTGTAGATGGAGATCGAGGGACCATGTTGGCTACTGTAGATGGAGATAGAGGGGCCATGTTGGCTACTGTAGAGGGAGACAGAGGGGCCATGTTGGCTGCTGTCGATGGAGATAGAGGGGCCATGTTGGCTACTGTAGATGGAGATAGAGGGACCATGTTGGCTACTGTAGATGGAGATAGAGGGGCCATGTTGGCTACTGTACTGTAGATGGAGATTGAGGGGCCATGTTGGCTACTGTAGATGGAGATAGAGGGGCCATGTTGGCTACTGTAGATGGAGATAGAGGGGCCATGTTGGCTACTGTAGATGGAGATAGAGGGACCATGTTGGCTACTGTAGATGTAGTTAGCGGGACCATGTTGGCTACTGTCGATGGAGATAGAGGGGCCATGTTGGGTATTGTTGATAGAGATAAAGAGACCATGTTGGCTACTGTAGATGGAGATAGAGGGGCCATGTTGTGGATTGTAGATGGAGATAGAGGGACCATGTTGGCTACTGTAGATGTAGATAGCGGGACCATGTTGGCTACTGTAGATGGAGATAGAGGGGCCATGTTGGCTACTGTAGATGGAGATAGAGGGGCCATGTTGGGTATTGTTGATGGAGATAGAGAGACCATGTTGGGTATTGTAGATGGAGATAGAGGGGCCATGTTGGCTACTGTAGAGGGAGACAGAGGGGCCATGTTGGCTGCTGTCGATGGAGATAGAGGGGCCATGTTGGCTACTGTACTGTAGATGGAGATAGAGGGGCCATGTTGGCTACTGTAGATGGAGATAGAGGGGCCATGTTGGGTATTGTTGATAGAGATAGAGAGACCATGTTGGCTACTGTAGATGGAGATCGAGGGACCATGTTGGCTACTGTAGAGGGAGACAGAGGGGCCATGTTGGCTACTGTCGATGGAGATAGAGGGGCCATGTTGGCTACTGTAGATGGAGATAGAGGGGCCATGTTGGGTATTGTTGATGGAGATAGCGAGACCATGTTGGGTATTGTAGATGGAGATAGAGGGGCCATGTTGGCTACTGTAGAGGGAGACAGAGGGGCCATGTTGGCTGCTGTCGATGGAGATAGAGGGGCCATGTTGGCTACTGTAGATGGAGATAGAGGGGCCATGTTGGGTATTGTTGATGGAGATAGAGACCATGTTGGCTACTGTAGATGGAGATAGAGGGACCATGTTGGCTACTGTAGATGGAGATAGAGGGGCCATGTTGGCTACTGTACTGTAGATGGAGATAGAGGGGCCATGTTGGCTACTGTAGGTGGAGATAGAGAGCCATGTTGGCTACTGTAGATGGAGATAGAGGGACCATGTTGGCTACTGTACTGTAGATGGAGATAGAGGGGCCATGTTGGCTACTGTAGATGGAGATAGAGGGGCCATGTTGGGTATTGTTGATAGAGATAGAGAGACCATGTTGGCTACTGTAGATGGAGATCGAGGGACCATGTTGGCTACTGTAGATGGAGATAGAGGGGCCATGTTGGCTACTGTAGAGGGAGACAGAGGGGCCATGTTGGCTGCTGTCGATGGAGATAGAGGGGCCATGTTGGATACTGTAGATGGAGATAGAGGGGCCATGTTGGGTATTGTTGATGGAGATAGAGACCATGTTGGCTACTGTAGATGGAGATAGAGGGACCATGTTGGCTACTGTAGATGGAGATAGAGGGGCCATGTTGGCTACTGTACTGTAGATGGAGATAGAGGGGCCATGTTGGCTACTGTAGATGGAGATAGAGGGGCCATGTTGTCTACTGTACTGTAGATTGAGATAGAGGGGCCATGTTGGCTACTGTAGATGGAGATAGAGGGGCCATGTTGGCTACTGTAGATGGAGATAGAGGGGCCATGTTGGGTATTGTTGATGGAGATAGAGAGACTATGTTGGCTACTGTAGATGGAGATAGAGGGACCATGTTGGCTACTGTAGATGTAGATAGCGGGACCATGTTGGCTACAGTAGATGGAGATAGAGGGGCCATGTTGGCTACTGTAGATGGAGATAGAGGGGTCATGTTGGGTATTGTTGATGGAGATAGAGAGACCATGTTGGGTATTGTAGATGGAGATAGAGGGGCCATGTTGGCTACTGTAGAGGGAGACAGAGGGGCCATGTTGGCTGCTGTCGATGGAGATAGAGGGGCCATGTTGGCTACTGTAGATGGAGATAGAGGGGCCATGTTGGCTACTGTAGATGGAGATAGAGGGGCCATGTTGTCTACTGTACTGTAGATGGAGATAGAGGGGCCATGTTGGCTACTGTAGATGGAGATAGAGGGGCCATGTTGGCTACTGTAGATGGAGATAGAGGGGCCATGTTGGCTACTGTAGATGGAGATAGAGGGACCATGTTGGCTACTGTAGATGTAGTTAGCGGGACCATGTTGGCAACTGTCGATGGAGATAGAGGGGCCATGTTGGCTACTGTAGATGGAGATAGAGGGGCCATGTTGGGTATTGTTGATGGAGATAGCGAGACCATGTTGGGTATTGTAGATGGAGATAGAGGGGCCATGTTGGCTACTGTAGATGGAGATAGAGGGGCCATGTTGGCTACTGTAGAGGGAGACAGAGGGGCCATGTTGGCTGCTGTCGATGGAGATAGAAGGGCCATGTTGGCTACTGTACTGTAGATGGAGATAGAGGGGCCATGTTGGCTACTGTAGATGGAGATAGAGGGGCCATGTTGGGTATTGTTGATAGAGATAGAGAGACCATGTTGGCTACTGTAGATGGAGATCGAGGGACCATGTTGGCTACTGTAGATGGAGATAGAGGGGCCATGTTGGCTACTGTAGAGGGAGACAGAGGGGCCATGTTGGCTGCTGTCGATGGAGATAGAGGGGCCATGTTGGCTACTGTAGATGGAGAAAGAGGGACCATGTTGGCTACTGTAGATGGAGATAGAGGGGCCATGTTGGCTACTGTACTGTAGATGGAGATAGAGGGGCCATGTTGGCTACTGTAGATGGAGATAGAGGGGCCATGTTGTCTACTGTACTGTAGATGGAGATAGAGGGACCATGTTGGCTACTGTAGATGGAGATAGAGGGGCCATGTTGGCTACTGTAGATGGAGATAGAGGGGCCATGTTGGCTACTGTAGATGGAGATAGAGGGACCGGGCACTGAGTGTGTGCGGGCCTGGGCTACTGCGTGGGTAGAGGGCCTGGGGTAGTGATAGAGGAGACCATGTTGGCTACTGTGTGGAGATGGGGGCCTGGGAGAGTGGAGAAGGGGACCATGTTGGCTACTGTAGATGGAGATAGAGGGGCCATGTTGGCTACTGTAGATGGAGATAGAGGGGCCATGTTGGGTATTGTTGATGGAGATAGAGAGACCATGTTGGGTATTGTAGATGGAGATAGAGGGGCCATGTTGGCTACTGTAGAGGGAGACAGAGGGGTCATGTTGGCTGCTGTCGATGGAGATAGAGGGGCCATGTTGGCTACTGTACTGTAGATGGAGATAGAGGGGCCATGTTGGCTACTGTAGATGGAGATAGAGGGGCCATGTTGGGTATTGTTGATAGAGATAGAGAGACCATGTTGGCTACTGTAGATGGAGATCGAGGGACCATGTTGGCTACTGTAGATGGAGATAGAGGGGCCATGTTGGGTATTGTTGATGGAGATAGAGAGACCATGTTGGGTATTGTAGATGGAGATAGAGGGGCCATGTTGGCTACTGTAGATGGAGATAGAGGAGCCATGTTGGGTATTGTTGATGGAGATAGAGACCATGTTGGCTACTGTAGATGGAGATAGAGGGACCATGTTGGCTACTGTAGATGGAGATAGAGGGGCTATGTTGGCTACTGTACTGTAGATGGAGATAGAGGGGCCATGTTGGCTACTGTAGATGGAGATAGAGGGGCCATGTTGTCTACTGTACTGTAGATGGAGATAGAGGGGCCATGTTGGCTACTGTAGATGGAGATAGAGGGGCCATGTTGGCTACTGTAGATGGAGATAGAGGGGCCATGTTGGCTACTGTAGATGGAGATAGAGGGACCATGTTGGCTACTGTAGATGTAGTTAGCGGGACCATGTTGGCTACTGTCGATGGAGATAGAGGGGCCATGTTGGCTACTGTAGATGGAGATAGAGGGGCCATGTTGGGTATTGTTGATGGAGATAGCGAGACCATGTTGGGTATTGTAGATGGAGATAGAGGGGCCATGTTGGCTACTGTAGAGGGAGACAGAGGGGCCATGTTGGCTGCTGTCGATGGAGATAGAGGGGCCATGTTGGCTACTGTAGATGGAGATAGAGGGGCCATGTTGGGTATTGTTGATGGAGATAGAGACCATGTTGGCTACTGTAGATGGAGATAGAGGGACCATGTTGGCTACTGTAGATGGAGATAGAGGGGCCATGTTGGCTACTGTACTGTAGATGGAGATAGAGGGGCCATGTTGGCTACTGTAGGTGGAGATAGAGAGCCATGTTGGCTACTGTAGATGGAGATAGAGGGACCATGTTGGCTACTGTACTGTAGATGGAGATAGAGGGGCCATGTTGGCTACTGTAGATGGAGATAGAGGGGCCATGTTGGGTATTGTTGATAGAGATAGAGAGACCATGTTGGCTACTGTAGATGGAGATCGAGGGACCATGTTGGCTACTGTAGATGGAGATAGAGGGGCCATGTTGGCTACTGTAGAGGGAGACAGAGGGGCCATGTTGGCTGCTGTCGATGGAGATAGAAGGGCCATGTTGGCTACTGTACTGTAGATGGAGATAGAGGGGCCATGTTGGCTACTGTAGATGGAGATAGAGGGGCCATGTTGGGTATTGTTGATAGAGATAGAGAGACCATGTTGGCTACTGTAGATGGAGATCGAGGGACCATGTTGGCTACTGTAGATGGAGATAGAGGGGCCATGTTGGCTACTGTAGAGGGAGACAGAGGGGCCATGTTGGCTGCTGTCGATGGAGATAGAGGGGCCATGTTGGCTACTGTAGATGGAGAAAGAGGGACCATGTTGGCTACTGTAGATGGAGATAGAGGGGCCATGTTGGCTACTGTACTGTAGATGGAGATAGAGGGGCCATGTTGGCTACTGTAGATGGAGATAGAGGGGCCATGTTGTCTACTGTACTGTAGATGGAGATAGAGGGACCATGTTGGCTACTGTAGATGGAGATAGAGGGGCCATGTTGGCTACTGTAGATGGAGATAGAGGGGCCATGTTGGCTACTGTAGATGGAGATAGAGGGACCATGTTGGCTACTGTAGATGTAGTTAGCGGAACCATGTTGGCTACTGTCGATGGAGATAGAGGGGCCAGGTTGGGTATTGTTGATAGAGATAAAGAGACCATGTTGGCTACTGTAGATGGAGATAGAGGGGCCATGTTGTGTATTGTAGATGGAGATAGAGGGACCATGTTGGCTACTGTAGATGTAGATAGCGGGACCATGTTGGCTACTGTAGATGGAGATAGAGGGGCCATGTTGGCTACTGTAGATGGAGATAGAGGGGCCATGTTGGGTATTGTTGATGGAGATAGAGAGACCATGTTGGGTATTGTAGATGGAGATAGAGGGGCCATGTTGGCTACTGTAGAGGGAGACAGAGGGGTCATGTTGGCTGCTGTCGATGGAGATAGAGGGGCCATGTTGGCTACTGTACTGTAGATGGAGATAGAGGGGCCATGTTGGCTACTGTAGATGGAGATAGAGGGGCCATGTTGGGTATTGTTGATAGAGATAGAGAGACCATGTTGGCTACTGTAGATGGAGATAGAGGGGCCATGTTGGCTACTGTAGATGGAGATAGAGGAGCCATGTTGGGTATTGTTGATGGAGATAGAGACCATGTTGGCTACTGTAGATGGAGATAGAGGGGCCATGTTGGCTACTGTAGATGGAGATAGAGGGGCCATGTTGGGTATTGTTGATGGAGATAGAGAGACCATGTTGGCTACTGTAGATGGAGATAGAGGGACCATGTTGGCTACTGTAGATGTAGATAGCAAGACCATGTTGGCTACTGTAGATGGAGATAGAGGGGCCATGTTGGCTACTGTAGATGGAGATAGAGGGGCCATGTTGGGTATTGTTGATGGAGATAGAGAGACCATGTTGGGTATTGTAGATGGAGATAGAGGGGCCATGTTGGCTACTGTAGAGGGAGACAGAGGGGCCATGTTGGCTGCTGTCGATGGAGATAGAGGGGCCATGTTGGCTACTGTACTGTAGATGGAGATAGAGGGGCCATGTTGGCTACTGTAGATGGAGATAGAGGGGCCATGTTGGGTATTGTTGATAGAGATAGAGAGACCATGTTGGCTACTGTAGATGGAGATCGAGGGACCATGTTGGCTATTGTAGATGGAGATAGAGGGGCCATGTTGGCTACTGTAGAGGGAGACAGAGGGGCCATGTTGGCTGCTGTCGATGGAGATAGAGGGGCCATGTTGGCTACTGTAGATGGAATTAGAGGAGCCATGTTGGGTATTGTTGATGGAGATAGAGACCATGTTGGCTACTGTAGATAGAGATAGAGGGACAATGTTGGCTACTGTAGATGGAGATAGAGGGGCCATGTTGGCTACTGTACTGTAGATGGAGATAGAGGGGCCATGTTGGCTACTGTAGATGGAGATAGAGGGGCCATGTTGTCTACTGTACTGTAGATGGAGATAGAGGGGCCATGTTGGCTACTGTAGATGGAGATAGAGAGGCCATGTTGGCTACTGTAGATGGAGATAGAGGGGCCATGTTGGCTACTGTAGATGGAGATAGAGGGAACATGTTGGCTACTGTAGATGTAGTTAGCGGGACCATGTTGGCAACTGTCGATGGAGATAGAGGGGCCATGTTGGCTACTGTAGATGGAGATAGAGGGGCCATGTTGGGTATTGTTGATGGAGATAGCGAGACCATGTTGGGTATTGTAGATGGAGATAGAGGGGCCATGTTGGCTACTGTAGAGGGAGACAGAGGGGCCATGTTGGCTGCTGTCGATGGAGATAGAGGGGCCATGTTGGCTACTGTAGATGGAGATAGAGGGGCCATGTTGGGTATTGTTTATGGAGATAGAGAGACCATGTTGGCTACTGTAGATGGAGATAGAGGGACCATGTTGGCTACTGTAGATGGAGATAGAGGGGCCATGTTGGCTACTGTAGATGGAGATAGAGGGGCCATGTTGGGTATTGTTGATGGAGATAGCGAGACCATGTTGGGTATTGTAGATGGAGATAGAGGGGCCATGTTGGCTACTGTAGAGGGAGACAGAGGGGCCATGTTGGCTGCTGTCGATGGAGATAGAGGGGCCATGTTGGCTACTGTAGATGGAGATAAAGGGGCCATGTTGGCTACTGTACTGTAGATGGAGATAGAGGGGCCATGTTGGCTACTGTAGATGGAGATAGAGGGGCCATGTTGTCTACTGTACTGTAGATGGAGATAGAGGGGCCATGTTGGCTACTGTAGATGGAGATAGAGGGGCCATGTTGGCTACTGTAGATGGAGATAGAGGGGCCATGTTGGCTACTGTAGATGGAGATAGAGGGACCATGTTGGCTACTGTAGATGTAGTTAGCGGGACCATGTTGGCTACTGTCGATGGAGATAGAGGGGCCATGTTGGCTACTGTAGATGGAGATAGAGGGGCCATGTTGGGTATTGTTGATGGAGATAGCGAGACCATGTTGGGTATTGTAGATGGAGATAGAGGGGCCATGTTGGCTACTGTAGAGGGAGACAGAGGGGCCATGTTGGCTGCTGTCGATGGAGATAGAGGGGCCATGTTGGCTACTGTAGATGGAGATAGAGGGGCCATGTTGGGTATTGTTGATGGAGATAGAGACCATGTTGGCTACTGTAGATGGAGATAGAGGGACCATGTTGGCTACTGTAGATGGAGATAGAGGGGCCATGTTGGCTACTGTACTGTAGATGGAGATAGAGGGGCCATGTTGGCTACTGTAGGTGGAGATAGAGAGCCATGTTGGCTACTGTAGATGGAGATAGAGGGACCATGTTGGCTACTGTACTGTAGATGGAGATAGAGGGGCCATGTTGGCTACTGTAGATGGAGATAGAGGGGCCATGTTGGGTATTGTTGATAGAGATAGAGAGACCATGTTGGCTACTGTACATGGAGATCGAGGGACCATGTTGGCTACTGTAGATGGAGATAGAGAGGCCATGTTGGCTACTGTCGAGGGAGACAGAGGGGCCATGTTGGCTGCTGTCGATGGAGATAGAGGGGCCATGTTGGATACTGTAGATGGAGATAGAGGGGCCATGTTGGGTATTGTTGATGGAGATAGAGACCATGTTGGCTACTGTAGATGGAGATAGAGGGACCATGTTGGCTACTGTAGATGGAGATAGAGGGGCCATGTTGGCTACTGTACTGTAGATGGAGATAGAGGGGCCATGTTGGCTACTGTAGATGGAGATAGAGGGGCCATGTTGTCTACTGTACTGTAGATTGAGATAGAGGGGCCATGTTGGCTACTGTAGATGGAGATAGAGGGGCCATGTTGGCTACTGTAGATGGAGATAGAGGGGCCATGTTGGGTATTGTTGATGGAGATAGAGAGACCATGTTGGGTATTGTAGATGGAGATAGAGGGGCCATGTTGGCTACTGTAGAGGGAGACAGAGGGGCCATGTTGGCTGCTGTCGATGGAGATAGAGGGGCCATGTTGGCTACTGTACTGTAGATGGAGATAGAGGGGCCATGTTGGCTACTGTAGATGGAGATAGAGGGGCCATGTTGGGTATTGTTGATAGAGATAGAGAGACCATGTTGGCTACTGTAGATGGAGATCGAGGGACCATGTTGGCTACTGTAGATGGAGATAGAGGGGCCATGTTGGGTATTGTTGATGGAGATAGAGACCATGTTGGCTACTGTAGATGGAGATAGAGGGACCATGTTGGCTATTGTAGATGGAGATAGAGGGGCCATGTTGGCTAATGTACTGTAGATGGAGATAGAGGGGCCATGTTGGCTACTGTAGATGGAGATAGAGGGGCCATGTTGTCTACTGTACTGTAGAGTGAGATAGAGGGGCCATGTTGGCTACTGTAGATGGAGATAGAGGGGCCATGTTGGCTACTGTAGGTGGAGATAGAGGGGCCATGTTGGGTATTGTTGATGGAGATAGAGAGACCATGTTGGCTACTGTAGATGGAGATAGAGGGACCATGTTGGCTACTGTAGATGTAGATAGCGGGACCATGTTGGCTACTGTAGATGGAGATAGAGGGGCCATGTTGGCTACTGTACTGTAGATGGAGATAGAGGGGCCATGTTGGCTACTGTACTGTAGATGGAGATAGAGGGGCCATGTTGGGTATTGTTGATAGAGATAGAGAGACCATGTTGGCTACTGTAGATGGAGATCGAGGGACCATGTTGGCTACTGTAGATGGAGATAGAGGGGCCATGTTGGCTACTGTAGAGGGAGACAGAGGGGCCATGTTGGCTGCTGTCGATGGAGATAGAGGGGCCATGTTGGATACTGTAGATGGAGATAGAGGGGCCATGTTGGGTATTGTTGATGGAGATAGAGACCATGTTGGCTACTGTAGATGGAGATAGAGGGACCATGTTGGCTACTGTAGATGGAGATAGAGGGGCCATGTTGGCTACTGTACTGTAGATGGAGATAGAGGGGCCATGTTGGCTACTGTAGATGGAGATAGAGGGGCCATGTTGTCTACTGTACTGTAGATTGAGATAGAGGGGCCATGTTGGCTACTGTAGATGGAGATAGAGGGGCCATGTTGGCTACTGTAGATGGAGATAGAGGGGCCATGTTGGGTATTGTTGATGGAGATAGAGAGACTATGTTGGCTACTGTAGATGGAGATAGAGGGACCATGTTGGCTACTGTAGATGTAGATAGCGGGACCATGTTGGCTACAGTAGATGGAGATAGAGGGGCCATGTTGGCTACTGTAGATGGAGATAGAGGGGTCATGTTGGGTATTGTTGATGGAGATAGAGAGACCATGTTGGGTATTGTAGATGGAGATAGAGGGGCCATGTTGGCTACTGTAGAGGGAGACAGAGGGGCCATGTTGGCTGCTGTCGATGGAGATAGAGGGGCCATGTTGGCTACTGTAGATGGAGATAGAGGGGCCATGTTGGCTACTGTAGATGGAGATAGAGGGGCCATGTTGTCTACTGTACTGTAGATGGAGATAGAGGGGCCATGTTGGCTACTGTAGATGGAGATAGAGGGGCCATGTTGGCTACTGTAGATGGAGATAGAGGGGCCATGTTGGCTACTGTAGATGGAGATAGAGGGACCATGTTGGCTACTGTAGATGTAGTTAGCGGGACCATGTTGGCAACTGTCGATGGAGATAGAGG
Organism: Salmo salar; assembly: GCF_965601325.2. Lineage (NCBI taxonomy): Eukaryota > Metazoa > Chordata > Actinopteri > Salmoniformes > Salmonidae > Salmo > Salmo salar. The sequence continues at coordinate 88,942,231 of NC_138296.1, read as the reverse complement.
GGCCATGTTGGCTACTGTAGATGGAGATAGAGGGGCCATGTTGGGTATTGTTGATGGAGATAGCGAGACCATGTTGGGTATTGTAGATGGAGATAGAGGGGCCATGTTGGCTACTGTAGATGGAGATAGAGGGGCCATGTTGGCTACTGTAGAGGGAGACAGAGGGGCCATGTTGGCTGCTGTCGATGGAGATAGAAGGGCCATGTTGGCTACTGTACTGTAGATGGAGATAGAGGGGCCATGTTGGCTACTGTAGATGGAGATAGAGGGGCCATGTTGGGTATTGTTGATAGAGATAGAGAGACCATGTTGGCTACTGTAGATGGAGATCGAGGGACCATGTTGGCTACTGTAGATGGAGATAGAGGGGCCATGTTGGCTACTGTAGAGGGAGACAGAGGGGCCATGTTGGCTGCTGTCGATGGAGATAGAGGGGCCATGTTGGCTACTGTAGATGGAGAAAGAGGGACCATGTTGGCTACTGTAGATGGAGATAGAGGGGCCATGTTGGCTACTGTACTGTAGATGGAGATAGAGGGGCCATGTTGGCTACTGTAGATGGAGATAGAGGGGCCATGTTGTCTACTGTACTGTAGATGGAGATAGAGGGACCATGTTGGCTACTGTAGATGGAGATAGAGGGGCCATGTTGGCTACTGTAGATGGAGATAGAGGGGCCATGTTGGCTACTGTAGATGGAGATAGAGGGACCATGTTGGCTACTGTAGATGTAGTTAGCGGGACCATGTTGGCTACTGTCGATGGAGATAGAGGGGCCATGTTGGGTATTGTTGATAGAGATAAAGAGACCATGTTGGCTACTGTAGATGGAGATAGAGGGGCCATGTTGTGTATTGTAGATGGAGATAGAGGGACCATGTTGGCTACTGTAGATGTAGATAGCGGGACCATGTTGGCTACTGTAGATGGAGATAGAGGGGCCATGTTGGCTACTGTAGATGGAGATAGAGGGGCCATGTTGGGTATTGTTGATGGAGATAGAGAGACCATGTTGGGTATTGTAGATGGGGATAGAGGGGCCATGTTGGCTACTGTAGAGGGAGACAGAGGGGTCATGTTGGCTGCTGTCAATGGAGATAGAGGGGCCATGTTGGCTACTGTACTGTAGATGGAGATAGAGGGGCCATGTTGGCTACTGTAGATGGAGATAGAGGGGCCATGTTGGGTATTGTTGATAGAGATAGAGAGACCATGTTGGCTATTGTAGATGGAGATAGAGGGGCCATGTTGGCTACTGTAGAGGGAGACAGAGGGGTCATGTTGGCTGCTGTCGATGGAGATAGAGGGGCCATGTTGGCTACTGTACTGTAGATGGAGATAGAGGGGCCATGTTGGCTACTGTAGATGGAGATAGAGGAGCCATGTTGGGTATTGTTGATGGAGATAGAGACCATGTTGGCTACTGTAGATGGAGATAGAGGGACCATGTTGGCTACTGTAGATGGAGATAGAGGGGCTATGTTGGCTACTGTACTGTAGATGGAGATAGAGGGGCCATGTTGGCTACTGTAGATGGAGATAGAGGGGCCATGTTGTCTACTGTACTGTAGATGGAGATAGAGGGGCCATGTTGGCTACTGTAGATGGAGATAGAGGGGCCATGTTGGCTACTGTAGATGGAGATAGAGGGGCCATGTTGGCTACTGTAGATGGAGATAGAGGGACCATGTTGGCTACTGTAGATGTAGTTAGCGGGACCATGTTGGCTACTGTCGATGGAGATAGAGGGGCCATGTTGGCTACTGTAGATGGAGATAGAGGGGCCATGTTGGGTATTGTTGATGGAGATAGCGAGACCATGTTGGGTATTGTAGATGGAGATAGAGGGGCCATGTTGGCTACTGTAGAGGGAGACAGAGGGGCCATGTTGGCTGCTGTCGATGGAGATAGAGGGGCCATGTTGGCTACTGTAGATGGAGATAGAGGGGCCATGTTGGGTATTGTTGATGGAGATAGAGACCATGTTGGCTACTGTAGATGGAGATAGAGGGACCATGTTGGCTACTGTAGATGGAGATAGAGGGGCCATGTTGGCTACTGTACTGTAGATGGAGATAGAGGGGCCATGTTGGCTACTGTAGGTGGAGATAGAGAGCCATGTTGGCTACTGTAGATGGAGATAGAGGGACCATGTTGGCTACTGTACTGTAGATGGAGATAGAGGGGCCATGTTGGCTACTGTAGATGGAGATAGAGGGGCCATGTTGGGTATTGTTGATAGAGATAGAGAGACCATGTTGGCTACTGTAGATGGAGATCGAGGGACCATGTTGGCTACTGTAGATGGAGATAGAGGGGCCATGTTGGCTACTGTAGAGGGAGACAGAGGGGCCATGTTGGCTGCTGTCGATGGAGATAGAGGGGCCATGTTGGCTACTGTAGATGGAGATAGAGGGTCCATGTTGGGTATTGTTGATGGAGATAGAGACCATGTTGACTACTGTAGATGGAGATAGAGGGGCCATGTTGGCTACTGTAGATGGAGATAGAGGGACCATGTTGGCTACTGTAGATGTAGTTAGCGGGACCATGTTGGCTACTGTCGATGGAGATAGAGGGGCCATGTTGGCTACTGTAGATGGAGATAGAGGGGCCATGTTGGGTATTGTTGATGGAGATAGCGAGACCATGTTGGGTATTGTAGATGGAGATAGAGGGGCCATGTTGGCTACTGTAGAGGGAGACAGAGGGGCCATGTTGGCTGCTGTCGATGGAGATAGAGGGGCCATGTTGGCTACTGTAGATGGAGATAGAGGGGCCATGTTGGGTATTGTTGATGGAGATAGAGACCATGTTGGCTACTGTAGATGGAGATAGAGGGACCATGTTGGCTACTGTAGATGGAGATAGAGGGGCCATGTTGGCTACTGTACTGTAGATGGAGATAGAGGGGCCATGTTGGCTACTGTAGGTGGAGATAGAGAGCCATGTTGGCTACTGTAGATGGAGATAGAGGGACCATGTTGGCTACTGTACTGTAGATGGAGATAGAGGGGCCATGTTGGCTACTGTAGATGGAGATAGAGGGGCCATGTTGGGTATTGTTGATAGAGATAGAGAGACCATGTTGGCTACTGTAGATGGAGATCGAGGGACCATGTTGGCTACTGTAGATGGAGATAGAGGGGCCATGTTGGCTACTGTAGAGGGAGACAGAGGGGCCATGTTGGCTGCTGTCGATGGAGATAGAAGGGCCATGTTGGCTACTGTACTGTAGATGGAGATAGAGGGGCCATGTTGGCTACTGTAGATGGAGATAGAGGGGCCATGTTGGGTATTGTTGATAGAGATAGAGAGACCATGTTGGCTACTGTAGATGGAGATCGAGGGACCATGTTGGCTACTGTAGATGGAGATAGAGGGGCCATGTTGGCTACTGTAGAGGGAGACAGAGGGGCCATGTTGGCTGCTGTCGATGGAGATAGAGGGGCCATGTTGGCTACTGTAGATGGAGAAAGAGGGACCATGTTGGCTACTGTAGATGGAGATAGAGGGGCCATGTTGTCTACTGTACTGTAGATGGAGATAGAGGGACCATGTTGGCTACTGTAGATGGAGATAGAGGGGCCATGTTGGCTACTGTAGATGGAGATAGAGGGGCCATGTTGGCTACTGTAGATGGAGATAGAGGGACCATGTTGGCTACTGTAGATGTAGTTAGCGGAACCATGTTGGCTACTGTCGATGGAGATAGAGGGGCCATGTTGGGTATTGTTGATAGAGATAAAGAGACCATGTTGGCTACTGTAGATGGAGATAGAGGGGCCATGTTGTGTATTGTAGATGGAGATAGAGGGACCATGTTGGCTACTGTAGATGTAGATAGCGGGACCATGTTGGCTACTGTAGATGGAGATAGAGGGGCCATGTTGGCTACTGTAGATGGAGATAGAGGGGCCATGTTGGGTATTGTTGATGGAGATAGAGAGACCATGTTGGGTATTGTAGATGGAGATAGAGGGGCCATGTTGGCTACTGTAGAGGGAGACAGAGGGGTCATGTTGGCTGCTGTCGATGGAGATAGAGGGGCCATGTTGGCTACTGTACTGTAGATGGAGATAGAGGGGCCATGTTGGCTACTGTAGATGGAGATAGAGGGGCCATGTTGGGTATTGTTGATAGAGATAGAGAGACCATGTTGGCTACTGTAGATGGAGATAGAGGGGCCATGTTGGCTACTGTAGATGGAGATAGAGGAGCCATGTTGGGTATTGTTGATGGAGATAGAGACCATGTTGGCTACTGTAGATGGAGATAGAGGGACCATGTTGGCTACTGTAGATGGAGATAGAGGGGCTATGTTGGCTACTGTACTGTAGATGGAGATAGAGGGGCCATGTTGGCTACTGTAGATGGAGATAGAGGGGCCATGTTGTCTACTGTACTGTAGATGGAGATAGAGGGGCCATGTTGGCTACTGTAGATGGAGATAGAGGGGCCATGTTGGCTACTGTAGATAGAGATAGAGGGACCATGTTGGCTACTGTAGATGTAGTTAGCGGGACCATGTTGGCTACTGTCGATGGAGATAGAGGGGCCATGTTGGCTACTGTAGATGGAGATAGAGGGGCCATGTTGGGTATTGTTGATGGAGATAGCGAGACCATGTTGGGTATTGTAGATGGAGATAGAGGGGCCATGTTGGCTACTGTAGAGGGAGACAGAGGGGCCATGTTGGCTGCTGTCGATGGAGATAGAGGGGCCATGTTGGCTACTGTAGATGGAGATAGAGGGGCCATGTTGGGTATTGTTGATGGAGATAGAGACCATGTTGGCTACTGTAGATGGAGATAGAGGGACCATGTTGGCTACTGTAGATGGAGATAGAGGGGCCATGTTGGCTACTGTACTGTAGATGGAGATAGAGGGGCCATGTTGGCTACTGTAGGTGGAGATAGAGAGCCATGTTGGCTACTGTAGATGGAGATAGAGGGACCATGTTGGCTACTGTACTGTAGATGGAGATAGAGGGGCCATGTTGGCTACTGTAGATGGAGATAGAGGGGCCATGTTGGGTATTGTTGATAGAGATAGAGAGACCATGTTGGCTACTGTAGATGGAGATCGAGGGACCATGTTGGCTACTGTAGATGGAGATAGAGGGGCCATGTTGGCTGCTGTAGAGGGAGACAGAGGGGCCATGTTGGCTGCTGTCGATGGAGATAGAGGGGCCATGTTGGATACTGTAGATGGAGATAGAGGGGCCATGTTGGGTATTGTTGATGGAGATAGAGACCATGTTGGCTACTGTAGATGGAGATAGAGGGACCATGTTGGCTACTGTAGATGGAGATAGAGGGGCCATGTTGGCTACTGTACTGTAGATGGAGATAGAGGGGCCATGTTGGCTACTGTAGATGGAGATAGAGGGGCCATGTTGTCTACTGTACTGTAGATTGAGATAGAGGGGCCATGTTGGCTACTGTAGATGGAGATAGAGGGGCCATGTTGGCTACTGTAGATGGAGATAGAGGGGCCATGTTGGGTATTGTTGATGGAGATAGAGAGACCATGTTGGCTACTGTAGATGGAGATAGAGGGACCATGTTGGCTACTGTAGATGTAGATAGCAAGACCATGTTGGCTACTGTAGATGGAGATAGAGGGGCCATGTTGGCTACTGTAGATGGAGATAGAGGGGCCATGTTGGGTATTGTTGATGGAGATAGAGAGACCATGTTGGGTATTGTAGATGGAGATAGAGGGGCCATGTTGGCTACTGTAGAGGGAGACAGAGGGGCCATGTTGGCTGCTGTCGATGGAGATAGAGGGGCCATGTTGGCTACTGTACTGTAGATGGAGATAGAGGGGCCATGTTGGCTACTGTAGATGGAGATAGAGGGGCCATGTTGGGTATTGTTGATAGAGATAGAGAGACCATGTTGGCTACTGTAGATGGAGATCGAGGGACCATGTTGGCTATTGTAGATGGAGATAGAGGGGCCATGTTGGCTACTGTAGAGGGAGACAGAGGGGCCATGTTGGCTGCTGTCGATGGAGATAGAGGGGCCATGTTGGCTACTGTAGATGGAATTAGAGGAGCCATGTTGGGTATTGTTGATGGAGATAGAGACCATGTTGGCTACTGTAGATAGAGATAGAGGGACAATGTTGGCTACTGTAGATGGAGATAGAGGGGCCATGTTGGCTACTGTACTGTAGATGGAGATAGAGGGGCCATGTTGGCTACTGTAGATGGAGATAGAGGGGCCATGTTGTCTACTGTACTGTAGATGGAGATAGAGGGGCCATGTTGGCTACTGTAGATGGAGATAGAGAGGCCATGTTGGCTACTGTAGATGGAGATAGAGGGGCCATGTTGGCTACTGTAGATGGAGATAGAGGGACCATGTTGGCTACTGTAGATGTAGTTAGCGGGACCATGTTGGCAACTGTCGATGGAGATAGAGGGGCCATGTTGGCTACTGTAGATGGAGATAGAGGGGCCATGTTGGGTATTGTTGATGGAGATAGCGAGACCATGTTGGGTATTGTAGATGGAGATAGAGGGGCCATGTTGGCTACTGTAGAGGGAGACAGAGGGGCCATGTTGGCTGCTGTCGATGGAGATAGAGGGGCCATGTTGGCTACTGTAGATGGAGATAGAGGGGCCATGTTGGGTATTGTTTATGGAGATAGAGAGACCATGTTGGCTACTGTAGATGGAGATAGAGGGACCATGTTGGCTACTGTAGATGGAGATAGAGGGGCCATGTTGGCTACTGTAGATGGAGATAGAGGGGCCATGTTGGGTATTGTTGATGGAGATAGCGAGACCATGTTGGGTATTGTAGATGGAGATAGAGGGGCCATGTTGGCTACTGTAGAGGGAGACAGAGGGGCCATGTTGGCTGCTGTCGATGGAGATAGAGGGGCCATGTTGGCTACTGTAGATGGAGATAAAGGGGCCATGTTGGCTACTGTACTGTAGATGGAGATAGAGGGGCCATGTTGGCTACTGTAGATGGAGATAGAGGGGCCATGTTGTCTACTGTACTGTAGATGGAGATAGAGGGGCCATGTTGGCTACTGTAGATGGAGATAGAGGGGCCATGTTGGCTACTGTAGATGGAGATAGAGGGGCCATGTTGGCTACTGTAGATGGAGATAGAGGGGCCATGTTGGCTACTGTAGATGGAGATAGAGGGGCCATGTTGGGTATTGTTGATGGAGATAGCGAGACCATGTTGGGTATTGTAGATGGAGATAGAGGGGCCATGTTGGCTACTGTAGAGGGAGACAGAGGGGCCATGTTGGCTGCTGTCGATGGAGATAGAGGGGCCATGTTGGCTACTGTAGATGGAGATAGAGGGGCCATGTTGCGTATTGTTGATGGAGATAGAGACCATGTTGGCTACTGTAGATGGAGATAGAGGGACCATGTTGGCTACTGTAGATGGAGATAGAGGGGCCATGTTGGCTACTGTACTGTAGATGGAGATAGAGGGGCCATGTTGGCTACTGTAGGTGGAGATAGAGAGCCATGTTGGCTACTGTAGATGGAGATAGAGGGACCATGTTGGCTACTGTACTGTAGATGGAGATAGAGGGGCCATGTTGGCTACTGTAGATGGAGATAGAGGGGCCATGTTGGGTATTGTTGATAGAGATAGAGAGACCATGTTGGCTACTGTACATGGAGATCGAGGGACCATGTTGGCTACTGTAGATGGAGATAGAGAGGCCATGTTGGCTACTGTCGAGGGAGACAGAGGGGCCATGTTGGCTGCTGTCGATGGAGATAGAGGGGCCATGTTGGATACTGTAGATGGAGATAGAGGGGCCATGTTGGGTATTGTTGATGGAGATAGAGACCATGTTGGCTACTGTAGATGGAGATAGAGGGACCATGTTGGCTACTGTAGATGGAGATAGAGGGGCCATGTTGGCTACTGTACTGTAGATGGAGATAGAGGGGCCATGTTGGCTACTGTAGATGGAGATAGAGGGGCCATGTTGTCTACTGTACTGTAGATTGAGATAGAGGGGCCATGTTGGCTACTGTAGATGGAGATAGAGGGGCCATGTTGGCTACTGTAGATGGAGATAGAGGGGCCATGTTGGGTATTGTTGATGGAGATAGAGAGACCATGTTGGGTATTGTAGATGGAGATAGAGGGGCCATGTTGGCTACTGTAGAGGGAGACAGAGGGGCCATGTTGGCTGCTGTCGATGGAGATAGAGGGGCCATGTTGGCTACTGTACTGTAGATGGAGATAGAGGGGCCATGTTGGCTACTGTAGATGGAGATAGAGGGGCCATGTTGGGTATTGTTGATAGAGATAGAGAGACCATGTTGGCTACTGTAGATGGAGATCGAGGGACCATGTTGGCTACTGTAGATGGAGATAGAGGGGCCATTTTGGGTATTGTTGATGGAGATAGAGACCATGTTGGCTACTGTAGATGGAGATAGAGGGACCATGTTGGCTATTGTAGATGGAGATAGAGGGGCCATGTTGGCTAATGTACTGTAGATGGAGATAGAGGGGCCATGTTGGCTACTGTAGATGGAGATAGAGGGGCCATGTTGTCTACTGTACTGTAGAGTGAGATAGAGGGGCCATGTTGGCTACTGTAGATGGAGATAGAGGGGCCATGTTGGCTACTGTAGGTGGAGATAGAGGGGCCATGTTGGGTATTGTTGATGGAGATAGAGAGACCATGTTGGCTACTGTAGATGGAGATAGAGGGACCATGTTGGCTACTGTAGATGTAGATAGCGGGACCATGTTGGCTACTGTAGATGGAGATAGAGGGGCCATGTTGGCTACTGTAGATGGAGATAGAGGGGCCATGTTGGGTATTGTTGATGGAGATAGAGAGACCATGTTGGGTATTGTAGATGGAGATAGAGGGGCCATGTTGGCTACTGTATAGGGAGACAGAGGGGCCATGTTGGCTGCTGTTGATGGAGATAGAGGGGCCATGTTGGCTACTGTACTGTAGATGGAGATAGAGGGGCCATGATGGGTATTGTTGATAGAGATAGAGAGACCATGTTGGCTACTGTAGATGGAGATCGAGGGACCATGTTGGCTACTGTAGATGGAGATAGAGGGGCCATGTTGGCTACTGTAGAGGGAGACAGAGGGGCCATGTTGGCTGCTGTCGATGGAGATAGAGGGGCCATGTTGGCTACTGTAGATGGAGATAGAGGAGCCATGTTGGGTATTGTTGATGGAGATAGAGACCATGTTGGCTACTGTAGATGGAGATAGAGGGACCATGTTGGCTACTGTAGATGGAGATAGAGGGGCCATGTTGGCTACTGTACTGTAGATGGAGATAGAGGGGCCATGTTGGCTACTGTAGATGGAGATAGAGGGGCCATGTTGTCTACTGTACTGTAGATGGAGATAGAGGGGCCATGTTGTCTACTGTACTGTAGAGTGAGATAGAGGGGCCATGTTGGCTACTGTAGATGGAGATAGAGGGGCCATGTTGGCTACTGTAGGTGGAGATAGAGGGGCCATGTTGGGTATTGTTGATGGAGATAGAGAGACCATGTTGGCTACTGTAGATGGAGATAGAGGGGCCATGTTGGCTACTGTAGATGGAGATAGAGGGGCCATGTTGGGTATTGTTGATGGAGATAGCGAGACCATGTTGGGTATTGTAGATGGAGATAGAGGGGCCATGTTGGCTACTGTAGAGGGAGACAGAGGGGCCATGTTGGCTGCTGTCGATGGAGATAGAGGGGCCATGTTGGCTACTGTAGATGGAGATAAAGGGGCCATGTTGGCTACTGTACTGTAGATGGAGATAGAGGGGCCATGTTGGCTACTGTAGATGGAGATAGAGGGGCCATGTTGTCTACTGTACTGTAGATGGAGATAGAGGGGCCATGTTGGCTACTGTAGATGGAGATAGAGGGGCCATGTTGGCTACTGTAGATGGAGATAGAGGGGCCATGTTGGCTACTGTAGATGGAGATAGAGGGGCCATGTTGGCTACTGTAGATGGAGATAGAGGGGCCATGTTGGGTATTGTTGATGGAGATAGCGAGACCATGTTGGGTATTGTAGATGGAGATAGAGGGGCCATGTTGGCTACTGTAGAGGGAGACAGAGGGGCCATGTTGGCTGCTGTCGATGGAGATAGAGGGGCCATGTTGGCTACTGTAGATGGAGATAGAGGGGCCATGTTGCGTATTGTTGATGGAGATAGAGACCATGTTGGCTACTGTAGATGGAGATAGAGGGACCATGTTGGCTACTGTAGATGGAGATAGAGGGGCCATGTTGGCTACTGTACTGTAGATGGAGATAGAGGGGCCATGTTGGCTACTGTAGGTGGAGATAGAGAGCCATGTTGGCTACTGTAGATGGAGATAGAGGGACCATGTTGGCTACTGTACTGTAGATGGAGATAGAGGGGCCATGTTGGCTACTGTAGATGGAGATAGAGGGGCCATGTTGGGTATTGTTGATAGAGATAGAGAGACCATGTTGGCTACTGTACATGGAGATCGAGGGACCATGTTGGCTACTGTAGATGGAGATAGAGAGGCCATGTTGGCTACTGTCGAGGGAGACAGAGGGGCCATGTTGGCTGCTGTCGATGGAGATAGAGGGGCCATGTTGGATACTGTAGATGGAGATAGAGGGGCCATGTTGGGTATTGTTGATGGAGATAGAGACCATGTTGGCTACTGTAGATGGAGATAGAGGGACCATGTTGGCTACTGTAGATGGAGATAGAGGGGCCATGTTGGCTACTGTACTGTAGATGGAGATAGAGGGGCCATGTTGGCTACTGTAGATGGAGATAGAGGGGCCATGTTGTCTACTGTACTGTAGATTGAGATAGAGGGGCCATGTTGGCTACTGTAGATGGAGATAGAGGGGCCATGTTGGCTACTGTAGATGGAGATAGAGGGGCCATGTTGGGTATTGTTGATGGAGATAGAGAGACCATGTTGGGTATTGTAGATGGAGATAGAGGGGCCATGTTGGCTACTGTAGAGGGAGACAGAGGGGCCATGTTGGCTGCTGTCGATGGAGATAGAGGGGCCATGTTGGCTACTGTACTGTAGATGGAGATAGAGGGGCCATGTTGGCTACTGTAGATGGAGATAGAGGGGCCATGTTGGGTATTGTTGATAGAGATAGAGAGACCATGTTGGCTACTGTAGATGGAGATCGAGGGACCATGTTGGCTACTGTAGATGGAGATAGAGGGGCCATTTTGGGTATTGTTGATGGAGATAGAGACCATGTTGGCTACTGTAGATGGAGATAGAGGGACCATGTTGGCTATTGTAGATGGAGATAGAGGGGCCATGTTGGCTAATGTACTGTAGATGGAGATAGAGGGGCCATGTTGGCTACTGTAGATGGAGATAGAGGGGCCATGTTGTCTACTGTACTGTAGAGTGAGATAGAGGGGCCATGTTGGCTACTGTAGATGGAGATAGAGGGGCCATGTTGGCTACTGTAGGTGGAGATAGAGGGGCCATGTTGGGTATTGTTGATGGAGATAGAGAGACCATGTTGGCTACTGTAGATGGAGATAGAGGGACCATGTTGGCTACTGTAGATGTAGATAGCGGGACCATGTTGGCTACTGTAGATGGAGATAGAGGGGCCATGTTGGCTACTGTAGATGGAGATAGAGGGGCCATGTTGGGTATTGTTGATGGAGATAGAGAGACCATGTTGGGTATTGTAGATGGAGATAGAGGGGCCATGTTGGCTACTGTATAGGGAGACAGAGGGGCCATGTTGGCTGCTGTTGATGGAGATAGAGGGGCCATGTTGGCTACTGTACTGTAGATGGAGATAGAGGGGCCATGATGGGTATTGTTGATAGAGATAGAGAGACCATGTTGGCTACTGTAGATGGAGATCGAGGGACCATGTTGGCTACTGTAGATGGAGATAGAGGGGCCATGTTGGCTACTGTAGAGGGAGACAGAGGGGCCATGTTGGCTGCTGTCGATGGAGATAGAGGGGCCATGTTGGCTACTGTAGATGGAGATAGAGGAGCCATGTTGGGTATTGTTGATGGAGATAGAGACCATGTTGGCTACTGTAGATGGAGATAGAGGGACCATGTTGGCTACTGTAGATGGAGATAGAGGGGCCATGTTGGCTACTGTACTGTAGATGGAGATAGAGGGGCCATGTTGGCTACTGTAGATGGAGATAGAGGGGCCATGTTGTCTACTGTACTGTAGATGGAGATAGAGGGGCCATGTTGGCTACTGTAGATGTAGATAGAGGGGCCATGTTGGCTACTGTAGATGGAGATAGAGGGGCCATGTTGGCTACTGTAGATGGAGATAGAGGGACCATGTTGGCTACTGTAGATGTAGTTAGCGTTACAATGTTGGCAACTGTCGATGGAGATAGAGGGACCATGTTGGCTACTGTAGATGGAGATAGAGGGGCCATGTTGAGTATTGTTGATGGAGATAGCGAGACCATGTTGGGTATTGTAGATGGAGATAGAGGGGCCATGTTGGCTACTGTAGAGGGAGACAGAGGGGCCATGTTGGCTGCTGTCGATGGAGATAGAGGGGCCATGTTGGCTACTGTAGATGGAGATAGAGGGGCCATGTTGGGTATTGTTTATGGAGATAGAGAGACCATGTTGGCTACTGTAGATGGAGATAGAGGGACCATGTTGGCTACTGTAGATGGAGATAGAGGGGCCATGTTGGCTACTGTAGATGGAGATAGAGGGGCCATGTTGGGTATTGTTGATGGAGATAGCGAGACCATGTTGGGTATTGTAGATGGAGATAGAGGGGCCATGTTGGCTACTGTAGAGGGAGACAGAGGGGCCATGTTGGCTGCTGTCGATGGAGATAGAGGGGCCATGTTGGCTACTGTAGATGGAGATAGAGGGGCCATGTTGTCTACTGTACTGTAGATGGAGATAGAGGGGCCATGTTGGCTACTGTAGATGGAGATAGAGGGGCCATGTTGGCTACTGTAGATGGAGATAGAGGGGCCATGTTGGCTACTGTAGATGGAGATAGAGGGACCATGTTGGCTACTGTAGATGTAGTTAGCGGGACCATGTAGGCTACTGTCGATGGAGATAGAGGGGCCATGTTGGCTACTGTAGATGGAGATAGAGGGGCCATGTTGGGTATTGTTGATGGAGATAGCGAGACCATGTTGGGTATTGTAGATGGAGATAGAGGGGCCATGTTGGCTACTGTAGAGGGAGACAGAGGGGCCATGTTGGCTGCTGTCGATGGAGATAGAGGGGCCATGTTGGCTACTGTAGATGGAGATAGAGGGGCCATGTTGGGTATTGTTGATGGAGATAGAGACCATGTTGGCTACTGTAGATGGAGATAGAGGGACCATGTTGGCTACTGTAGATGGAGATAGAGGGGCCATGTTGGCTACTGTACTGTAGATGGAGATAGAGGGGCCATGTTGGCTACTGTAGGTGGAGATAGAGAGCCATGTTGGCTACTGTAGATGGAGATAGAGGGACCATGTTGGCTACTGTACTGTAGATGGAGATAGAGGGGCCATGTTGGCTACTGTAGATGGAGATAGAGGGGCCATGTTGGGTATTGTTGATAGAGATAGAGAGACCATGTTGGCTACTGTAGATGGAGATCGAGGGACCATGTTGGCTACTGTAGATGGAGATAGAGGGGCCATGTTGGCTACTGTAGAGGGAGACAGAGGGGCCATGCTGGCTGCTGTCGATGGAGATAGAGGGGCCATGTTGGCTACTGTAGATGGAGATAGAGGGGCCATGTTGGGTATTGTTGATGGAGATAGAGAGACCATGTTGGGTATTGTAGATGGAGATAGAGGGGCCATGTTGGCTACTGTAGAGGGAGACAGAGGGACCATGTTGGCTACTGTAGATGCAGATAGAGGGGCCATGTTGGCTACTGTACTGTAGATGGAGATAGAGGGGCCATGTTGGCTACTGTAGATGGAGATAGAGGGGCCATGTTGTCTACTGTACTGTAGATGGAGATAGAGGGGCCATGTTGGCTACTGTAGATGGAGATAGAGGGGCCATGTTGGGTATTGTTGATGGAGATAGCGAGACCATGTTGGGTATTGTAGATGGAGATAGAGGGGCCATGTTGGCTACTGTAGAGGGAGACAGAGGGGCCATGTTGGCTGCTGTCGATGGAGATAGAGGGGCCATGTTGGCTACTGTAGATGGAGATAGAGGGGCCATGTTGGGTATTGTTTATGGAGATAGAGAGACCATGTTGGCTACTGTAGATGGAGATAGAGGGACCATGTTGGCTACTGTAGATGGAGATAGAGGGGCCATGTTGGCTACTGTAGATGGAGATAGAGGGGCCATGTTGGGTATTGTTGATGGAGATAGCGAGACCATGTTGGGTATTGTAGATGGAGATAGAGGGGCCATGTTGGCTACTGTAGAGGGAGACAGAGGGGCCATGTTGGCTGCTGTCGATGGAGATAGAGGGGCCATGTTGGCTACTGTAGATGGAGATAAAGGGGCCATGTTGGCTACTGTACTGTAGATGGAGATAGAGGGGCCATGTTGGCTACTGTAGATGGAGATAGAGGGGCCATGTTGTCTACTGTACTGTAGATGGAGATAGAGGGGCCATGTTGGCTACTGTAGATGGAGATAGAGGGGCCATGTTGGCTACTGTAGATGGAGATAGAGGGGCCATGTTGGCTACTGTAGATGGAGATAGAGGGACCATGTTGGCTACTGTAGATGTAGTTAGCGGGACCATGTTGGCTACTGTCGATGGAGATAGAGGGGCCATGTTGGCTACTGTAGATGGAGATAGAGGGGCCATGTTGGGTATTGTTGATGGAGATAGCGAGACCATGTTGGGTATTGTAGATGGAGATAGAGGGGCCATGTTGGCTACTGTAGAGGGAGACAGAGGGGCCATGTTGGCTGCTGTCGATGGAGATAGAGGGGCCATGTTGGCTACTGTAGATGGAGATAGAGGGGCCATGTTGCGTATTGTTGATGGAGATAGAGACCATGTTGGCTACTGTAGATGGAGATAGAGGGACCATGTTGGCTACTGTAGATGGAGATAGAGGGGCCATGTTGGCTACTGTACTGTAGATGGAGATAGAGGGGCCATGTTGGCTACTGTAGGTGGAGATAGAGAGCCATGTTGGCTACTGTAGATGGAGATAGAGGGACCATGTTGGCTACTGTACTGTAGATGGAGATAGAGGGGCCATGTTGGCTACTGTAGATGGAGATAGAGGGGCCATGTTGGGTATTGTTGATAGAGATAGAGAGACCATGTTGGCTACTGTACATGGAGATCGAGGGACCATGTTGGCTACTGTAGATGGAGATAGAGAGGCCATGTTGGCTACTGTCGAGGGAGACAGAGGGGCCATGTTGGCTGCTGTCGATGGAGATAGAGGGGCCATGTTGGATACTGTAGATGGAGATAGAGGGGCCATGTTGGGTATTGTTGATGGAGATAGAGACCATGTTGGCTACTGTAGATGGAGATAGAGGGACCATGTTGGCTAATGTAGATGGAGATAGAGGGGCCATGTTGGCTACTGTACTGTAGATGGAGATAGAGGGGCCATGTTGGCTACTGTAGATGGAGATAGAGGGGCCATGTTGTCTACTGTACTGTAGATTGAGATAGAGGGGCCATGTTGGCTACTGTAGATGGAGATAGAGGGGCCATGTTGGCTACTGTAGATGGAGATAGAGGGGCCATGTTGGGTATTGTTGATGGAGATAGAGAGACCATGTTGGGTATTGTAGATGGAGATAGAGGGGCCATGTTGGCTACTGTAGAGGGAGACAGAGGGGCCATGTTGGCTGCTGTCGATGGAGATAGAGGGGCCATGTTGGCTACTGTACTGTAGATGGAGATAGAGGGGCCATGTTGGCTACTGTAGATGGAGATAGAGGGGCCATGTTGGGTATTGTTGATAGAGATAGAGAGACCATGTTGGCTACTGTAGATGGAGATCGAGGGACCATGTTGGCTACTGTAGATGGAGATAGAGGGGCCATGTTGGGTATTGTTGATGGAGATAGAGACCATGTTGGCTACTGTAGATGGAGATAGAGGGACCATGTTGGCTATTGTAGATGGAGATAGAGGGGCCATGTTGGCTAATGTACTGTAGATGGAGATAGAGGGGCCATGTTGGCTACTGTAGATGGAGATAGAGGGGCCATGTTGTCTACTGTACTGTAGAGTGAGATAGAGGGGCCATGTTGGCTACTGTAGATGGAGATAGAGGGGCCATGTTGGCTACTGTAGGTGGAGATAGAGGGGCCATGTTGGGTATTGTTGATGGAGATAGAGAGACCATGTTGGCTACTGTAGATGGAGATAGAGGGACCATGTTGGCTACTGTAGATGTAGATAGCGGGACCATGTTGGCTACTGTAGATGGAGATAGAGGGGCCATGTTGGCTACTGTAGATGGAGATAGAGGGGCCATGTTGGGTATTGTTGATGGAGATAGAGAGACCATGTTGGGTATTGTAGATGGAGATAGAGGGGCCATGTTGGCTACTGTATAGGGAGACAGAGGGGCCATGTTGGCTGCTGTTGATGGAGATAGAGGGGCCATGTTGGCTACTGTACTGTAGATGGAGATAGAGGGGCCATGATGGGTATTGTTGATAGAGATAGAGAGACCATGTTGGCTACTGTAGATGGAGATCGAGGGACCATGTTGGCTACTGTAGATGGAGATAGAGGGGCCATGTTGGCTACTGTAGAGGGAGACAGAGGGGCCATGTTGGCTGCTGTCGATGGAGATAGAGGGGCCATGTTGGCTACTGTAGATGGAGATAGAGGAGCCATGTTGGGTATTGTTGATGGAGATAGAGACCATGTTGGCTACTGTAGATGGAGATAGAGGGACCATGTTGGCTACTGTAGATGGAGATAGAGGGGCCATGTTGGCTACTGTACTGTAGATGGAGATAGAGGGGCCATGTTGGCTACTGTAGATGGAGATAGAGGGGCCATGTTGTCTACTGTACTGTAGATGGAGATAGAGGGGCCATGTTGGCTACTGTAGATGTAGATAGAGGGGCCATGTTGGCTACTGTAGATGGAGATAGAGGGGCCATGTTGGCTACTGTAGATGGAGATAGAGGGACCATGTTGGCTACTGTAGATGTAGTTAGCGTTACAATGTTGGCAACTGTCGATGGAGATAGAGGGACCATGTTGGCTACTGTAGATGGAGATAGAGGGGCCATGTTGGGTATTGTTGATGGAGATAGCGAGACCATGTTGGGTATTGTAGATGGAGATAGAGGGGCCATGTTGGCTACTGTAGAGGGAGACAGAGGGGCCATGTTGGCTGCTGTCGATGGAGATAGAGGGGCCATGTTGGCTAATGTAGATGGAGATAGAGGGGCCATGTTGGGTATTGTTTATGGAGATAGAGAGACCATGTTGGCTACTGTAGATGGAGATAGAGGGACCATGTTGGCTACTGTAGATGGAGATAGAGGGGCCATGTTGGCTACTGTAGATGGAGATAGAGGGGCCATGTTGGGTATTGTTGATGGAGATAGCGAGACCATGTTGGGTATTGTAGATGGAGATAGAGGGGCCATGTTGGCTACTGTAGAGGGAGACAGAGGGGCCATGTTGGCTGCTGTCGATGGAGATAGAGGGGCCATGTTGGCTACTGTAGATGGAGATAGAGGGGCCATGTTGTCTACTGTACTGTAGATGGAGATAGAGGGGCCATGTTGGCTACTGTAGATGGAGATAGAGGGGCCATGTTGGCTACTGTAGATGGAGATAGAGGGGCCATGTTGGCTACTGTAGATGGAGATAGAGGGACCATGTTGGCTACTGTAGATGTAGTTAGCGGGACCATGTAGGCTACTGTCGATGGAGGTAGAGGGGCCATGTTGGCTACTGTAGATGGAGATAGAGGGGCCATGTTGGGTATTGTTGATGGAGATAGCGAGACCATGTTGGGTATTGTAGATGGAGATAGAGGGGCCATGTTGGCTACTGTAGAGGGAGACAGAGGGGCCATGTTGGCTGCTGTCGATGGAGATAGAGGGGCCATGTTGGCTACTGTAGATGGAGATAGAGGGGCCATGTTGGGTATTGTTGATGGAGATAGAGACCATGTTGGCTACTGTAGATGGAGATAGAGGGACCATGTTGGCTACTGTAGATGGAGATAGAGGGGCCATGTTGGCTACTGTACTGTAGATGGAGATAGAGGGGCCATGTTGGCTACTGTAGGTGGAGATAGAGAGCCATGTTGGCTACTGTAGATGGAGATAGAGGGACCATGTTGGCTACTGTACTGTAGATGGAGATAGAGGGGCCATGTTGGCTACTGTAGATGGAGATAGAGGGGCCATGTTGGGTATTGTTGATAGAGATAGAGAGACCATGTTGGCTACTGTAGATGGAGATCGAGGGACCATGTTGGCTACTGTAGATGGAGATAGAGGGGCCATGTTGGCTACTGTAGAGGGAGACAGAGGGGCCATGCTGGCTGCTGTCGATGGAGATAGAGGGGCCATGTTGGCTACTGTAGATGGAGATAGAGGGGCCATGTTGGGTATTGTTGATGGAGATAGAGAGACCATGTTGGGTATTGTAGATGGAGATAGAGGGGCCATGTTGGCTACTGTAGAGGGAGACAGAGGGACCATGTTGGCTACTGTAGATGCAGATAGAGGGGCCATGTTGGCTACTGTACTGTAGATGGAGATAGAGGGGCCATGTTGGCTACTGTAGATGGAGATAGAGGGGCCATGTTGTCTACTGTACTGTAGATGGAGATAGAGGGGCCATGTTGGCTACTGTAGATGGAGATAGAGGGGCCATGTTGGGTATTGTTGATGGAGATAGCGAGACCATGTTGGGTATTGTAGATGGAGATAGAGGGGCCATGTTGGCTACTGTAGAGGGAGACAGAGGGGCCATGTTGGCTGCTGTCGATGGAGATAGAGGGGCCATGTTGGCTACTGTAGATGGAGATAGAGGGGCCATGTTGGGTATTGTTTATGGAGATAGAGAGACCATGTTGGCTACTGTAGATGGAGATAGAGGGACCATGTTGGCTACTGTAGATGGAGATAGAGGGGCCATGTTGGCTACTGTAGATGGAGATAGAGGGGCCATGTTGGGTATTGTTGATGGAGATAGCGAGACCATGTTGGGTATTGTAGATGGAGATAGAGGGGCCATGTTGGCTACTGTAGAGGGAGACAGAGGGGCCATGTTGGCTGCTGTCGATGGAGATAGAGGGGCCATGTTGGCTACTGTAGATGGAGATAAAGGGGCCATGTTGGCTACTGTACTGTAGATGGAGATAGAGGGGCCATGTTGGCTACTGTAGATGGAGATAGAGGGGCCATGTTGTCTACTGTACTGTAGATGGAGATAGAGGGGCCATGTTGGCTACTGTAGATGGAGATAGAGGGGCCATGTTGGCTACTGTAGATGGAGATAGAGGGGCCATGTTGGCTACTGTAGATGGAGATAGAGGGACCATGTTGGCTACTGTAGATGTAGTTAGCGGGACCATGTTGGCTACTGTCGATGGAGATAGAGGGGCCATGTTGGCTACTGTAGATGGAGATAGAGGGGCCATGTTGGGTATTGTTGATGGAGATAGCGAGACCATGTTGGGTATTGTAGATGGAGATAGAGGGGCCATGTTGGCTACTGTAGAGGGAGACAGAGGGGCCATGTTGGCTGCTGTCGATGGAGATAGAGGGGCCATGTTGGCTACTGTAGATGGAGATAGAGGGGCCATGTTGCGTATTGTTGATGGAGATAGAGACCATGTTGGCTACTGTAGATGGAGATAGAGGGACCATGTTGGCTACTGTAGATGGAGATAGAGGGGCCATGTTGGCTACTGTACTGTAGATGGAGATAGAGGGGCCATGTTGGCTACTGTAGGTGGAGATAGAGAGCCATGTTGGCTACTGTAGATGGAGATAGAGGGACCATGTTGGCTACTGTACTGTAGATGGAGATAGAGGGGCCATGTTGGCTACTGTAGATGGAGATAGAGGGGCCATGTTGGGTATTGTTGATAGAGATAGAGGGGCCATGTTGGCTACTGTAGATGGAGATAGAGGGGCCATGTTGGCTACTGTAGATGGAGATAGAGGGACCATGTTGGCTACTGTAGATGTAGTTAGCGGGACCATGTTGGCTACTGTCGATGGAGATAGAGGGGCCATGTTGGCTACTGTAGATGGAGATAGAGGGGCCATGTTGGGTATTGTTGATGGAGATAGCGAGACCATGTTGGGTATTGTAGATGGAGATAGAGGGGCCATGTTGGCTACTGTAGAGGGAGACAGAGGGGCCATGTTGGCTGCTGTCGATGGAGATAGAGGGGCCATGTTGGCTACTGTAGATGGAGATAGAGGGGCCATGTTGCGTATTGTTGATGGAGATAGAGACCATGTTGGCTACTGTAGATGGAGATAGAGGGACCATGTTGGCTACTGTAGATGGAGATAGAGGGGCCATGTTGGCTACTGTACTGTAGATGGAGATAGAGGGGCCATGTTGGCTACTGTAGGTGGAGATAGAGAGCCATGTTGGCTACTGTAGATGGAGATAGAGGGACCATGTTGGCTACTGTACTGTAGATGGAGATAGAGGGGCCATGTTGGCTACTGTAGATGGAGATAGAGGGGCCATGTTGGGTATTGTTGATAGAGATAGAGAGACCATGTTGGCTACTGTACATGGAGATCGAGGGACCATGTTGGCTACTGTAGATGGAGATAGAGAGGCCATGTTGGCTACTGTCGAGGGAGACAGAGGGGCCATGTTGGCTGCTGTCGATGGAGATAGAGGGGCCATGTTGGATACTGTAGATGGAGATAGAGGGGCCATGTTGGGTATTGTTGATGGAGATAGAGACCATGTTGGCTACTGTAGATGGAGATAGAGGGACCATGTTGGCTACTGTAGATGGAGATAGAGGGGCCATGTTGGCTACTGTACTGTAGATGGAGATAGAGGGGCCATGTTGGCTACTGTAGATGGAGATAGAGGGGCCATGTTGTCTACTGTACTGTAGATTGAGATAGAGGGGCCATGTTGGCTACTGTAGATGGAGATAGAGGGGCCATGTTGGCTACTGTAGATGGAGATAGAGGGGCCATGTTGGGTATTGTTGATGGAGATAGAGAGACCATGTTGGGTATTGTAGATGGAGATAGAGGGGCCATGTTGGCTACTGTAGAGGGAGACAGAGGGGCCATGTTGGCTGCTGTCGATGGAGATAGAGGGGCCATGTTGGCTACTGTACTGTAGATGGAGATAGAGGGGCCATGTTGGCTACTGTAGATGGAGATAGAGGGGCCATGTTGGGTATTGTTGATAGAGATAGAGAGACCATGTTGGCTACTGTAGATGGAGATCGAGGGACCATGTTGGCTACTGTAGATGGAGATAGAGGGGCCATGTTGGGTATTGTTGATGGAGATAGAGACCATGTTGGCTACTGTAGATGGAGATAGAGGGACCATGTTGGCTATTGTAGATGGAGATAGAGGGGCCATGTTGGCTAATGTACTGTAGATGGAGATAGAGGGGCCATGTTGGCTACTGTAGATGGAGATAGAGGGGCCATGTTGTCTACTGTACTGTAGAGTGAGATAGAGGGGCCATGTTGGCTACTGTAGATGGAGATAGAGGGGCCATGTTGGCTACTGTAGGTGGAGATAGAGGGGCCATGTTGGGTATTGTTGATGGAGATAGAGAGACCATGTTGGCTACTGTAGATGGAGATAGAGGGACCATGTTGGCTACTGTAGATGTAGATAGCGGGACCATGTTGGCTACTGTAGATGGAGATAGAGGGGCCATGTTGGCTACTGTAGATGGAGATAGAGGGGCAATGTTGGGTATTGTTGATGGAGATAGAGAGACCATGTTGGGTATTGTAGATGGAGATAGAGGGGCCATGTTGGCTACTGTATAGGGAGACAGAGGGGCCATGTTGGCTGCTGTTGATGGAGATAGAGGGGCCATGTTGGCTACTGTACTGTAGATGGAGATAGAGGGGCCATGATGGGTATTGTTGATAGAGATAGAGAGACCATGTTGGCTACTGTAGATGGAGATCGAGGGACCATGTTGGCTACTGTAGATGGAGATAGAGGGGCCATGTTGGCTACTGTAGAGGGAGACAGAGGGGCCATGTTGGCTGCTGTCGATGGAGATAGAGGGGCCATGTTGGCTACTGTAGATGGAGATAGAGGAGCCATGTTGGGTATTGTTGATGGAGATAGAGACCATGTTGGCTACTGTAGATGGAGATAGAGGGACCATGTTGGCTACTGTAGATGGAGATAGAGGGGCCATGTTGGCTACTGTACTGTAGATGGAGATAGAGGGGCCATGTTGGCTACTGTAGATGGAGATAGAGGGGCCATGTTGTCTACTGTACTGTAGATGGAGATAGAGGGGCCATGTTGGCTACTGTAGATGTAGATAGAGGGGCCATGTTGGCTACTGTAGATGGAGATAGAGGGGCCATGTTGGCTACTGTAGATGGAGATAGAGGGACCATGTTGGCTACTGTAGATGTAGTTAGCGTTACAATGTTGGCAACTGTCGATGGAGATAGAGGGACCATGTTGGCTACTGTAGATGGAGATAGAGGGGCCATGTTGGGTATTGTTGATGGAGATAGCGAGACCATGTTGGGTATTGTAGATGGAGATAGAGGGGCCATGTTGGCTACTGTAGAGGGAGACAGAGGGGCCATGTTGGCTGCTGTCGATGGAGATAGAGGGGCCATGTTGGCTACTGTAGATGGAGATAGAGGGGCCATGTTGGGTATTGTTTATGGAGATAGAGAGACCATGTTGGCTACTGTAGATGGAGATAGAGGGACCATGTTGGCTACTGTAGATGGAGATAGAGGGGCCATGTTGGCTACTGTAGATGGAGATAGAGGGGCCATGTTGGGTATTGTTGATGGAGATAGCGAGACCATGTTGGGTATTGTAGATGGAGATAGAGGGGCCATGTTGGCTACTGTAGAGGGAGACAGAGGGGCCATGTTGGCTGCTGTCGATGGAGATAGAGGGGCCATGTTGGCTACTGTAGATGGAGATAGAGGGGCCATGTTGTCTACTGTACTGTAGATGGAGATAGAGGGGCCATGTTGGCTACTGTAGATGGAGATAGAGGGGCCATGTTGGCTACTGTAGATGGAGATAGAGGGGCCATGTTGGCTACTGTAGATGGAGATAGAGGGACCATGTTGGCTACTGTAGATGTAGTTAGCGGGACCATGTAGGCTACTGTAGATGGAGATAGAGGGGCCATGTTGGCTACTGTAGATGGAGATAGAGGGGCCATGTTGGGTATTGTTGATGGAGATAGCGAGACCATGTTGGGTATTGTAGATGGAGATAGAGGGGCCATGTTGGCTACTGTAGAGGGAGACAGAGGGGCCATGTTGGCTGCTGTCGATGGAGATAGAGGGGCCATGTTGGCTACTGTAGATGGAGATAGAGGGGCCATGTTGGGTATTGTTGATGGAGATAGAGACCATGTTGGCTACTGTAGATGGAGATAGAGGGACCATGTTGGCTACTGTAGATGGAGATAGAGGGGCCATGTTGGCTACTGTACTGTAGATGGAGATAGAGGGGCCATGTTGGCTACTGTAGGTGGAGATAGAGAGCCATGTTGGCTACTGTAGATGGAGATAGAGGGACCATGTTGGCTACTGTACTGTAGATGGAGATAGAGGGGCCATGTTGGCTACTGTAGATGGAGATAGAGGGGCCATGTTGGGTATTGTTGATAGAGATAGAGAGACCATGTTGGCTACTGTAGATGGAGATCGAGGGACCATGTTGGCTACTGTAGATGGAGATAGAGGGGCCATGTTGGCTACTGTAGAGGGAGACAGAGGGGCCATGCTGGCTGCTGTCGATGGAGATAGAGGGGCCATGTTGGGTATTGTTGATGGAGATAGAGAGACCATGTTGGGTATTGTAGATGGAGATAGAGGGGCCATGTTGGCTACTGTAGAGGGAGACAGAGGGACCATGTTGGCTACTGTAGATGCAGATAGAGGGGCCATGTTGGCTACTGTACTGTAGATGGAGATAGAGGGGCCATGTTGGCTACTGTAGATGGAGATAGAGGGGCCATGTTGTCTACTGTACTGTAGATGGAGATAGAGGGGCCATGTTGGCTACTGTAGATGGAGATAGAGGGGCCATGTTGGCTACTGTAGATGGAGATAGAGGGGCCATGTTGGCTACTGTAGATGGAGATAGAGGGACCATGTTGGCTACTGTAGATGTAGTTAGCGGGACCATGTTGGCACCTGTCGATAGAGATAGAGGGGCCATGTTGGCTACTGTAGATGGAGATAGAGGGGCCATGTTGGGTATTGTTGATGGAGATAGCGAGACCATGTTGGGTATTGTAGATGGAGATAGAGGGGCCATGTTGGCTACTGTAGAGGGAGACAGAGGGGCCATGTTGGCTGCTGTCGATGGAGATAGAGGGGCCATGTTGGCTACTGTAGATGGAGATAGAGGGGCCATGTTGGGTATTGTTTATGGAGATAGAGAGACCATGTTGGCTACTGTAGTTGGAGATAGAGGGACCATGTTGGCTACTGTAGATGTAGTTAGCGGGACCATGTTGGCAACTGTCGATGGAGATAGAGGGGCCATGTTGGCTACTGTAGATGGAGATAGAGGGGCCATGTTGGGTATTGTTGATGGAGATAGCGAGATCATGTTGGGTATTGTAGATGGAGATAGAGGGGCCATGTTGGCTACTGTAGAGGGAGACAGAGGGGCCATGTTGGCTACTGTAGATGGAGATAGAGGGACCATGTTGGCTACTGTAGATGGAGATAGAGGGGCCATGTTGGCTACTGTACTGTAGATGGAGATAGAGGGGCCATGTTGGCTACTGTAGGTGGAGATAGAGAGCCATGTTGGCTACTGTAGATGGAGATAGAGGGACCATGTTGGCTACTGTACTGTAGATGGAGATAGAGGGGCCATGTTGGCTGCTGTCGATGGAGATAGAGGGGCCATGTTGGCTACTGTAGATGGAGATAGAGGGGCCATGTTGGGTATTGTTGATGGAGATAGAGACCATGTTGGCTACTGTAGATGGAGATAGAGGGACCATGTTGGCTATTGTAGATGGAGATAGAGGGGCCATGTTGGCTACTGTACTGTAGATGGAGATAGAGGGGCCATGTTGGCTACTGTAGATGGAGATAGAGGGGCCATGTTGTCTACTGTACTGTAGATTGAGATAGAGGGGCCATGTTGGCTACTGTAGATGGAGATAGAGGGGCCATGTTGGCTACTGTAGGTGGAGATAGAGGGGCCATGTTGGGTATTGTTGATGGAGATAGAGAGACCATGTTGGCTACTGTAGATGGAGATAGAGGGACCATGTTGGCTACTGTAGATGTAGATAGCGGGACCATGTTGGCTACTGTAGATGGAGATAGAGGGGCCATGTTGGCTACTGTAGATGGAGATAGAGGGGCCATGTTGGGTATTGTTGATGGAGATAGAGAGACCATGTTGGGTATTGTAGATGGAGATAGAGGGGCCATGTTGGCTACTGTAGAGGGAGACAGAGGGGCCATGTTGGCTGCTGTCGATGGAGATAGAGGGGCCATGTTGGCTACTGTACTGTAGATGGAGATAGAGGGGCCATGTTGGCTACTGTAGATGGAGATAGAGGTGCCATGTTGGGTATTGTTGATAGAGAGAGAGAGACCATGTTGGCTACTGTAGATGGAGATCGAGGGACCATGTTGGCTACTGTAGATGGAGATAGAGGGGCCATGTTGGCTACTGTAGAGGGAGACAGAGGGGCCATGTTGGCTGCTGTCGATGGAGATAGAGGGGCCATGTTGGCTACTGTAGATGGAGATAGAGGAGCCATGTTGGGTATTGTTGATGGAGATAGAGACCATGTTGGCTACTGTAGATGGAGATAGAGGGACCATGTTGGCTACTGTAGATGGAGATAGAGGGGCCATGTTGGCTACTGTACCGTAGATGGAGATAGAGGGGCCATCTTGGCTACTGTAGATGGAGATAGAGGGGCCATGTTGTCTACTGTACTGGAGATGGAGATAGAGGGGCCATGTTGGCTACTGTAGATGGAGATAGAGGGGCCATGTTGGCTACTGTAGATGGAGATAGAGGGGCCATGTTGGCTACTGTAGATGGAGATAGAGGGGCCATGTTGGGTATTGTTGATGGAGATAGCAAGACCATGTTGGGTATTGTAGATGGAGATAGAGGGGCCATGTTGGCTACTGTAGAGGGAGACAGAGGGGCCATGTTGGCTGCTGTCGATGGAGATAGAGGGGCCATGTTGGCTACTGTAGATGGAGATAGAGGGGCCATGTTGGGTATTGTTGATGGAGATAGAGACCATGTTGGCTACTGTAGATGGAGATAGAGGGACCATGTTGGCTACTGTAGATGGAGATAGAGGGGCCATGTTGGCTACTGTACTATAGATGGAGATAGAGGGGCCATGTTGGCTACTGTAGATGGAGATAGAGGGGCCATGTTGGCTACTGTACTGTAGATGGAGAT
The DNA here is from genome assembly GCF_965601325.2 of Salmo salar. Lineage (NCBI taxonomy): Eukaryota > Metazoa > Chordata > Actinopteri > Salmoniformes > Salmonidae > Salmo > Salmo salar. The sequence goes on along the minus strand of NC_138296.1, from coordinate 88,915,651 downwards.
AGAGGGGCCATGTTGGCTACTGTAGATGGAGATAGAGGGGCCATGTTGGGTATTGTTTATGGAGATAGAGAGACCATGTTGGCTACTGTAGATGGAGATAGAGGGACCATGTTGGCTACTGTAGATGTCGATAGCGGGACCATGTTGGCTACTGTAGATGGAGATAGAGGGGCCATGTTGGCTACTGTAGATGGAGATAGAGGGGCCATGTTGGGTATTGTTGATGGAGATAGAGAGACCATGTTGGGTATTGTAAATGGAGATAGAGGGACCATGTTGGCTACTGTAGATGGAGATAGAGGGGCCATGTTGGCTACTGTACTGTAGATGGAGATAGAGGGGCCATGTTGGCTACTGTAGATGGAGATACAGGGGCCATGTTGGCTACTGTAGATGGAGATAGAGGAGCCATGTTGCGTATTGTTGATGGAGATAGAGAGACCATGTTGGCTACTGTAGATGGAGATAGAGGGACCATGTTGGCTACTGTACTGTAGATGGAGATAGAGGGGCCATGTTGGCTACTGTAGAGGGAGACAGAGGGGCCATGCTGGCTACTGTCGATGGAGATAGAGGGGCCATGTTGGCTACTGTAGATGGAGATAGAGGGGCCATGTTGGGTATTGTTGATGGAGATAGAGGGGCCATGTTGGCTACTGTAGAGGGAGACAGAGGGGCCATGTTGGCTGCTGTACTGTAGATGGAGATAGAGGGGCCATGTTGGCTACTGTAGATGGAGAGAGTGGGGCCATGTTGGCTACTGTAGATGGAGATAGAGTGGCCATGTTGGCTACTGTAGATGGAGATAGAGGGGCCATGTTTGCTACTGTAGATGGAGATAGAGGGGCCATGTTGGCTACTGTAGATGGAGATAGCGGGGCCATGTTGGGTATTATATATGGAGATAGAGGGGCCATGTTGGCTACTGTAGATGGAGATAGAGGGGCCATGTTGGCTACTGTAGATGGAGACAGAGGGGCCATGTTGGCTGCTGTAGATGGAGACCGAGGGGCCATGTTGGCTACTGTAGATGGAGATAGAGGGACCAAGTTGGCTACTGTAGATGGAGATAGAGGGGCCATTTTGGGTATTGTTGATGGAGATAGAGAGACCATGTTGGCTACTGTAGATGGAGATAGAGAGACCATGTTGGCTACTGAAGATGGAGATAGAGGGGCCATGTTGGCTACTGTAGATGGAGACAGAGGGGCCATGTTGGCTACTGTAGATGGAGATAGAGTGGCCATGCAGGCTACTGTAGATGGAGATAGAGGGACCATGTTGGCTACTGTAGATGGAGATAGAGGGGCCATGTTGGCTACTGTAGATGGAGATAGAGGGGCCATGTTGGGTATTGTTGATATAGATAAAGAGACCATGTTGGCTACTATAGATGGAGTTAGAGGCACCATGTTGGCTACTGTAGATGGAGATAGACGGGCCATGTTGGCTACTGTACTGTAGATGGAGATAGAGGGACCATGTTGGCTACTGTAGATGTAGATAGAGGGGCCATGTTGGCTACTGTAGATGGAGATAGAGGGGCGATGTTGCGTATTGTTGATGGAGATAGAGGGGCCATGTTGGGTACTGTTGATGGAGATAGAGAGACCATGTTGGCTACTGTAGATGGAGATAGAGACCATGTTGGCTACTGTAGATGGAGATAGAGGGTCCATGTTGGCTACTGTACTGTAGATGGAGATAGAGGGGCCATGTTGGCTACTGTAGATGGAGATAGAGGGGCCATATTGGGTATTGTTTATGGAGATAGAGAGACCATGTTGGCTACTGTAGATGGAGATAGAGGGACCATGTTGGCTACTGTACATGGAGATAGAGGGGCCATGTTGGCTACTGTACTGTAGATGGAGATAGAGGGGCCATGTTGGCTACTGTAGATGGAGACAGTGGGGCCATGTTGGCTACTGTAGATGGAGATAGAGTGGCCATGTTGGTTACTGTAGATGGAGATAGAGGGACCATGTTGGCTACTGTAGATGGAGATAGAGGGGCCATGTTGGCTACTGTAGATGGAGGTAGAGGGGCCATGTTGTGTATTGTAGATGGAGATAGAGGGGCCATGTTGGCAACTGTAGATGGAGACAGAGGGGCCATGTTGGCTACTGTAGATGGAGACAGAAGGGCCATGTTGGCTACTGTAGGTGGAGATAGAGAGCCATGTTGGCTACTGTAGATGGAGATAGAGGGACCATGTTGGCTACTGTACTGTAGATGGAGATAGAGGGGCCATGTTGGCTACTGTAGATGGAGATAGAGGGGCCATGTTGGGTATTGTTGATAGAGATAGAGAGACCATGTTGGCTACTGTAGATGGAGATCGAGGGACCATGTTGGCTACTGTAGATGGAGATAGAGGGGCCATGTTGGCTACTGTAGAGGGAGACAGAGGGGCCATGTTGGCTGCTGTCGATGGAGATAGAGGGGCCATGTTGGCTACTGTAGATGGAGATAGAGGGTCCATGTTGGGTATTGTTGATGGAGATAGAGACCATGTTGGCTACTGTAGATGGAGATAGAGGGACCATGTTGGCTACTGTAGATGGAGATAGAGGGACCATGTTGGCTACTGTAGATGGAGATAGAGGGGCCATGTTGGCTACTGTAGATGGAGGTAGAGGGGCCATGTTGTGTATTGTAGATGGAGATAGAGGGGCCATGTTGGCAACTGTAGATGGAGACAGAGGGGCCATGTTGGCTACTGTAGATGGAGACAGAAGGGCCATGTTGGCTACTGTAGGTGGAGATAGAGAGCCATGTTGGCTACTGTAGATGGAGATAGAGGGACCATGTTGGCTACTGTACTGTAGATGGAGATAGAGGGGCCATGTTGGCTACTGTAGATGGAGATAGAGGGGCCATGTTGGGTATTGTTGATAGAGATAGAGAGACCATGTTGGCTACTGTAGATGGAGATCGAGGGACCATGTTGGCTACTGTAGATGGAGATAGAGGGGCCATGTTGGCTACTGTAGAGGGAGACAGAGGGGCCATGTTGGCTGCTGTCGATGGAGATAGAGGGGTCATGTTGGCTACTGTAGATGGAGATAGAGGGGCCATGTTGGGTATTGTTGATGGAGATAGAGACCATGTTGGCTACTGTAGATGGAGATAGAGGGACCATGTTGGCTACTGTAGATGGAGATAGAGGGGCCATGTTGGCTACTGTACTGTAGATGGAGATAGAGGGGCCATGTTGTCTACTGTACTGTAGATGGAGATAGAGGGGCCATGTTGGCTACTGTAGATGGAGGTAGAGGGGCCATGTTGGGTATTGTTGATAGAGATAAAGAGACCATGTTGGCTACTGTAGATGGAGATAGAGGGGCCATGTTGTGTATTGTAGATGGAGATAGAGGGACCATGTTGGCTACTGTAGATGTAGATAGCGGGACCATGTTGGCTACTGTAGATGGAGATAGAGGGGCCATGTTGGCTACTGTAGATGGAGATAGAGGGGCCATGTTGGGTATTGTTGATGGAGATAGAGAGACCATGTTGGGTATTGTAGATGGAGATAGAGGGGCCATGTTGGCTACTGTAGAGGGAGACAGAGGGGCCATGTTGGCTGCTGTCGATGGAGATAGAGGGGCCATGTTGGCTACTGTACTGTAGATGGAGATAGAGGGGCCATGTTGGCTACTGTAGATGGAGATAGAGGGGCCATGTTGGGTATTGTTGATAGAGATAGAGAGACCATGTTGGCTACTGTAGATGGAGATCGAGGGACCATGTTGGCTACTGTAGATGGAGATAGAGGGGCCATGTTGGCTACTGTAGAGGGAGACAGAGGGGCCATGTTGGCTGCTGTCGATGGAGATAGAGGGGCCATGTTGGCTACTGTAGATGGAGATAGAGGGGCCATGTTGGCTACTGTACTGTAGATGGAGATAGAGGGGCCATGTTGGCTACTGTAGATGGAGATAGAGGGGCCATGTTGTCTACTGTACTGTAGATGGAGATAGAGGGGCCATGTTGGCTACTGTAGATGGAGATAGAGGGGCCATGTTGGCTACTGTAGATGGAGACAGAGGGGCCATGTTGGCTCCTGTAGATGGAGATAGAGGGACCATGTTGGCTACTGTAGATGTAGTTAGCAGGACAATGTTGGCGACTGTCGATGGAGATAGAGGGGCCATGTTGGCTACTGTAGATGGAGATAGAGGGGCCATGTTGGGTATTGTTGATGGAGATAGCGAGACCATGTTGGGTATTGTAGATGGAGATAGAGGGGCCATGTTGTCTACTGTAGAGGGAGACAGAGGGGCCATGTTGGCTGCTGTCGATGGAGATAGAGGGGCCATGTTGGGTATTGTTGATGGAGATAGAGACCATGTTGGCTACTGTAGATGGAGATAGAGGGACCATGTTGGCTACTGTAGATGGAGATAGAGGGGCCATGTTGGCTACTGTACTGTAGATGGAGATAGAGGGGCCATGTTGGCTACTGTAGGTGGAGATAGAGAGCCATGTTGGCTACTGTAGATGGAGATAGAGGGACCATGTTGGCTACTGTACTGTAGATGGAGATAGAGGGGCCATGTTGGCTACTGTAGATGGAGATAGAGGGGCCATGTTGGGTATTGTTGATAGAGATAGAGAGACCATGTTGGCTACTGTAGATGGAGATCGAGGGACCATGTTGGCTACTGTAGATGGAGATAGAGGGGCCATGTTGGCTACTGTAGAGGGAGACAGAGGGGCCATGTTGGCTGCTGTCGATGGAGATAGAGGGGCCATGTTGGCTACTGTAGATGGAGATAGAGGGTCCATGTTGGGTATTGTTGATGGAGATAGAGACCATGTTGGCTACTGTAGATGGAGATAGAGGGACCATGTTGGCTACTGTAGATGGAGATAGAGGGACCATGTTGGCTACTGTAGATGGAGATAGAGGGGCCATGTTGGCTACTGTAGATGGAGGTAGAGGGGCCATGTTGTGTATTGTAGATGGAGATAGAGGGGCCATGTTGGCAACTGTAGATGGAGACAGAGGGGCCATGTTGGCTACTGTAGATGGAGACAGAAGGGCCATGTTGGCTACTGTAGGTAGAGATAGAGAGCCATGTTGGCTACTGTAGATGGAGATAGAGGGACCATGTTGGCTACTGTACTGTAGATGGAGATAGAGGGGCCATGTTGGCTACTGTAGATGGAGATAGAGGGGCCATGTTGGGTATTGTTGATAGAGATAGAGAGACCATGTTGGCTACTGTAGATGGAGATCGAGGGACCATGTTGGCTACTGTAGATGGAGATAGAGGGGCCATGTTGGCTACTGTAGAGGGAGACAGAGGGGCCATGTTGGCTGCTGTCGATGGAGATAGAGGGGCCATGTTGGCTACTGTAGATGGAGATAGAGGGGCCATGTTGGGTATTGTTGATGGAGATAGAGACCATGTTGGCTACTGTAGATGGAGATAGAGGGACCATGTTGGCTACTGTAGATGGAGATAGAGGGGCCATGTTGGCTACTGTACTGTAGATGGAGATAGAGGGGCCATGTTGTCTACTGTACTGTAGATGGAGATAGAGGGGCCATGTTGGCTACTGTAGATGGAGGTAGAGGGGCCATGTTGGGTATTGTTGATAGAGATAAAGAGACCATGTTGGCTACTGTAGATGGAGATAGAGGGGCCATATTGTGTATTGCAGATGGAGATAGAGGGACCATGTTGGCTACTGTAGATGTAGATAGCGGGACCATGTTGGCTACTGTAGATGGAGATAGAGGGGCCATGTTGGCTACTGTAGATGGAGATAGAGGGGCCATGTTGGGTATTGTTGATGGAGATAGAGAGACCATGTTGGGTATTGTAGATGGAGATAGAGGGGCCATGTTGGCTACTGTAGAGGGAGACAGAGGGGCCATGTTGGCTGCTGTCGATGGAGATAGAGGGGCCATGTTGGCTACTGTACTGTAGATGGAGATAGAGGGGCCATGTTGGCTACTGTAGATGGAGATAGAGGGGCCATGTTGGGTATTGTTGATAGAGATAGAGAGACCATGTTGGCTACTGTAGATGGAGATCGAGGGACCATGTTGGCTACTGTAGATGGAGATAGAGGGGCCATGTTGGCTACTGTAGAGGGAGACAGAGGGGCCATGTTGGCTGCTGTCGATGGAGATAGAGGGGCCATGTTGGCTACTGTAGATGGAGATAGAGGAGCCATGTTGGGTATTGTTGATGGAGATAGAGACCATGTTGGCTACTGTAGATGGAGATAGAGGGACCATGTTGGCTACTGTAGATGGAGATAGAGGGGCCATGTTGGCTACTGTACTGTAGATGGAGATAGAGGGGCCATGTTGGCTACTGTAGATGGAGATAGAGGGGCCATGTTGTCTACTGTACTGTAGATGGAGATAGAGGGGCCATGTTGGCTACTGTAGATGGAGATAGAGGGGCCATGTTGGCTACTGTAGATGGAGACAGAGGGGCCATGTTGGCTCCTGTAGATGGAGATAGAGGGACCATGTTGGCTACTGTAGATGTAGTTAGCGGGACCATGTCGGCGACTGTCGATGGAGATAGAGGGGCCATGTTGGCTACTGTAGATGGAGATAGAGGGGCCATGTTGGGTATTGTTGATGGAGATAGCGAGACCATGTTGGGTATTGTAGATGGAGATAGAGGGGCCATGTTGTCTACTGTAGAGGGAGACAGAGGGGCCATGTTGGCTGCTGTCGATGGAGATAGAGACCATGTTGGCTACTGTAGATGGAGATAGAGGGACCATGTTGGCTACTGTAGATGGAGATAGAGGGGCCATGTTGGCTACTGTACTGTAGATGGAGATAGAGGGGCCATGTTGGCTACTGTAGGTGGAGATAGAGAGCCATGTTGGCTACTGTAGATGGAGATAGAGGGACCATGTTGGCTACTGTACTGTAGATGGAGATAGAGGGGCCATGTTGGCTACTGTAGATGGAGATAGAGGGGCCATGTTGGGTATTGTTGATAGAGATAGAGAGACCATGTTGGCTACTGTAGATGGAGATCGAGGGACCATGTTGGCTACTGTAGATGGAGATAGAGGGGCCATGTTGGCTACTGTAGAGGGAGACAGAGGGGCCATGTTGGCTGCTGTCGATGGAGATAGAGGGGCCATGTTGGATACTGTAGATGGAGATAGAGGGGCCATGTTGGGTATTGTTGATGGAGATAGAGACCATGTTGGCTACTGTAGATGGAGATAGAGGGGCCATGTTGGCTACTGTACTGTAGATGGAGATAGAGGGGCCATGTTGGCTACTGTAGATGGAGATAGAGGGGCCAGGTTGTCTACTGTACTGTAGATTGAGATAGAGGGGCCATGTTGGCTACTGTAGATGGAGATAGAGGGGCCATGTTGGGTATTGTTGATGGAGATAGAGAGACCATGTTGGCTACTGTAGATGGAGATAGAGGGACCATGTTGGCTACTGTAGATGTAGATAGCGGGACCATGTTGGCTACTGTAGATGGAGTTAGAGGGGCCATGTTGGCTTCTGTAGATGTAGATAGAGGGGCCATGTTCGGTATTGTTGATGGAGATAGAGAGACAATGTTGGGTATTGTAGATGGAGATAGAGGGGCCATTTTGGCTACTGTAGAGGGAGACAGAGGGGCCATGTTGGCTGCTGTCGATGGAGATAGAGGGGCCATGTTGGCTACTGTACTGTAGATGGAGATAGAGGGGCCATGTTGGCTACTGTAGATGGAGATAGAGGGGCCATGTTGGGTATTGTTGATAGAGATAGAGAGACCATGTTGGCTACTGTAGATGGAGATCGAGGGACCATGTTGGCTACTGTAGATGGAGATAGAGGGGCCATGTTGGCTACTGTAGAGGGAGACAGAGGGGCCATGTTGGCTGCTGTCGATGGAGATAGAGGGGCCATGTTGGCTACTGTAGATGGAGATAGAGGAGCCATGTTGGGTATTGTTGATGGAGATAGAGACCATTTTGGCTACTGTAGATGGAGATAGAGGGACCATGTTGGCTACTGTAGATGGAGATAGAGGGGCCATGTTGGCTACTGTACTGTAGATGGAGATAGAGGGGCCATGTTGGCTACTGTAGATGGAGATAGAGGGGCCATGTTGTCTACTGTACTGTAGATGGAGATAGAGTGGCCATGTTGGCTACTGTAGATGGAGATAGAGGGGCCATGTTGGCTACTGTAGATGGAGATAGAGGGGCCATGTTGGCTACTGTAGATGGAGATAGAGGGACCATGTTGGCTACTGTAGATGTAGTTAGCGGGACCATGTTGGCAACTGTCGATGGAGATAGAGGGGCCATGTTGGCTACTGTAGATGGAGATAGAGGGGCCATGTTGGGTATTGTTGATGGAGATAGCGAGACCATGTTGGGTATTGTAGATGGAGATAGAGGGGCCATGTTGGCTACTGTAGAGGGAGACAGAGGGGCCATGTTGGCTGCTGTCGATGGAGATAGAGGGGCCATGTTGGCTACTGTAGATGGAGATAGAGGGGCCATGTTGGGTATTGTTTATGGAGATAGAGAGACCATGTTGGCTACTGTAGATGGAGATAGAGGGACCATGTTGGCTACTGTAGATGTAGTTAGCGGGACCATGTTGGCAACTGTCGATGGAGATAGAGGGACCATGTTGGCTACTGTAGATGGAGATAGAGGGGCCATGTTGGGTATTGTTGATGGAGATAGCGAGACCATGTTGGGTATTGTAGATGGAGATAGAGGGGCCATGTTGGCTACTGTAGAGGGAGACAGAGGGGCCATGTTGGCTGCTGTCGATGGAGATAGAGGGGCCATGTTGGCTACTGTACTGTAGATGGAGATAGAGGGGCCATGTTGGCTACTGTAGATGGAGATAGAGGGGCCATGTTGGGTATTGTTGATAGAGATAGAGAGACCATGTTGGCTACTGTAGATGGAGATCGAGGGACCATGTTGGCTACTGTAGATGGAGATAGAGGAGCCATGTTGGCTACTGTAGAGGGAGACAGAGGGGCCATGTTGGCTGCTGTCGATGGAGATAGAGGGGCCATGTTGGCTACTGTAGATGGAGATAGAGGAGCCATGTTGGGTATTGTTGATGGAGATAGAGACCATGTTGGCTACTGTAGATGGAGATAGAGGGACCATGTTGGCTACTGTAGATGTAGATAGCGGGACCATGTTGGCTACTGTAGATGGAGTTAGAGGGGCCATGTTGGCTTCTGTAGATGGAGATAGAGGGGCCATGTTCGGTATTGTTGATGGAGATAGAGAGACAATGTTGGGTATTGTAGATGGAGATAGAGGGGCCATTTTGGCTACTGTAGAGGGAGACAGAGGGGCCATGTTGGCTGCTGTCGATGGAGATAGAGGGGCCATGTTGGCTACTGTACTGTAGATGGAGATAGAGGGGCCATGTTGGCTACTGTAGATGGAGATAGAGGGGCCATGTTGGGTATTGTTGATAGAGATAGAGAGACCATGTTGGCTACTGTAGATGGAGATCGAGGGACCATGTTGGCTACTGTAGATGGAGATAGAGGGGCCATGTTGGCTACTGTAGAGGGAGACAGAGGGGCCATGTTGGCTGCTGTCGATGGAGATAGAGGGGCCATGTTGGCTACTGTAGATGGAGATAGAGGAGCCATGTTGGGTATTGTTGATGGAGATAGAGACCATTTTGGCTACTGTAGATGGAGATAGAGGGACCATGTTGGCTACTGTAGATGGAGATAGAGGGGCCATGTTGGCTACTGTACTGTAGATGGAGATAGAGGGGCCATGTTGGCTACTGTAGATGGAGATAGAGGGGCCATGTTGTCTACTGTACTGTAGATGGAGATAGAGTGGCCATGTTGGCTACTGTAGATGGAGATAGAGGGGCCATGTTGGCTACTGTAGATGGAGATAGAGGGGCCATGTTGGCTACTGTAGATGGAGATAGAGGGACCATGTTGGCTACTGTAGATGTAGTTAGCGGGACCATGTTGGCAACTGTCGATGGAGATAGAGGGGCCATGTTGGCTACTGTAGATGGAGATAGAGGGGCCATGTTGGGTATTGTTGATGGCGATAGCGAGACCATGTTGGGTATTGTAGATGGAGATAGAGGGGCCATGTTGGCTACTGTAGAGGGAGACAGAGGGGCCATGTTGGCTGCTGTCGATGGAGATAGAGGGGCCATGTTGGCTACTGTAGATGGAGATAGAGGGGCCATGTTGGGTATTGTTTATGGAGATAGAGAGACCATGTTGGCTACTGTAGATGGAGATAGAGGGACCATGTTGGCTACTGTAGATGTAGTTAGCGGGACCATGTTGGCAACTGTCAATGGAGATAGAGGGACCATGTTGGCTACTGTAGATGGAGATAGAGGGGCCATGTTGGGTATTGTTGATGGAGATAGCGAGACCATGTTGGGTATTGTAGATGGAGATAGAGGGGCCATGTTGGCTACTGTAGAGGGAGACAGAGGGGCCATGTTGGCTGCTGTCGATGGAGATAGAGGGGCCATGTTGGCTACTGTACTGTAGATGGAGATAGAGGGGCCATGTTGGCTACTGTAGATGGAGATAGAGGGGCCATGTTGGGTATTGTTGATAGAGATAGAGAGACCATGTTGGCTACTGTAGATGGAGATCGAGGGACCATGTTGGCTACTGTAGATGGAGATAGAGGAGCCATGTTGGCTACTGTAGAGGGAGACAGAGGGGCCATGTTGGCTGCTGTCGATGGAGATAGAGGGGCCATGTTGGCTACTGTAGATGGAGATAGAGGAGCCATGTTGGGTATTGTTGATGGAGATAGAGACCATGTTGGATACTGTAGATGGAGATAGAGGGACCAGGTTGGCTACCGTAGATGGAGATAGAGGGGCCATGTTGGCTACTGTACTGTAGATGGAGATAGAGGGGCCATGTTGGCTACTGTAGATATAGATAGAGGGGCCATGTTGTCTACTGTACTGTAGATGGAGATAGAGGGGCCATGTTGGCTACTGTAGATGGAGATAGAGGGGCCATGTTGGCTACTGTAGATGGAGATAGAGGGGCCATGTTGGCTACTGTAGATGGAGATAGAGGGGCCATGTTGGCTGCTGTACTGTAGATGGAGATAGAGGGGCCATGTTGGGTATTGTTGATGGAGATAGCGAGACCATGTTGGGTATTGTAGATGGAGATAGAGGGGCCATGTTGGCTACTGTAGAGGGAGACAGAGGGGCCATGTTGGCTGCTGTCGATGGAGATAGAGGGGCCATGTTGGCTACTGTAGATGGAGATAGAGGGGCCATGTTGGGTATTGTTTATGGAGATAGAGAGACCATGTTGGCTACTGTAGATGGAGATAGAGACACCATGTTGGCTACTGTAGATGTACTTAGCGGGACCATGTTGGCAACTGTCGATGGAGATAGAGGGGCCATGTTGGCTACTGTAGATGGAGATAGAGGGGCCATGTTGGGTATTGTTGATGGAGATAGCGAGACCATGTTGGGTATTGTAGATGGAGATAGAGGGGCCATGTTGGCTCCTGTAGAGGGAGACAGAGGGGCCATGTTGGCTACTGTAGATGGAGATAGAGGGACCATGTTGGCTACTGTAGATGGAGATAGAGGGGCCATGTTGGCTACTGTACTGTAGATGGAGATAGAGGGGCCATGTTGGCTACTGTAGGTGGAGATAGAGAGCCATGTTGGCAACTGTAGATGGAGATAGAGGGACCATGTTGGCTACTGTACTGTAGATGGAGATAGAGGGGCCATGTTGGCTACTGTAGATGGAGATAGAGGGGCCATGTTGGGTATTGTTGATAGAGATAGAGAGACCATGTTGGCTACTGTAGATGGAGATCGAGGGACCATGTTGGCTACTGTAGATGGAGATAGAGGGGCCATGTTGGCTACTGTAGAGGGAGACAGAGGGGCCATGTTGGCTGCTGTCGATGGAGATAGAGGGGCCATGTTGGCTACTGTAGATGGAGATAGAGGGGCCATGTTGGGTATTGTTGATGGAGATAGAGACCATGTTGGCTACTGTAGATGGAGATAGAGACCCATGTTGGCTATTGTAGATGGAGATAGAGGGGCCATGTTGGCTACTGTACTGTAGATGGAGATAGAGGGGCCATGTTGGCTACTGTAGATGGAGATAGAGGGGCCATGTTGTCTACTGTACTGTAGATTGAGATAGAGGGGCCATGTTGGCTACTGTAGATGGAGATAGAGGGGCCATGTTGGCTACTGTAGGTGGAGATAGAGGGGCCATGTTGGGTATTGTTGATAGAGATAGAGAGACCATGTTGGGTATTGTAGATGGAGATAGTGGGGCCATGTTGGCTACTGTAGAGGGAGACAGAGGGGCCATGTTGGCTGCTGTCGATGGAGATAGAGGGGCCATGTTGGCTACTGTACTGTAGATGGAGATAGAGGGGCCATGTTGGCTACTGTAGATGGAGATCGAGGGGCCATGTTGGGTATTGTTGATAGAGATAGAGAGACCATGTTGGCTACTGTAGATGGAGATCGAGGGACCATGTTGGCTACTGTAGATGGAGATAGAGGGGCCATGTTGGCTACTGTAGAGGGAGACAGAGGGGCCATGTTGGCTGCTGTCGATGGAGATAGAGGGGCCATGTTGGCTACTGTAGATGGAGATAGAGGGACCATGTTGGCTACTGTAGATGGAGATAGAGGGGCCATGTTGGCTACTGTACTGTAGATGGAGATAGAGGGGCCATGTTGGCTACTGTAGATGGAGATAGAGGGGCCATGTTGTCTACTGTACTGGAGATGGAGATAGAGGGGCCATGTTGGCTACTGTAGATGGAGATAGAGGGGCCATGTTGGCTACTGTAGACGGAGATAGAGGGGCCATGTTGGCTACTGTAGATGGAGATAGAGGGGCCATGTTGGGTATTGTTGATGGAGATAGCGAGACCATGTTGGGTATTGTAGATGGAGATAGAGGGGCCATGTTGGCTACTGTAGAGGGAGACAGAGGGGCCATGTTGGCTGCTGTCGATGGAGATAGAGGGGCCATGTTGGCTACTGTAGATGGAGATAGAGGGGCCATGCTGGGTATTGTTGATGGAGATAGAGACCATGTTGGCTACTGTAGATGGAGATAGAGGGACCATGTTGGCTACTGTAGATGGAGATAGAGGGGCCATGTTGGCTACTGTACTGTAGATGGAGATAGAGGGGCCATGTTGGCTACTGTAGATGGAGATAGAGGGGCCATGTTGGCTACTGTACTGTAGATGGAGATAGAGGGGCCATGTTGGCTACTGTAGATGGAGATAGAGGGGCCATGTTGGCTACTGTAGATGGAGATAGAGGGGCCATGTTGGGTATTGTTTATGGAGATAGAGAGACCATGTTGGCTACTGTAGATGGAGATAGAGGGACCATGTTGGCTACTGTAGATGTAGATAGCGGGACCATGTTGGCTACTGTAGATGGAGATAGAGGGGCCATGTTGGCTACTGTACTGTAGATGGAGATAGAGGGGCCATGTTGGCTACTGTAGATGGAGATAGAGGGGCCATGTTGGCTACTGTAGATGGAGATAGAGGGGCCATGTTGCGTATTGTTGATGGAGATAGAGAGACCATGTTGGCTACTGTAGATGGAGATAGAGGGACCATGTTGGCTACTGTAGATGGAGATAGAGGGACCATGTTGGCTACTGTACTGTAGATGGAGATAGAGGGGCCATGTTGGCTACTGTAGAGGGAGACAGAGGGGCCATGCTGGCTACTGTCGATGGAGATAGAGGGGCCATGTTGGCTACTGTAGATGGAGATAGAGGGGCCATGTTGGGTATTGTTGATGGAGATAGAGAGACCATGTTGGCTACTGTAGATGTTGATAGAGGGACCATGTTGGCTACTGTAGATGGAGATAGAGGGACCATGTTGGCTACTGTAGATGGAGATAGAGAGACCATGTTGGCTACTGTAGATTGAGATAGAGGGGCCATGTTGGCTACTGTACTGTAGATGGAGATAGAGGGGCCATGTTGGCTACTGTAGATGGAGACAGTGGGGCCATGTTGGCTACTGTAGATGGAGATAGAGTGGCCATGTTGGCTACTGTAGATGGAGATAGAGGGGCCATGTTGGGTATTGTTGATGGAGATAGCGAGACCATGTTGGGTATTGTAGATGGAGATAGAGGGGCCATGTTGGCTACTGTAGAGGGAGACAGAGGGGCCATGTTGGCTGCTGTCGATGGAGATAGAGGGGCCATGTTGGCTACTGTAGATGGAGATAGAGGGGCCATGTTGGTATTGTTGATGGAGTTAGAGACCATGTTGGCTACTGTAGATGGAGATAGAGGGACCATGTTGGCTACTGTAGATGGAGATAGAGGGGCCATGTTGGCTACTGTACTGTAGATGGAGATAGAGGGGCCATGTTGGCTACTGTAGATGGAGATAGAGGGGCCATGTTGGCTACTGTACTGTAGATGGAGATAGAGGGGCCATGTTGGCTACTGTAGATGGAGATAGAGGGGCCATGTTGGCTACTGTAGATGGAGATAGAGGGGCCATGTTGGGTATTGTTTATGGAGATAGAGAGACCATGTTGGCTACTGTAGATGGAGATAGAGGGACCATGTTGGCTACTGTAGATGTAGATAGCGGGACCATGTTGGCTACTGTAGATGGAGATAGAGGGGCCATGTTGGCTACTGTAGATGGAGATAGAGGGGCCATGTTGGGTATTGTTGATGGAGATAGAGAGACCATGTTGGGTATTGTAGATGGAGATAGAGGGACCATGTTGGCTACTGTAGATGGAGATAGAGGGGCCATGTTGGCTACTGTACTGTAGATGGAGATAGAGGGGCCATGTTGGCTACTGTAGATGGAGATAGAGGGGCCATGTTGGCTACTGTAGATGGAGATAGAGGGGCCATGTTGCGTATTGTTGATGGAGATAGAGAGACCATGTTGGCTACTGTAGATGGAGATAGAGGGACCATGTTGGCTACTGTAGATGGAGATAGAGGGACCATGTTGGCTACTGTACTGTAGATGGAGATAGAGGGGCCATGTTGGCTACTGTAGAGGGAGACAGAGGGGCCATGCTGGCTACTGTCGATGGAGATAGAGGGGCCATGTTGGCTACTGTAGATGGAGATAGAGGGGCCATGTTGGGTATTGTTGATGGAGATAGAGAGACCATGTTGGCTACTGTAGATGTTGATAGAGGGACCATGTTGGCTACTGTAGATGGAGATAGAGGGACCATGTTGGCTACTGTAGATGGAGATAGAGAGACCATGTTGGCTACTGTAGATTGAGATAGAGGGGCCATGTTGGCTACTGTACTGTAGATGGAGATAGAGGGGCCATGTTGGCTACTGTAGATGGAGACAGTGGGGCCATGGTGGCTACTGTAGATGGAGATACAGTGGCCATGTTGGCTACTGTAGATGGAGATAGAGGGGCCATGTTGGGTATTGTAGATGGAGATAGAGGGGCCATTTTGGGTATTGTTGATGGAGATAGAGAGACCATGTTGGCTACTGTAGATGGAGATAGAGAGACCATGTTGGCTACTGAAGATGGAGATAGAGGGGCCATGTTGGCTACTGTAGATGGAGACAGAGGGGCCATGTTGGCTACTGTAGATGGAGATACAGTGGCCATGCAGGCTACTGTAGATGGAGATAGAGGGACCATGTTGGCTGCTGTAGATGGAGATAGAGGGGCCATGTTGGCTACTGTAGATGGAGATAGAGGGGCCATGTTGGGTATTGTTGATAGAGATAAAGAGACCATGTTGGCTACTATAGATGGAGATAGAGGCACCATGTTGGCTACTGTAGATGGAGATAGAGGGGCCATGTTGGCTACTGTACTGTAGATGGAGATAGAGGGACCATGTTGGCTACTGTAGATGTAGATAGAGGGGCCATGTTGGCTACTGTAGATGGAGATAGAGGGGCGATGTTGCGTATTGTTGATGGAGATAGAGGGCCATGTTGGGTACTGTTGATGGAGATAGAGAGACCATGTTGGCTACTGTAGATGGAGATAGAGACCATGTTGGCTACTGTAGATGGAGATAGAGGGTCCATGTTGGCTACTGTACTGTAGATGGAGATAGAGGGGCCATGTTGGCTACTGTAGATGGAGATAGAGGGGCCATGTTGGGTATTGTTTATGGAGATAGAGAGACCATGTTGGCTACTGTAGATGGAGATAGAGTGACCATGTTGGCTACTGTACATGGAGATAGAGGGGCCATGTTGGCTACTGTACTGTAGATGGAGATAGAGAGGCCATGTTGGCTACTGTAGATGGAGACAGAGGGGCCATGTTGGCTACTGTAGATGGAGGTAGAGGGGCCATGTTGTGTATTGTAGATGGAGATAGAGGGGCCATGTTGGCTACTGTAGATGGAGACAGAGGGGCCATGTTGGCTAATGTAGATGGAGACAGAAGGGCCATGTTGGCTACTGTAGGTGGAGATAGAGAGCCATGTTGGCTACTGTAGATGGAGATAGAGGGACCATGTTGGCTATTGTACTGTAGATGGAGATAGAGGGGCCATGTTGGCTACTGTAGATGGAGATAGAGGGGCCATGTTGGGTATTGTTGATAGAGATAGAGAGACCATGTTGGCTACTGTAGATGGAGATTGAGGGACCATGTTGGCTACTGTAGATGGAGATAGAGGGGCCATATTGGCTACTGTACTGTAGATGGACATAGAGGGGCCATGTTGGCTACTGTAGAGGGAGACAGAGGGGCCATGTTGGCTGCTGTCGATGGAGATAGAGGGGCCATGTTGGCTACTGTAGATGGAGATAGAGGGGCCATGTTGGGTATTGTTGATGGAGATAGAGACCATGTTGGCTACTGTAGATGGAGATAGAGGGACCATGTTGGCTACTGTAGATAGAGATAGAGGGGCCATATTGGCTACTGTACTGTAGATGGACATAGAGGGGCCATGTTGGCTACTGTAGATGGAGATAGAGGGGCCATGTTGTCTACTGTACTGTAGATGGAGATAGAGGGGCCATGTTGGCTACTGTAGATGGAGATAGAGGGGCCATGTTGGCTACTGTAGATGGAGATAGAGGGGCCATGTTGGGTATTGTTGATGGAGATAGAGAGACCATGTTGGCTACTGTAGATGGAGACAGAGGGACCATGTTGGCTACTGTAGATGTAGATAGCGAGACCATGTTGGCTACTGTAGATGGAGATAGAGGGACCATGTTGGCTACTGTAGATGGAGATAGAGGGGCCATGTTGGGTATTGTTGATGGAGATAGAGGGGCCATGTTGGGTATTGTAGATGGAGATAGAGGGGCCATGTTGGCTACTGTAGAGGGAGACAGAGGGGCCATGTTGGCTGCTGTCGATGGAGATAGAGGGGCCATGTTGGCTACTGTACTGTAGATGGAGATAGAGGGGCCATGTTGGCTACTGTAGTTATAGATAGAGGGGCCATGTTGGGTATTGTTGATAGAGATAGAGAGACCATGTTGGCTACTGTAGATGGAGATCGAGGGACCATGTTGGCTACTGTAGATGGAGATAGAGGGGCCATGTTGGCTACTGTAGAGGGAGACAGAGTGGCCATGTTGGCTGCTGTCGATGGAGATAGAGGGGCCATGTTTGGCTACTGTAGATGGAGATAGAGGAGCCATGTTGGGTATTGTTGATGGAGATAGAGACCATGTTGGCTACTGTAGATGGAGATAGAGGGACCATGTTGGCTACTGTAGATGGAGATAGAGGAGCCATGTTGGCTACTGTAATGTAGATGGAGATAGAGGGGCCATGTTGGCTACTGTAGATGGAGATAGAGGGGCCATGTTGTCTACTGTACTGTAGATGGAGATAGAGGGGCCATGTTGGCTACTGTAGATGGAGATAGAGGGGCCATGTTGGCTACTGTAGATGGAGATAGAGGGGCCATGTTGGCTACTGTAGATGGAGATAGAGGGACCATGTTGGGTATTGTTGATGGAGATAGCGAGACCATGTTGGGTATTGTAGATGGAGATAGAGGGGCCATGTTGGCTACTGTAGAGGGAGACAGAGGGACCATGTTGGCTACTGTAGATGGAGATAGAGGGGCCATGTTGGGTATTGTTGATGGAGATAGAGACCATGTTGGCTACTGTAGATGGAGATAGAGGGACCATGTTGGCTACTGTAGATGGAGATAGAGGGGCCATGTTGGCTACTGTACTGTAGATGGAGATAGAGGGGCCATGTTGGCTACTGTAGATGGAGATAGAGGGGCCATGTTGTCTACTGTACTGTAGATGGAGATAGAGGGGCCATGTTGGCTACTGTAGATGGAGATAGAGGGGCCATGTTGGCTACTGTAGATGGAGATAGAGGGGCCATGTTGGGTATTGTTTATGGAGATAGAGAGACCATGTTGGCTACTGTAGATGGAGATAGAGGGACCATGTTGGCTACTGTAGATGTAGATAGAGGGACCATGTTGGCTACTGTAGATGGAGATAGAGGGACCATGTTGGCTACTGTAGATGGAGATAGAGAGACCATGTTGGCTACTGTAGATGGAGATAGAGGGGCCATGTTGTGTATTGTAGATGGAAATAGAGGGGCCATGTTGGCTACTGTAGATGGAGACAGAGGGGCCTTGTTGGCTACTGTAGGTGGAGATAGAGAGCTATGTTGGCTACTGTAGATGGAGATAGAGGGGCCATTTTGGGTATTGTTGATGGAGATAGAGAGACCATGTTGGCTACTGTATATGGAGATAGAGGGACCATGTTGGCTACTGTACATGGAGATAGAGGGGCCATGTTGGCTACTGTACTGTAGATGGAGATAGAGGGGCCATGTTGGCTACTGTAGATGGAGGTAGAGGGGCCATGTTGGGTATTGTTGATAGAGATAAAGAGACCATGTTGGCAAATGTAGATGGAGATAGAGGGGCCATGTTGTGTATTGTAGATGGAGATAGAGGGGCCATGTTGGCTACTGTAGATGGAGACAGAGGGGCCATGTTGGCTACTGTAGATGGAGACAGAAGGGCCATGTTGGCTACTGTAGGTGGAGATAGAGAGCCATGTTGGCTACTGTAGATGGAGATAGAGGGGCCATGTTGGCTACTGTACTGTAGATGGAGATAGAGGGGCCATGTTGGCTACTGTAGATGGAGATAGAGGGGCCATGTTGACTACTGTAGATGGAGATAGAGGGGCCATGTTGGGTATTGTTTATGGAGATAGAGAGACCATGTTGGCTACTGTAGATGGAGATAGAGGGACCATGTTGGCTACTGTAGATGTAGATAGCGGGACCATGTTGGCTACTGTAGATGGAGATAGAGGGGCCATGTTGGCTACTGTAGATGGAGATAGAGGGGCCATGTTGGGTATTGTTGATGGAGATAGAGAGACCATGTTGGGTATTGTAGATGGAGATAGAGGGACCATGTTGGCTACTGTAGATGGAGAAAGAGAGACATTTTTGGCTACTGTAGATGGAGATAGAGGGGCCATGTTGGCTACTGTACTGTAGATGGAGATAGAGGGGCCATGTTGGGTATTGTTTATGGAGATAGAGATACCATGTTGGCTACTGTAGATGGAGATAGAGGGACCATGTTGGCTACTGTAGATGTAGATAGAGGGACCATGTTGGCTACTGTAGATGGAGATAGAGGGACCATGTTGGCTACTGTAGATGGAGATAGAGAGACCATGTTGGCTACTGTAGATGGAGATAGAGGGGCCATGTTGTGTATTGTAGATGGAGATAGAGGGGCCATGTTGGCTACTGTAGATGGAGACAGAGGGGCCATGTTGGCTACTGTAGGTGGAGATAGAGAGCTATGTTGGCTACTGTAGATGGAGATAGAGGGGCCATTTTGGGTATTGTTGATGGAGATAGAGAGACCATGTTGGCTACTGTAGATGGAGATAGAGGGACCATGTTGGCTACTATAGATGGAGACAGAAGGGCCATGTTGGCTACTGTAGGTGGAGATAGAGAGCCATGTTGGCTAATGTAGATGGAGATAGAGGGGCCATGTTGGCTACTGTACTGTAGATGGAGATAGAGGGGCCATGTTGGCTACTATAGATGGAGATAGAGGGGCCATGTTCGCTACTCTAGATAGAGATAGAGGGGCCATGTTGGCTACTGTACTGTAAATGGAGATAGACGGGCCATGTTGGCTACTATCGGTGGAGATAGAGAGGCCATGTTGGCTGCTATAGGTGAAGATAGAGGGACCATGTTGTCTCCAGTACTTTAGATGGAGATAGAGGTGCCATAAAACCCTTGTTTTCGAAATAGTTTTATAGTGTCACTGTAATGTATGTGGAAACCACCATAAAAGGAGAGTACTTAGTAATAAAGCAGGGAGAACTTTGACTCTAGTCCCCCTAACTGTGTCCACCAGTCCAGGACTAATTTGTTTTTCACTACTGGATACCGGACAATTACCCATTCACTTTTGCATTTCCTCAATAAAGTAATTGTGTCAAGGAAAAGCTAAATTCCAGAAAATGTACCGTAATTATTTATAATCCCATTCTGCGTTTTGATTTTCTTGCATACATTTGCATATTAATACTGCCTGTTTTAAGCGGTGAGCTGCGAGGGGTAGGAGTGTGCTATCCTGTGTGATAGCTCTCCCACGGTGGCCCAGTTGGATGGCGGAGAGAGCCAGCTGAGACAGAGAGATGATCTCAGGGCCCTGTTGGGTAGCGGAAAGAGCCAGCTGAGACAGAGAAATGATCTCAGGGCCCTTTTGGGTAGCAGAGGGAGCCAGCTGAGACAGAGAGATGATCTCAAGGCCCTGTTGTGTGGCGGAGAGAGCCAGCTGAGACAGAGAGATGATCTCAAGGCCCAGTTGGGTGGTGGAGAGAGCCAGCTGAGACAGAGAGATGATCTCAAGGCCCAGTTTGGTGGTGGAGAGAGCCAGCTGAGACAGAGAGATGATCTCAAGGCCCTGCTAGGTGTCGGAGAGAGCCAGCTGAGACAGATAGATTATTGGTTTTGCTCTAGTTTGAGAGTGGGAGAGAGACAGAGAGAGACAGTGGGAGACACAGCGAGACAGAGACCGAGAGAGAGAGAGAGAGAGAGAGAGAGAGAGAGAGAGAGAGAGAGAGACAGAGAGAGAGAGAGAGAGAGAGAGAGAGAGGGAGAGAGAGAGACGGAGAGAGACGAGGATCGAGAGAGTGAGACAGTGAGAGAGAGAAATGAACTGCCAGTGAGAGACAGCCTGCTGTGTGTCTGTGTGTGTTTGTATGCCTGCATGCATGTGCAAGGCCGGATTAAGAAATCATAGACCCCCGGGCTTTGTTTTTTTATAGGATTTTAGAAACACTTAAACAAGGGTTGTGTTTCATGTAGGCTTACCCTGGCGTGACGTTTTAATAACCATGTAAATCTCTCTAGGATGAGGTGACTTTTATCAATATTTTCTCCTGTATTTACTCCCCAAAAATGAAACGCTAATTAGCTGCTAATGTGGCTGTCATAAAGAACTACAAATGCCATGATGCTCTGGATGAGACTGACAAATCAAGGCAAAAGTAAGAATCTCTGGATTAACTATCTGATGTTAGCTGAATGTAGTAGTGAATAAATTGGAAACATTTCTTTAAATTGACAATTCTGTGAATTGTTTTGTGCAAGTTTTAAAATGACACAATACCTGTTAGCAAAGGGGTCAGCTAGAGTTCAGGAGCTTCAAGGGATTTGAAGTCTTGCATGTCTACTAATTAGCGTTTCAGAATCTGAAAGTAAATAGAGCCAAATATATTGATAAAAGTCACCTTGTCCGAGAGATATTTACATGGCTATCAAAACATCACACCAAGGTAAGCCTACATGAAACACAGCCCTTATTTTAAGTGTTTCTAAAATTCCCTATGGGAAAAATGAATAGTGGAAAAATTATTGGAACCATTTCCCTGTTTGACTGCTAGGTTTTATGGGTATTACGACACCTCCGCTGTGGGGCTCTATAGCCCAGGCCAATGAAGCAACACACAGATTATTAGGAGGGAATATATTATCGGCTACAGTAAGAAACTAAATGCAATTTCCAGTGGCACACCTAATGACGAAGATGAAGGGTACTCACGGTGATGGCCAATGCGCCCTTAGTGGCAATAGCCTACCTCAAAATGAGTTACTTTGAAAAACAGTGCTGCTGCTCGCAAATAATTGGGAGTTGTTGATAAGAAATAGTTTCTATTGGTTCTACAGACAGATTAGTTTTCTCTTTTCAGCAGTAGCCATTTGCTTTCCAAACTGTACGTATTTTCGGAGATTGTATTTTGGAATCTGCTAAAGGAAAACCTACAGCCGCAAACAACCATAGAAATATACTCCATAGATGGCAGTTCCATTTCAAGTCAGTACTGGCAGCCATTGCATGAGTTTAACAGTCAAATTGCCAGGGTAAAAGGTTCCATAAACCTTCCAAGGATTATATGTCTATGGCCTCAAAGCAACGCAAAAAATTGCTGCCTTCATGACTGAAGGCATACCGGTAACTGCCAAAATAAAGGAAACACTTGAGTAAATGAGCGATACAAAGTATATGTTACTGTGTGGGGTGCATTTTCCTGGCATGGCTTAGGTCCACTTGTAGTATCAATGCCAAGGCTCATTGAAGCTCTTCTGGCAGCTCATGATGGCCCAACACCCTTTTAATACACTTTATGTTGGTGTTTCCTTTATTTTGGCAGGTACCTGTATTTGATTGTGATAACACCAAATCTAATCAAATCAAAGTTTATTTGTCATGTGCACCGAATATAACAGGTGTAGACCTTACAGTGAAATGCTTACTTACAGGCTCTAACCAATAATGCAAAAAAGGTGTTAGGTGAACAATAGGTAAGTAAAGAAATAAAACAACAGTGAAAAGGCAGGCTATATACAGTAGCGAGGCTATAAAAGTAGCGAGGCTGCATACAGACACCGGTTAGTCAGGCTGATTGAGGTAGTATGTACATGTAGATATGGTTAAAGTGACTATGCATATATGATGAACAGAGAGTAGCAGTAGTGTAAAAGAGGGGTTGGCGGGTGGTGGGTGGCGGGACACAATGCAGATTGCCCGGTTAGCCAATGTGCGGGAGCACTGGTTGGTCGGCCCAATTGAGGTAGCATGTACATGAATGTATAGTTAAAGTGACTATGAATATATGATAAACAGAGAGTAGCAGCAGCGTAAAAGAGGGGTTGGGGGGGGGGGGGGGCACACAATGCAAATAGTCCGGGTAACCATTTGATTACCTGTTCAGGAGTCTTATGGCTTGGGGGTAAAAACTGTTGAGAAGCCTTTTTGTCCTAGACTTGGCACTCCAGTACCGCTTGCCATGCGGTAGTAGAGAAAACAGTCTATGACTGGGGTGGCTGGGGTCTTTGACAATTTTTAGGGCCTTCCTCTGACACCGCCTGGTGTAGAGGTCCTGGATGGCAGGCAGCTTAGCCCCAGTGATGTACTGCGGTCAGAGGCCGAGCAATTGCCGTACCAGGCAGTGATGCAACCAGTCAGGATGCTCTCGTAGAACCTTTTGAGGATCTCAGGACCCATGACAAATCTTTTTAGTTTCCTGAGGGGGAATAGGCTTTGTCGTGCCCTCTTCACGACTGTCTTGGTGTGTTTGGACCATTCTAGTTGGTTGTTGATGTGGACACCGAGGAACTTGAAGCTCTCAACCTGCTCCACTACAGCCCCGTTGATGAGAATGGGGATGTGCTCAGTCCTCCTTTTCCTGTAGTCCACAATCATCTCCTTAGTCTTGGTTATATTGAGGGATAGGTTGTTATTCTGGCACCACACGGCCAGGTCTCTGACCTCCTCCCTATAGGCTGTCTCGTCGTTGTCGGACCTTGTGAAGATGCTGGAGGAAACAGGTACAAAAGTATCAATATCCACAGTAAAGCCACTGCTCCAAAACCGCCATAAAAAAGCAACTGCACATGGGGACGAAGATCATACTTTTTGGAGAAATGTCCTCTGGTCTGATGAAACAAAAATAGAACTGTTTGGCCATAATGACCATTGTTATGATTGGAGGAAAAAGGGGGACGCTTGCAAGCCGAAGAACACCATCCCAACCGTGAAGCATGGGGGTGGCAGCATCATGTTTTGGGGGTGCTTTGCTGCAGGAGGGACTGGTGCACTTTACAAAATAGATGGCATCATGAGGATGGGAAATTATGTGGATATATTGAATCAACATCTCAGGACATCAGTCAGGAAGTTAAAGCCTGGTCACAAATGGGTCTTCCAAATGGACAATGACCCCAAGCATACTTTCAAAGTTGTGGCAAAATGGCTTAAGGACAACAAAGTCAAGGTATTGGAGTGGCCATCAAAAGGCCCGGCCCCCATCCTATACAAAATTTGTGGGCAGAACTGAAAAAGCGTGTCGGAGCAAGGAGGCCTACAAACCTGACTCAGTTACACCAGCTCTGTCAGGAGGAATGGGCCAAAATTCACCCAACTTACTGTGGGAAGCTTGTGGAAGGCTACCTGAAACGTTTGACCCAAGTTAAACAATTTAAAGGCAATGCTATCATATACTAATTGAGTGCATGTAAACTTCTGACCCACTGGGATTGTGATGAAAGAAATAAAAGCTGAAATATATCATTCTCTCTACCATTATTCTGACATTTCACATTCCTAAAATAAAGTGGTGATCCTAACTGACCTAAAACAGGGAATTTTTGGATTAAACGTCAGGAATTGTGAAAAACTGAATTTAAATGTATTTTGCTAAGGTGTTTGTAAACTTCCAACTTCAACTGTATATTTTGGTCAATGTCATTCCAGGATACCCCGGACAGGTCGATTAGAAAGGCCTGCTCGCAGAAGTGTTTTAGGGAGCGTTTGACAGTTTGGTCGCAGACCCATTACGGATGCAGGCAATGAGGCAGTGATTGCTGAGATCTTGATTGAAAACAGCAG
This sequence comes from Salmo salar, assembly GCF_965601325.2. NCBI lineage: Eukaryota > Metazoa > Chordata > Actinopteri > Salmoniformes > Salmonidae > Salmo > Salmo salar. The sequence goes on along the minus strand of NC_138296.1, from coordinate 88,890,706 downwards.
AGGTGTATTTGGAGGGCGAGTTAGTTAGGATGACATCTATGAGGGTGCCCGTGTTTACGGATTTGGGATTGTACCTGGTAGGTTCATTGATAATACTCTCTACACTCGCCAGTTTTAGCCTTAGCCAGCACCTTCTTCAGATTAGCCTTAAAGTTGGTAGCCCTGCCCCCTGGTAAACAGTGTATGATTGCTGGATGATTCTTTTTAATTATAATACTACGGTTAATGACTAGGGTCTTGCTGCTGGTGATTCTCTGATCCACCTCTACGCAGACGACACCATTCTGTATACTTCTGGTCCCTCTTTGGACACTGTGTTAACTAACCTCCAGACAAGCTTCAATGCCATACAGGTCTCCTTCCGTGGCCTCCAACTGCTCTTAAACGCAAGTAAAACTAAATGCATGCTATTCAATCGATCACTGCCCGCACCTGCTCGCCTGTCCAGCATCACTACTCTGGACGGTTCTGACTTAGAATACGTGGACAACTACAAATACCTGGGTGTCTGGTTAAACTGTAAACTCCCCTTCCAGACTCACATTAAGCATCTCCAATCCAAAATTGAATCTAGAATCGGCTTCCTATATCGCAACAAAGCATCCTTCACTCATGCTGCCAAACATACCCTCGTAAAACTGATCATCCTACCGATCCTCGACTTCGGTGATGTCATCTATAAAATAGCCTCCAACACTCTACTCAACAAACTGGATGCAGTCTATCACAATGCCATCCGTTTTGTCACCAAAGCCCCATACACTACCCACCATTGCGACCCCCTCGCTTCATACTCGTCGCCAAACCCACTGGCTACACGTTATCTACAAGTCTCTGCTAGGTAAAGCCCCGCCTTATCTCAGCTCGCTGGTCACCATAGCAGCACCCATTCATAGCACGCGCTCCAGCAGGTATATCTCACTGGTCACCCCCAAAGCCAATTCCTCCTTTGGTTGTCTTTCCTTCCAGTTCTCTGCTGCCAATGACTGGAACGAACTGCAAAAATCTCTGAAGCTGGAGACTCATATCTCCCTCACTAGCTTTAAGCACCAGCTGTCAGAGCAGCTCACAGATCACTGCACCTGTACATAGCCCATCTGTAAACAGCCTATCTATCTACCTACCTCATCCCCATACTGTATTTATTTATTTATTTATCTTGCTCCTTTGCACCCCAGTATCGTTACTTGCACATTCATCTTCTGCACATCTACCATTCCAGTGTTTAATTGCAATATTGTAATGACTTCGCCACCATGGCCTATTTATTGCCTTACTTACCTCATTTGCACTCACTGTATATAAACTTTTTGTTTTCTTTTGTTCTACTGTATTATTGACTGTATGTTTTGTTTATTCCGTGTGTAACTCTGTGTTGTTGTATGTGTCGAATTGCTATGCTTTATCTTGGCCAGGTCGCAGTTGCAAATGAGAACTTGTTCTCAACTAGCCGACCTGGTTAAATAAAGGTGAAATAAATAAAAATAAGGATATTGTTATCCACGTCAGCACCAACGATGTTAGGATGAAACAGTCAGAGGTCACCAAGCGCAGCATAGCTTCAGCGTGTAAATCAGCTAGAAAGATGTGTCGGCATCGAGTAATTGTCTCTGGCCCCCTCCTAATTAGGGGGAGGGATGAGCTCTACAGCAGTCTCACAACACAATCGTTGGTTGAAAACTGTTTTCTGCCCCTCCCAAAAGATAGAATTTGTAGGTACTTGGCCCTCTTTCTGGGACTCACCCAGAAACAGGACCAAGCCTGGCCCGCTGAGGAGTGACGGACTCCATCCTAGCTGGAGGGGTGCTCTCATCTTATCTATGAACATAGACAGGGCTCTAACTCATCTAGCTCCACAATGAGATAGGTTGCAGGTCAGGCAGCAGGCTGTTAGCCACCCTGCCAGCTTAGTGGAGTCTGCCACTAGCATAGTCAGTGTAGTCAGCTCAGCTATCCCCATTGAGACTGTGTCTGTGCCTCGATCTAGGTTGGGCAAAACTAAACATGGCGTTGTTCGCCTTGGCAATCTCACTGGAGTAAAAACCTCCTCCATTCCTGTCATTATTGAAAGAGATTGTGATATATCACATCTCAAAATAGGGCTACTTAATGTTAGATCCCTCACGTCCAGTGAACTAATCGCTGATCATAATCTTGATGGGATTGGCCCTGCGCATCCTCCAAAGGCGGAGGTATTGCTAACATTTACGATAGCAAATGTCAATTTACAATAAACAAAGAAATTACTGCGTTTTCGTCTTTTGAGCTTCTAGTCATGAAATCTATGCAGCCTACTCAATCACTTTTCATAGCTACTGTTTAGAGGCCTCCTCGGCCGTGTACAGCGTTCCTCACTGAGTTCCCTGAATTCCTATCGGACCTTGTAGTCACGGCAGATAATATTCACATTTTTGGTGACTTTAATATTCACATGGAAAAGTCCACAGACCCACTCCAAAAGGCTTTCGGAGCCATCATCGACTCAGTGGATTTTGTCCAACATGTCTCTGGACCTACTCACTGCCACAGTCATACTCTGGACCTAGTTTTGTCCCGTGGAATAAATATTGTGGATCTTAATGTTTTTCCTCATAATCCTGGACTATCGGACCACCATTTTATAACATTTGCAATCTCAACAAATAATAGGATAAGACCCCAACCAAGGATCATCAAAAGCTGTGCTATAAATTCTCGGACAACCCAAAGATTACTAGATGCCCTTCCAGACTCCCTCCACCTACCCAAGGACGTAAGAGTACAAAAATCAGTTAACCAACCAACCGAGGAACTAAAATTAACCTTACATAATACCCTAGAAGCAGTCACACCTCTAAAAAGAAAAAACATTTGTCATAAGAAACTAGCTCCCTGGTATACAGAAAATACCCGAGCCCTGAAGCAAGCTTCCAGAAAATTGGAACGGAAATGGCACTACACCAATCTGGAAGTCTTCCGACTAGCTTGGAAAGACAGTACCGTGCAGTGTCGAAGAACCACTGCTGCTCGATCATCCTATTTTTCCAACTTAATTGAGGAGAATAAGGACAATCCCCCCAAAAAATGTGATACTGTCGCAAAGCTAACTAAAAAGCAGCATTCCCCAAGAGGGGATGGCTTTCACTTCAGCTGTGATAAATTCATGAACTTCTTTGACGAAAAGGTCATGATCATTAGAAAGCAAATTACGGACTATTTCTCCAAAGCTCAGTTGTCCTGAATCTGCACAACACTGCCAGGACCTAGGATCAAGGGAGACACTCAAGTTGTTTAATACTATTTCTCTTGACACATTGATGAAAATAGTCTTGGCCTTTAAACCTTCAAGCTACGTACTGGACCCTATTCCAACTAAACTACTGAAAGAGCTGCTTCCTGTGCTTGGCCCTCCTATGTTGAACATAATAAACGGCTCCCTATCAAACTCACTAAAAGTGGCAGTAATAAAGCCTCTCTTGAAAAAGCCCAACCTTGACCCAGAAAATATAAAAAACTATCAGCCTATATAGTGAATCTCCCATTCCTCTCAATTTTTTTTGTTAAAGCTTAAAGCTGTTGCGCAGCAACTCACTGCCTTCCTGAAGACAAAATGTATACGAAACGCTTCAGTCTGGTTTTAGACCCCATCATAGCACTGAGACTGCACTCATGAAGGTGGTAAATTACCTTTTAATGGCGTAAGACCAAGGCTCTGCATCTATCCTCATGCTCTTAGACCTTAGCGCTGCTTTTGATACCATCGATCGCCACATTCTTTTGGAGAGATTGGAAACCCAAATTGGTCTACACGGACAAGTTCTGGCCTGGTTTAGATATTATCTGTCAGAAAGATATGTTTGTCTCTGTGGATGGTTTGTCTTCTGACAAATCAACTGTACATTTCGGTGTTCCTCAAGGTTCCGTTTTAGGATCACAGTTGTTTCGCTATATATTTTACCTCTTGGTGACGTCATTCGGAAACATAATGTTAACTTTCACTGCTATGCGGACGACAGACAGCTGTACATTTCAATGAAACATGGTGAAGCCCCAAAATGTCCCTCCCTGGAAGCCTGTGATTCAGACATAAAGAAGTGGATGGTGGCAAATGTTTTACTTTTAGACTCGGACAAAACAGAGATGCTAGTTCTAGGCCCCAAGAAACAAAGAGATCTTCTGTTGGATCTGACAATTAATCTTGATGGTTGTACAGTCATCTCAAATAAAACTGTGAAAGACCCTGATCTCTCTTTTGACGGACATATCAAGAATATTTCAAGGACAGTTTTTTTCCCATCTTCGTAGCATTGCAAGAATTTGAAACTTTCTGTCCAAAAATGACGCAGAAAAATTTATCCATGCTTTTGTCACTTCTAGATTAGACTACTGCCCTTAATAAACTTCAGTTAGTGCTAAACACGGCTGCTAGAATCTTGACTCAAACTAAAAAATGTGATCATATTACTCCAGTGCTATCCTCTTTACACTGGCTTCCTGTTAAGGCTAGGGCTGATATCAAGGTTTTGCTGCTAACCTACAAAGCATGACATGGGCTTGCTCCTACCTATCTTTACGATTTGGTCCTGCCGTACATACCTACACGTATGCTACGGTAACAAGACACAGGCCTCCTTACTGTCCCTAGAATTTCTAAGCAAGCAGCTGGAGGCAGGGCTTTGTCCTATAGAGCTACATTTTTATGGAATGGCCTGCCTATCCATCTGAGAGATGCAGACTCGATCTCAACCTTTAAGTCTTTATTGAAGACTCATCTCTTCAGTAGGCCCTATGATTGAGTGTAGTCTGGCCCAGGGGTGTGAAGGTGAACGGAAAGGCACTGGAGTGTCGAACTGCCCTTGCTGTCTCTCCCTGGCCGGTTCCCCTCTCTCCACTGGGATTCTCTGCCTCTAACCTTACTACGGGGGATGAGTCACTGGCTTACTGGTGCTCTTCCATGCCTAAGAGGGGTGTGTCACTTGAGTGGGTTGAGTCACTGACGTGATCTTCCTGACCGGGTTGGCGCCCCCTTCAGGTTCGTGCTGTGGGGGAGGTCTTCGTGGGCTAAACTCGGCCTTGTCTCAGGGTAGTAGGTTGGTGGTTGAAGATATCCCTCTAGTGGTGTGGGGGCTGTGCCTTGGCAAAGTGGGTGGGGTCATATCCTGCCTGTTTGGCCCTGTCCGGGGGCTTCGTCGGACAGGGCCACAGTGTCGCTAGGGTCAGTCTGTTATATCTGGAGTATTTCTTATGTCTTATCCGGTGACATGTGTGAATTTAAGTATGCTCCCTCTAATTCTCTCTCTCTATTTTTCTCTCTCTCTCTTTCTCTCTCGCTTTCTCTCTCTCTCTCTCTCTCTCTCTCTCTCTTCTCTTGGAGGACCTGAGCCATAGGACCATGCTGCAGGACTACCTGGCCTGATGACTCCTTGCTGTCCCCAGTCCCCCTGGTCATGCTGATGCTCCAGTTTCAACTGTTCTGCCTGCAGCTATGGAACCCTGACCTGTTCACTGGACGTGCTACTTTGTCCCGGACCTGCTGTTTTGGACTCTCTCTCTACCGCACCTGCTGTCTCTAACTCTGAATGATCGGCTATGAAAAGCCAACTGACATTTACTCCTGAGGTGCTGACCTGTTGCACACTCTACAACCAATGTGATTTTTATTATCTGACCCTGCTGGTCATCTATGAACGTTTGAACAGCTTGGCCATGTTCTGTTATAATCTACACCCGGCACAGCCTGAAGAGGACTGGCCACCCCTCAGAGCCTGGTTCCTCTCTGGGTTTCTTCCTTGGTTCTGGCTTTTTTAGGGAGTTTTTCCTAGCCACCGTGCTTCTACATCTGCATTGCTTGCTGTTTGAGGTTTTAGGCTGGGTTTCTGTACAGCACTTTGTGACATCGTCTGATGTAAAAATGTCTTTATAAATACATTTGATTGATTGATTGATTGATTTTTTATTAATGAGCTACCCAATCAAGGCAGGACCTCCAAGTTACCCAATCAAGGCAGGGCCCCTCAGTTACCCCATCAAGGCAGGGCCCCCCAGTTACCCATGTGGGCGCTCTATCGCCTTTCCTCCCCAAATCTTATGATTAGCAGAGTGGCAGCGGGCAGCAGAAGGCTATCTACCCTCATTGAGAGCGGGCTCCTGAGTCCTCCAGTGGTTGGAGGTTGCAGTAAAAAAAATACTAAATATACTGCTCAAAAAAATAAAGGGAACACTTAAACAACACATCCTAGATCTGAATGAAAGAAATAATCATGTTAAATACTTTTTTCTTTACATAGTTGAATGTGCTGACAACAAAATCACACAAAAATAATCAATGTAAATCCAATTTATCAACCCATGGAGGTCTGGATTTGGAGTCACACTCAAAATTAAAGTGGAAAACCACACTACAGGCTGATCCAACTTTGATGTAATGTCCTTAAAACAAGTCAAAATGAGGCTCAGTAGTGTGTGTGGCCTCCACGTGCCTGTATGACCCCCCTACAACGCCTGGGCATGCTCCTGATGAGGTGGCGGATGGTCTCCTGAGGGATCTCCTCCCAGACATGGACTAAAGCATCCGCCAACTCCTGGACAGTCTGTGGTGCAACGTGGCGTTGGTGGATGGAGCGAGACATGATGTCCCAGATGTGCTCAATTGGATTCAGGTCTGGGGAACGGGCGGGCCAGTCCATAGCATCAATGCCTTCCTCTTGCAGGAACTGCTGACACAATCCAGCCACATGAGGTCTAGCATTGTCTTGCATTAGGAGGAACCCAGGGCCAACCGCACCAGCATATGGTCTCACAAGGGGTCTGAGGATCTCATCTCGGTACCTAATGGCAGTCAGGCTACCTCTGGCGAGCACATGGAGGGCTGTGCGGTCCCCCAAAGAAATGCCACCCCACACCATGACTGACCCACCGCCAAACCGGTCATGCTGGACGATGTTGCAGGCAGCAGAACGTTCTCCACGGCATCTCCAGACTCTGTCACGTCTGTCACGTGCTCAGTGTGAACCTGCTTTCATCTGTGAAGAGCACAGGGCGCCAGAGGCGAATTTGCCAATCTTGGTGTTCTCTGGCAAATGCCAAACGTCCTGCACGGTGTTGGGCTGTAAGCACAACCCCCACCTGTGGACGTCGGGCCCTCATACCACCCTCATGGAGTCTGTTTCTGACCGTTTGAGCAGACACATGCACATTTGTGGCCTGCTGGAGGTCATTTTGCAGGGCTCTGGCAGTGCTTCTCCTGCTCCTCCTTGCACAAAGGCGGAGGTAGCGGTCCTGCTGCTGGGTTGTTGCCCTCCTACGGCCTCCTCCACGTCTCCTGATGTACTGGCCTGTCTCCTGGTAGCGCCTCCATGCTCTGGACACTACGCTGACAGACACAGCAAACCTTCTTGCCACAGCTCGCATTGATGTGCCATCCTGGATGAGCTGTACTACCTGAGCCACTTGTGTGGGTTGTAGACTCCGTCTCATGCTACCACTAGGTTGAAAGCACCGCCAGCATTCAAAAGTGACCAAAACATCAGCCAGGAAGCATAGGAACTGAGAAGTGGTCTGTGGTGTCCACCTGCACAACCACTCCTTTATTGGGGGTGTCTTGCTAATTGCCTATAATTTCCACCTGTTGTCTATTCCATTTGCACAACAGCATATGAAATTTATTGTCAATCAGTGTTGCTTCCTAAGTGGACAGTTTGATTTCACAGAAGTGTGATTGACTTGCAGTTACATTGTGTTGTTTAAGTGTTCCCTTTATTTTTTTGAGCAGTGTATATACTACATATATATAATGTATACTGTATATAAAGTGCATCCGGAAAGTATTCAGACCCCATGACTTTTTCAACATTTTGTTACGTTAAACTTATTCTAAAATGTATTAAATATACATTTTTCCTGATCAAGCTACACACAATACCCTATAATGATGATGTGAAAACAGGTTTTTAGAAATTTTTGCAAATGTATTAAAATCAAAATATCTAAATTGAGCTCAGGTGTATTCTGTTTCCATTGATCATCCTTGAAATGTTTACAACTTGATTCAAGTCCACCTGTGGTAAATTCAATTGATTGGACATGACTTGGAAAGACACACAACTGTCTATATAAGGTCCCACAGTTGACAGTGCATGTCAAAACAAAAACCAAGCAATGAGGTCAAAGCAATTGTCTGTACAGCTCAGAGACAGGATTGTGTCGAGGCACAGATCTGGGGAAGGGTAACAAAACATTTCTGCAGCATTGAAGGTCCCCAAGAACACAGTGACCTCCGTCATTTTTAAATGGAAGAAGTTTGAAACCACCAAGGCTCTTCCTAGAGCTGGCCGCCCAGCCAAACTGAGCAATTGGGGGAGAAGGGCCTTGGTCAGGGAGGTGACCAAGAACCCAATGGTCACTCTGATAGAGCTGCAGAGTTCCTCTGTGGAGATGGGAGAACCTTCCAGAAGGACAACCATCTCTGCAGCACTCCACCAATCAGGCCTTTATGGTAGAGTGGCCAGACAGAAGCCACTCCTCAGTAAAAGGCACATGAAAGCCTGCTTGGAGTTTGCCAAAAGGCACTTAAAGGACTCTTAGACCATGAGAAACATAATTCTCTGGTCTGACGAAAACAAGATTGAACTCTTTGTCATGATTGCCAAGCGTCACGTATGGAGGAAACCGGGGCCCATCCCTACGATGAAGCATGGTGGTGGCAGCATCATGCCTTGGGGATGTTTTTCAGTGGCAGGGACTGGGAGACTAGTCAGGATTGAGGGAAAGATGAATGGTGCAAAGTATGCTCAGGTCTCAGGACCTCAGACTGGAGTGAAGGTTCACCTTCCAACAGGACAACAACCCTAAGCAAACAGCTGAGACAACGCAGGAGTTTTTTCGGGACAAGTCTTTGAGTGGCCCAGCCAAAGCCCGGACTTGAACCCGATCTAACATCTCTGGAGAGACCTGAAAATAGCTGTGCAGCGACGCTCCCCATCCAACCTTACAGAGCTTGAGAAGATCTGCAGAGAGGAATGGGAGAAATTCCCCAAATACAGGTGTGCCAAGCTTGTAGCGTCATACCCAAGAAGACTCGAGGCTGTAATCATTGCCAAAGGTGCTTCAACAAAGTACTGAGTAGGTTCTGAATACTTATGTAAATGTGATGTTTCAGGTTTTTTTTCTAAAAACCTTGTTTTGCTTTGTCATTATGGGGTACTATGTGTAGATTGATGAGGGAAAAAAAATGGTTTAATCAATTTTAACAAAATGTGTAAAAAGTCCAGTGGTCTGAATACTTTCCGAATGCACTGTATTTCCTTTTTTTGGGTGATGTTTTATTATACTTTTTTTCCTTCCTCTTGGGCCCCCCACGGGCCTGGACCAAGGGGTTTCAGGCCTGGACCTAGGGGCTTCAGGCCTGGGCCCAGGGCCCCCCACAGGCCTGGACTCAGGGGTTTCAGGCATGGACCCAGGGGCTTCAGCTCTGGTAAGCCCCTGCATTAATCCATCCTTGTGTGTGTCTCTGTCTGTCTGTCTGTCTGTCTGTCTGTCTGTCTGTCTGTCTGTCTGTCTGTCTGTCTGTCTGTCTGTCTGTCTGTCTGTCTGTCTGTCTGTCTGTCTGTCGTGCTGCTCTGCTCTGCTCTGCTCTGCTCAGTGTTGTGATCTCTATGAAATGTTCCTATATAAGCGATGGGTCTCAGCATGCCCAGTCTAGTGGCCAGGTGGAGGGATATTTGCATATAGAGCTGTGATCGGGTTCCCCTGGGTTCCTGCGGCGACGCCACATGGCCAGCAGCACCACAATTGAGTTCTGAATTGGAACTTCACCGCTGCACTGCCCTCCATTTTGTATGTGTATGTTTGTGTGTGCGGTGTAAGCACAAAGCTATGCAGATTCTGACCTGAGTGAATGATAGGAACGTGTTGACAGACTGCAGCAGTATGTTGGTGAGATGCATAATAAAATCTAAATCAAATCAAACTTTATTTGTCACAAGCGCCGATTACAACAAGTGTAGACCTTATCGTGAAATGCTTATTTACAAGCCCTTAACCAACAGTGCAGTTCAAGAAGAGTTAAGAAAATATTTACCAAATAAACTAAAGTAAAAAATAATAAAAAAGTAACACAATAACATAACAATAACGAGGCTATATACAGGGGTACCGGTACCAAGTCAGTGTGCGGGGGTTCAGGTTAGTAGAGGTAATTTGTAAGTGTAGGTAGGGGTGAAGTGACTATGCATAGATAATTAACATTGAGTAGCAGCAGTGTACAAAATGAATGGGGTGGGGGAGGTCAATGTAAATAGTCCAGTGGTCATTTGATTAATTGTTCAGCAGTCTAATGGCTTGGGGGTAGAAGCTGTTAAGGAGCCTTTTGGTCCTAGACTTGGCGCTCCGGTACCGCTTGCCGTGCGGTAGCAGAGAAAACAGTCTATGACTTAGGTGATTGGAGTCTCTGACAATTTTATGGGCTTTCTTCTGACACCCCCTATTATATAGGTCCTGAATGGCAGGACACTTGGCCCCAGTGATGTACTGGGCTGTACGCACTACCCTCTGTAGCGCCTCATGGTCAGATGCCAAGCAGTTGCCGTACCAGGCGGTGATGCAACCAGTCAGTCAACTTGAAACTCTCGACCCGCTCCTCTACAGCCCCATTGATGTTAATGGGGGCCTGTTCGGCCAGCCTTTTCCTGTAGTCCACGATCAGCTCCTTTGTCTTGTTTACATTGAGGGAGAGGTTGTTGTCCTGGCACCACACTGCCATGTCTCTGACCTCCTCCTTATAGGCTGTCTCATCGTTGTCGGCCTACCACTGTTGTGCTACTATTATCATTATATTCAAGGCCGAGGTTGCGGATCCGACTTTTACAGACCCTGATATTGATTCAGCTTTGATCTAACTTCATTAAACAAGCACCATTTGCCAGAGTAGCCTGTTCTCTGGGCAGCCCAACAAGTAAAGCAGAGGCTGTGGGACCTTTAGCTGTCGGGGAAAGAAGCGTCTGGAAAAGTCGAATCTGCAGACACTCTGTTTATTCAATTCTCCTGTGACTGGGGTGACCTCCAATCCAAGGTCCAGACTGGTAGCTACCTCTGATGTCCCCACTCTCTAATGACAGTCAAAGGAGACACACTAACCAACTCTGTCCTCTCACTGTCCTAATGACGCTGGCATCGAGAGAGGGAGAGAGAGAGAGAGAGAGAGATTCATTTCACTGGTCTGGTCTCCTAACATAGTCGCTCCACCACCGTAGCATTGCTCCTGATCCCGTCTCTTCTCTACAGAGGATTCTCATTTACCCATTCTCTGTGATTTTCTGGAAACAAGTGAATCATTTTCTCATAGACACGCTCATTAACCGACTGTCTGTTCCCTGCCAGTTTCAACATTTGACTATTCCCGTGTTTGCCTTGGTAAACATCGAAGGTCTGATCTCTTCCAAAATAGCCAGTTCTGACATGCCTGCCAGTGAGAGAGAGAGAGAGGACTCTCAGGAATTGAGACCTGGATGCCAGCAGGCAATAAGCAGTAAAAACTGGCGGAACCACAGTAATACGATCCTGACATGACATGAAAGTATAGCTGTCTATCTGAAGCTAATTATAATGTACATCTTTAGCATGAGACGTAAATGAGGTACAAATTAGGGAAGGCAAGTGCACAGGGAAATATTGGACCTCAATATGATAGTGTTAGAATTTAGAATGTCATTGTCTACAAGCAATTAAATGCACACGCACGCACGCACGCACGCACGCACGCACGCACGCACGCACGCACGCACGCACACACACACACACACACACACACACACACACACACACACACACACACACACACACACACACACGCAATGTGAGAGGCAGATTGTATTTCCCTAATATGCTCTGCTGTAAATCGCTATTGTCGGTTGCCATTGAAAGAGAGATCAATATAATAGGTTTGGCACCGCTCCAGAATCATCCCTGACAATGTGAGGCGCACGCCAGCCAGGCATTTTAAATCATCGGTGCATAACCAGTGCGTTCTGGGGATAAAAATAATTCCTCTCGTCTTTGCCAGGGAGCAGTGTGTCTGTGTGTGTGTGTGTGTGTGTGTGTGCGTGTGCCAGGGAGCGAGAGGCACAATGCTTCGGTCTGAGGGTAGGGGTGCAACCCGGCTCTGCAAATTGGCTCGGGCCATCAGACACAGGCATCTCATTCAGTGGAGGAGAGAGAGAGGGGTATAAATGGAGAGAAGGGAGGTAAGAGAGGACAGGGGGAGAGAAAGGAGAGAGGAGACAAGTAGAGGAATAGGGAGAGCGAGAGAGGAGAGAAGAAAAGAGAGGAGAGGGGGGGAGACATTTAAATGAGTTCCCTAACCTGGCAGAGTCTAGGATGAGGATGACTGAACTGGAAAAGAATTGCAACGGGTTTATTTGAAGCTCTGTTCTTTTCTTTTCTCTTTTGGGGGGAAGAAAATCTGAGGATTTGGTGTGTTTGTCTGTCTGTTTCTCTCTCTGTCTGTCTGTTTCTCTCTCTCTCTCGCTCTCTGTCTGTCTGTCTGTCTGTCTGTCTGTCTGTCTGTCTGACTGTCTGTCTGTCTGTCTGTCTGTCTGTCTGTCTGTCTGTCTGTCTGTCTGTCTGTCTGTCTGTCTGTCTGTCTGTCTGTCTGTCTGTCTGTCTGTCTGTCTGTCTGTCTGTCTGTCTGGCATCAAAGTAATGAGACATAGCAAGCGATGAAGGGAGGAATATGTAGAAAACAAGATTGTTTCATTTGGAGGAATCTGTTCTCTTGTATTTCAATCTCTCTGGACTGTAGATAATGTGAGTCCTCTGATATTTCTTAGAGCATTATTCTGAACCCATTTGTTCCCTGATTTTTCACAGACATGCCACTTTGCAAATCTTACGCCATTAGAAACCCTAACATGTAATTCATATTGCTTTAAAATATATACAGTGCATTCAGAAAGTATTCAGACCCCTTGACTTTTTCCACATTTTGTTACGTTACAGCCTTGCTCAAAGATGTATTAGATCGTTTCCCCCCCCTCATCAATCCACACACAATACCGGGTAATGACAAAGGAAAAACAGTTTAAAAAAAAAAGTTTACTAATAAAAAAAACTGAAAATAGCACATTTACAAAAGTATTCAGACCCTTTACTCAGTACTTTGTTGAAGCACCTTTGGCAGTGATTACAGCCTTGAGTATTCTTGGGTATGAAGCTACAAGCTTGGCACACCTGTATTTGCGGCGTTTCTCCCATTATTATCTGCAGATCTTCTCAAGCTATGTAAGGTTGGATGGGGAGTGTTGCTGCACTGCCATTTTCTGGTCTCTCCAGAGATGTTTGATGGGTTCAAGTCCAGACTCTGGCTGGGCCACTCAAGGACATTCAGAGACTTGTCCCGAAGACACTCCTGCATTGTCTTGGCTGTGTGCTTAGGGTCATTGTCCTGTTGGAAGGTGAACCTTCGCCCAAGTCTAAGGTCCTGAGTACTCTGGAGCAGGTTTCCACCAAGGATCTCTCTGTACTTTGCTCTGTTCATCTTTGCCTCGATCCTGACTAGTCTCCCAGTCCCTGATGCTGAAAAACATCCCCACAGCATGATGCTGCCACCACCATGCTTCACCGTAGGGACGTTGCCATGTGTCCTCCAGTCTTGACACTTGGCATTCTGGCCAAAGAGTTAAATTTTGCTTTCATCAGACAGGAAAATCTTGTTTCTCATGGTCTAAGAGTCCTTTAGGTGCCTCCAAGAGGAGTGGCTTCCATCTGGCCACTCTACCATAAAGGTCTCCTGGAGGTTCTCCCATATCCACTGAGGAACTTGGGAGCTCATTCAGAGTGACAATCGGGTTCTTGGTCACCTCCCTGACCAAGGCCCTTCTCTCCCGATTTCTCAGTTTGGCCGGGCGGCCAGCTCTAGGAAGAGTCTTGGTGGTTCCAAACTTGTAGCTTCATACCCCAGAAGACTCGAGGCTGTAATCGCTGCCAAAGGTGCTTCAAAAAAGTACTGAGTAAAGGGTCTAAATACTTATACATTTGCAAATATTTCTAAAAAACAGTTTTTGCTTTGTCATTATGGGGCATTGTGTGTAGATTGATCAATTTTACACTTATGCACTGTAGACCTCAGCCCACTTTCCCACACACTGAAACCCAATTACCCACACACACAAGCCCTGTTACCCAATGCCCTAACCCTAACACTCACATGCCAATACCATGATATTAATACAATCCAGTACCAATACCTCCATATCCTAGCCCTAAATGCCCTATTTATTACGCATAGGCCCCAGTTCCTTTGCCAATACACCTCATCCCTGTTACTTTCCTATCACAGCCCTATTACCCACTCTGCCTAGGCTTGTATTCCCCAAGTCACCAACAGTAACCCACATCCAGCTGTTCGCTGCACACCACAACCCTATTATTTGCATATCTTATTCCTGTGACCTCTGACCTGTACACACTAATCTTTTCATAGATAAACTCATAGTACAGCGGGTTAACACATGTGCCCCACCTCGATTCATGTCCTACCACAAACTGGTGGCCAGAAAGGATTTGAATGTGCAATAGACATCCATCCAGACCCATTATCCCTACACCCATTGCTCATATAAAGCAGGTAAATACATGGACGTACTCATATAAAACAGGTCTACCCCAGTGTCCAAGCCTCAACATTAATTCAAACCACATCCACACCTGTTCTTCAGCCCCAATATTCTTACGGACCAGGTGTACACCTGCACGTCTAACCCAATATTCTTACGGACCAGGTGTACACCTGCACGTCTAACCCAATATTCTTACGGACCAGGTGTACACCTGCACGTCTAACCCAATATTCTTACGGACCAGGTGTACACCTGCACGTCTAACCCAATATTCTTACGGACCAGGTGTACACCTGCACGTCTAACCCAATATTCTTACGGACCAGGTGTACACCTGCACGTCTAACCCAATATTCTTACGGACCAGGTGTACACCTGCACGTCTAAGCCAATATTCTTACGGACCAGGTGTACACCTGCACGTCTAACCCAATATTCTTACGGACCAGGTGTACACCTGCACGTCTAACCCAATATTCTTACGGACCAGGTGTACACCTGCACGTCTAACCCAATATTCTTACAGACCAGGTGTACACCTGCACGTCTAACCCAATATTCTTACAGACCAGGTGTACACCTGCACGTCTAACCCAATATTGATAACAAACAAAAGGTTTACTGCTACATGTCAGTCCCAATTGTCATATAAATAAGTGTACTTCTGCATTACAGGTGTACACCTGTACTTCAGCTCCCATATACATAACTACAAAGTCTACAACTGTGCTTGAACCATATAAGTCAACTGAGCCAGGTCTAAATATGTTGAAGCCTGAATACTCATAAACTGTCAACCAGGACTACCCCTGCACCTCAGCTCCAGTACTCCTACAAACCAGGACTACCCCTGCACCTCAGCTCCAGTACTCCTACAAACCAGGACTACCTCTGCACCTCAACTCCAGTACTCCTACAAACCAGGACTACCCCTGCACCTCAACTCCAGTACTCCTACAAACCAGGACTACCCCTGCACCTCAACTCCAGTACTCCTACAAACCAGGACTACCCCTGCATCTCAGCTCCAGTACTCCAACAAACCAGGACTACCCCTGCACCTCAACTCCAGTACTCCTACAAACCAGGACTACCCCTGCACCTCAACTCCAGTACTCCTACAAACCAGGTCTACCCCTGCACCTCAGCTCCAGTACTCCTACAAACCAGGACTACCTCTGCACCTCAACTCCAGTACTCCTACAAACCAGGACTACCCCTGCATCTCAGCTCCAGTACTCCAACAAACCAGGACTACCCCTGCACCTCAACTCCAGTACTCCTACAAACCAGGACTACCCCTGCATCTCAGCTCCAGTACTCCAACAAACCAGGACTACCCCTGCACCTCAACTCCAGTACTCCTACAAACCAGGACTACCCCTGCACCTCAACTCCAGTACTCCTACAAACCAGGTCTACCCCTGCACCTCAACTCCAGTACTCCTACAAACCAGGTCTACCCCTGCACCTCAGCTCCAGTACTCCTACAAACCAGGACTACCCCTGCACCTCAGCTCCAGTACTCCTACAAACCAGGACTACCCCTGCATCTCAGCTCCAATACTCCTACAGACCAGGTCTACCTTTGACTGAGTCCCAATACTAATATAAACCAGATATGGGCTCCTGAGTGGCGCAGCGGTCTAAGGCACTGCATCTCAGTGCAAGAGGCGTCACTACAGACCCTGGTTTGATTCCAGGCTCTATCACAACCGGCCGTGATTGGGAGTGTCATAGGGCGGCACACAATTGGTCCAGTGTTGTCCGGGTTTGGCCGGGGTAGGCCGTCATTGTAAATAAAAATTTGTTCTTAACTGACTTGTGTCACGGATTCCTCTTGTGAGTACCTGTGCTTTGTTGTTTGTCTTTTGTGCTGCGTGTATTGTGTACTTGTTATTATGGGTCTTGTCCCGTGTATTGTTATTACGGGTCTCGTCCCATGTATTTATTAGAGGTTTAATAACCTCACTCTTTTTTGGGGTTTAAATATCTGTGTTTTTGTATACGTGTTTGTTTTGGACTTTGTACCCGTGCCTTTTAATGGCATGTTGCATTTTTGGGTGGAGTATTAAAACCCCCTATTACTTATTCCTGCGCCTGTCTCCAATCATTTATACAACGTGACAACTTGCCTAGTTAACTAATGTTAAATAAAATAAAAATACACCTGCATATCTCAGCCAATGTATCCATACAAACCAAGTTTACACCTGTGGCGATGTCAAATCCCACATAAACCAGATCTACCATTGTGCAAGAAACAGTAAACAAACCTATTGACATTAATATTTGTGAATTTTTTTAACTAATTCAGTTTATGGGTCTATACATGGCCAATTACCCCTAAAATAATAAAACGTGACGTTTTACAGTCAAAATCACGGCTTTGAATACATGTAAAGGCAAACAGATAATGGTGAAATCATCTTGGTCAAGTATTTTATTTAACCTTTATTTTACTAGGAAAGTCAGTTAAGAGCAAATTCTCTTTTTCAATGACAGCCTAGGAACAGTGGGTTAACTGCCTTGTTCAGGGGCAGAATGACAGATTTTTACCTTGTCAGCTCAGGGATTCGGTCTCGCAAACTTTCGGTTACTAGTCCAACGCTCTAACCACTTGGTTACCTGCCGCCGTATATCCATAACCCGACTCAACTTCAATCTACTGATAAAATGATTCATTATATTATGGAGATTTATGCTTGTGGTCTTCTAACAATTTTGAGAAATCATGACACTTCTCTGAATCATACTAGACACCTTACTAATGCATAGTATATTATTTATTTGAGTGATAATTCACAAGAAGCCGGTGTATGGAGGATATATTGGCACAAGTTTTGTTAGGCCCGAGATGAAGTCGAGCTCCGGCAAACCGTGCCAATATATCCTCCAAACATCGGCTTCGAGCACTTTATCACTTTAAAAAAAATGGGTTACAACATATTCAAATAATGATTGGCATTAGTCCCGACAGAAATCTAACGTTGCTAGAGACGCGACCCAGTCGTTCAGTCTTTTTGTTCTGTATCTATGGATGCGACCCAGTCGTTCAGTCTTTTTGTTCTGTATCTATGGATGCGACCCAGTCGTTCAGTCTTTTTGTTCTGTATATATGGACTCGACCCAGTCGTTCAGTCTTTTTGTTCTGCATCTTTTGATTTGACCCAGTCGTTCAGTCTTTTTGTTCTGTATATATGGACGCGACCCAGTCGTTCAGTCTTTTTGTTCTGTATCTATGGATGCGACCCAGTCATTCAGTCTTTTTGTTCTGTATCTATGGATGCGACCCAGTCGTTCAGTCTTTTTGTTCTGTATCTATGGATGCGACCCAGTCGTTCAGTCTTTTTGTTCTGTATATATGGACTCGACCCAGTCGTTCAGTCTTTTTGTTCTGCATCTTTTGATTTGACCCAGTCGTTCAGTCTTTTTGTTCTGTATATATGGACGCGACCCAGTCGTTCAGTCTTTTTGTTCTGTATCTATGGATGCGACCCAGTCATTCAGTCTTTTTGTTCTGTATCTATGGATGCGACCCAGTCGTTCAGTCTTTTTGTTCTGCATCTTTTGATTCGACCCAGTCGTTCAGTCTTTTTGTTCTGCATCTTTTGATTCGACCCAGTCGTTCAGTCTTTTTGTTCTGTATATATGGACGCGACCCAGTCGTTCAGTCTTTTTGTTCTATATCTATGGATGCGACCCAGTCGTTCGGTCTTTTTGTTCTGTATCTATGGACTCGACCCAGTCGTTCAGTCTTTTTGTTCTGTATATATGGACTCGACCCAGTCGTTCAGTCTTTTTGTTCTGTATCTATGGACTCGACCCAGTCGTTCAGTCTTTTTGTTCTGCATCTTTTGATTCGACCCAGTCGTTCAGTCTTTTTGTTCTGTATCTATGGACTCGACCCAGTCGTTCAGTCTTTTTGTTCTGTATATATGGACGCGACCCAGTCGTTCAGTCGTTTTGTTCTGTATGTATGGACGCGACCCAGTCGTTCAGCCTTTTTGTTCTGTATCTATGGACTCGACCCAGTCGTTAAGTCTTTTTGTTCTGTATCTATGGACTCGACCCAGTCGTTCATTCTAAATGTTCCAATGCTATACTGGCAGGCAACGTTCTTATCCTTTGCTTGCTAGCTAGCCAACTGCGGCTAACTTACAGGCAAGTCAAAAACTGCAGCCAGAATAACAGCAAAGTAGCTGCATTTGCATTTGTTTAAGCTGTTTTCTAGAGACATTCATTTGGATACATCCATAACAATGAGGTAATGAGGCGCGATTTCGCCTGGCATAGAAAATGTGCTCACTCGTCAGGACACTGTTGTTCAGAGGAGCAAGCCAACAACACAGCTAACACAATAACTTCAAACTGAAGCTGGAAAGACTGCAAATTAGCTGCGTTTCATTTGACCTTTTTTCAATTGACATCTTTTTGTATATATCCATAACAATTTGGCCAGGTGATTAACGATTTCGACTAGCTGAGAAACGCTGCCTGCCTGTGTGTCTGTCTTGTCCTGACTCCCGACACGTTCATTACTATGGGACAGCTGAAGATCAAGTTTCAATATTGAAACAATGTTGAATATGTCAGAGAGAAAAACAGCAAGGTTTATACAAATCTCCGCTGTTGAAAACCAAATGTTAGTCTTAAATAAATGTGAGATAATGTCTTGATGCTTTTTATAGTGTAGATCAAGTTTTTAAATTGCCTGGCTGGGCTGATGAAACAGTGGATTGATCAGTCAGATGGAACAGAGTAAATAGGCATCATAGATTTAGCCGGTTGTAACTTGTGGAATAGACACCGGCTGGAATGAGGTTTTAACCAATCAGCATTCAGGATTAGACCCACCATTTGTATAATTGTTAATAAGTACTTTAGCTTCTGTAGAGTCTGTAAATTACTTATATGTTTTTTTCACCAGTGTGACAGACTAGTGAAATCCATGGACATTAGAATATCAATTGACTGTACAACATCTGTCCAGCATCTGCTGTGTCTCTTCAAAACTGTCTCTAAAATGTCCAGACAATGATGATCATATTCATATAAGGGACATCAGGACTAAACATTCAATATTATCTAAGTGGCACACACACATGCACATGCACACACGCACATACACACACACCAACACACACCTCTGGCCCCCTGCAGACTAGGCTGATGCAGCACGAAGTCTCTGCGGGAGTGCTAGATTAAAAATGACAATCACTCTACGGTACATAGAACTGTAGCCTCGTTCACCACAGGCAGCACAGGTGGCTTTGTTAAAAGAAATTCAGCGCTCTGAAATGCCTAATTATCGGCAGTTATTTTGGCAGTTACCAGGCACAGAACAACTCCCTGCATAGTTATCAGTGGGTTGAACAACTCCCCTGAACAGCCACGGCCCAGACTCCCACTGATAGAAATCACACATTTTGGATGCAGTGAGTGAGTGAGTTGTTATACCTTGACACATGTATCTGATGGAATTGTAAGTCATTTTAACTACCTGAATATCTTCAAAAGCTATACAGAATATATGTATTTATTGAGTAACTATCTATATTATGCATATATTATCTATACCAGGCGGTGTCAGAGGAAGGCCCTAAAAATTGTCAAAGACTCCAGCCACCATAGTCATGGACTGTTCTCTTTGCACCGCACGGTAAGCGGTACCGGAACGCCAAGTCTAGGTCCAAAAGGCTTCTTAACAGCTTCCACCCCCATGCCATAAGACATAAGAATACAACACCTGTTGTATTCGGCGCGTGTGACAAATACATTTTGATTTGATTTTTTGATTTGATACAACTTATGTATCATCAGCCCAAACTAGAAATACCAGCCAGGCAGGTGCTGGATGGAGACTGCAGTGATGGAATTAGGAAACTCTTTAAAAAATACTGTATTCACTTTTTTTATTATTTGACAATGGCATAGCCATAGATGACAGAAGCCTGGAAAAAGAGCGTGAGGAGAGAGACAGATTGGGGAGATGGAGAACCAGGCGAGTGGTAACCTGTTGCAGTCCAGGGCTAGGGGGCGCCGTTGGGCTTTCAAACACATAAACAGCCCATCTTGATCCTAAACTCATGAATATGTGATTGATTGGCTTTTCTTGCAGAGAATATGAACTCTGTAAGAGGAACTTAAAGTAACTGTCCAGTGTTTCCAGATTTATATACGAAATATGACCTATAATTATTGCAATATGAGTGAAATAGTTTTCCTTCCCATTTTCTTTTAATTAAGTATACTACAAAGCATGTTTTCTGTAAATGTGTGGCCATACCCCAACAATAAAATGGTGTGGGCGTGTACAGGTCATTAAAAATATTCATATACACCACTGAATGTCCAGCTCCGCCAATGAGCCAACATGACATCATGTTCTATGAGGAAATAAAATGACATCATGTTCTATGCGGTAATAACATGACATCATGCTCTATGAGGAAATAACATGACATCATGCGCTGTGAGGAAATAACATGACATCATGTTCTATGAGGAAATAACATGACATCATGTTCTATGAGGAAATAACATGACATCATGCTCTATGAGGAAATAACATGATATCATGCTCTATGAGGAAATAACATGACATCATGCTCTATGAGGAAATAACATGACATCATGCTCTATGAGGAAATAACATGACATCATGTTCTATGAGGAAATAACATGACATCATGCTCTATGAGGAAATAACATGACATCATGCGCTATGAGGAAATAACATGACATCATGCGCTATGAGGAAATAACATGACATCATGTTCTATGAGGAAATAACATGACATCATGTTCTATGAGGAAATAACAAGGATTTTGGAAAAGTTTGAGGAGAGTAAAAAAAAAAAAAGATTTATGCTTTGGCCACAAATACGAGTGCAGGACGAGTCAACAACATTATTTGGGTATGAGTTAACAGAATATTAACTTTTAAAAGTGAGAATTTCACTGGGCAGTTACTTTTAAGTATACACTCAGATTATGCCATTCAAAATGCACCTAATACAAATACTGAAGAAGGCATTTGAAGTTGAACAAGGAAAGCCGTGGATGAAAGGAAAGTAGGACTAAAGGAATGCTGCTTCTTTACCTATATTAAACGAACAGCAGACCTGGTTTAAGAAAAACAACAGATAAAGCAACATCTTCCGGCACAGCGCCTCTCCCCTATTTGACCTAGATATTTTGTGTGTATGCATTGGTGTTTAGGCTATGTGTGCCGTTTTTAAAATGTATGTGCTTCTGTTCTTGAGCGGTTCTTGTCTATTAATGTTCTGTATTGTGGCATGTTTTATGTTCTGTGTGGACATCAGGAGAAGTAGCTTCTGCTATGACAACATCTAATGTGGATCCTAATAAACTACTAAATACCATTAACCCTCCTGTTATGTTACGGGTCAATTTGACCCATTTCCACTTTTGAGTTGTCTAAAATACCAGTTAACCTCTATTTTTCTCCATGAAATTAAATGACTTTTCCTCATTTAGGGTCATGATCCTAACTTCAAAATGTGGACACTGATGTTTTTGTGGAATGTCTGTGTAGATTTTGTATTCAAACATGATGTTGTGGGTCATTTTGACCAGGAGGATTTCACGTGTATAGATATTTGCACAGGTCCTAAATAAACAAGTGTCTTTGATGTATTTCGTTTTGACTGGTTCTGGTTGCACTTTTATAAATATGTTTGGGTGAAACGGAGTTTCCCAAGCTTCTCCTTCTCAGAGCGAGAACAGCAGATCTCTGACACAGACAGTCAATAATGAGCACCAAAAGATTTTCAGTCAATGAAGTCTTATCATAAAATTCTGGACTGTGACAGTGAAATAGAAGAAGCGGTTTCAGAGAACGAGGACATTTCAGAGACAGAGGACATTTCAGAGACAGAGGACATTTCAGAGATAGAGGACATTTCAGAGATAGAGGACATTTCAGAGATAGCGGACATTTCAGAGATAGAGGACATTTCAGAGACAGAAGACATTTCAGAGACAGAGGACATTTCAGAGACTAGAAGACATTTCAGAGACAGAAGACATTTCAGAGACAGAGGACATTTCAGAGATAGAGGACAATTCTGTTGATGATCCAGATTGTGAATTTTTCATTTGGTTGAAGAGGATTCAGAGGAGCAGTCTGTCATACTGTACCATCTCCTCCATCAGGAGGAGAGAGCATGCAACAACCAGCATCCAGAGAAGAGAGGACATGGAAGTCTAAAGATGATAATATAGAATGGTAACCGTCACCACAACAAAGTCAAGGTACACTGTCAGCTTCCTATGTAATCAAAATTGTTCCAGGGCCTACACGATTTGCTCTGCCCCCCTCGACAAGACGGTAAAAGCAGCACCACTTGTGTAGAATGCAATTAAAAAGCACACACGTACATTGAGTTCAACATGTGGAGAGAAAGACTGAGGGGATAATTCATGTTACTGGGAAATACCCCAAAAAATGGCTACTTGGGGAAACAGAACAAATAGTACTTAAATATATAGTTTTTGAAATCAAATGTTCTTGTATTTCTTCTTTCTGAAACGTCTGTTTTTACTTGATTATTTGACTGTATTGCGTGTTTAAACTGTGTGGGTCAATCTGACCCATGCCACAATGGATGTCATTTTTTCCCCAGCAAAGCACAAGGGTTAAGACTGATTGATATTCAAATAGGTAGAACATAAGCAGACTTAATAAAACAGCACAATGACATCTCTGTTATTCATTGCACTGATATTACTTAAAGATGCACTCTTGAACTTTTGTATAATTTCAGCCAGTAGTTTTGAAAGTGGTGCCCATGAGCCAAAAGTTGTCCCCATTTTTAGTGTACTACGTCATCAAACTGTGCACTACGTCATCAAACAGTGTACTGCGTCATCAAACTGTGTACTACGTCATCAAACGGTGTACTACATCATCAAACTGTGTACCACGTCATCAAACTGTATACTACATCATCAAACTGTGTTCTACGTCATCAAACGGTGTACTACGTCATCAAACTGTATACTACATCATCAAACTGTATACTACATCATCAAACTGTGTTCTACGTCATCAAACGGTGTACTACGTCATCAAACGGTATACTACATTATCAAACTGTGTACTACATCATCAAACGGTGTACTATGTCATCAAACTGTGTATTACATCATCAAACTGTGTAATACATTATAAAACTGTGTACTACATAATCAAACGGTGTACTACGTCATCAAACTGTGTACTAAGTCATCAAACTGTATACTACATTATCAAACTGTGTACTACATCATCAAACAGTGTACTACGTCATCAAACTGTGTACTACATCATCAAATGGTGTACTACATCATCTATTTAGTGTGATATGTTACGTACTGCAAATTCATATGTTAAAAATCCAATTCGTACTATATGTTACAAATGGGTTGTGCTTAAGATTCTGGAGTCCATATTTAACTGATATAGCAGTATTTCCACATAGGAGTCATTAAGTCACTGTGTGTCTATGTTGAACTGCCCTGCCTCTAAAGTGCATATGTTGAACTGGCCTGCCTCTAAAGTGTCTATGTTGAACTGCCCTGCCTCTAAAGTGTTTATGTTGAACTGCCCTGCCTCTAAAGTGTCTATGTTGAACTGCCGTGCCTCTAAAGTGCATATGTTAAACTGCCCTGCCTCTAAAGTGTCTATGTTGAACTACCCTGCCTCAAAAGTGTCTATGTTGAACTGCCTGCCTCTAAAGTGTCTATGTTGAACTGCCCTGCCTCTAAAGTGTCTATGTTGAACTGCCATGCCTCTAAAGTGCATATGTTGAACTGCCCTGCCTCTAAAGTGTCTATGTTGAACTGCCCTGCCTCGAAAGTGCATATGTTGAACTGCCCTGCCTCTAAAGTGTCTATGTTGAACTGCCCTGCCTCTAAAGTGTCTATGTTGACCCGCCCTGCCTCTAAAGTGTCTATGTTGAACTGCCATGCCTCTAAAGTGCATATGTTGAACTGCCCTGCCTCTAAAGTGCATATGTTGAACTGCCCTGCCTCTAAAGTGTATATGTTAAACTGCCCTGCCTCTAAAGTGTCTATGTTGAACTACCCTGCCTCTAAAGTGCATATGTTGAACTGCCCCGCCTCTAAAGTGTCTATGTTGAACTGCCCTGCCTCAAAAGTGCATATGTTGAACTGCCCTGCCTCTAAAGTGTCTATGTTGAACTGCCCTGCCTCTAAAGTGCATATGTTGAACTGCCCTGCCTCTAAAGTGCATATGTTGAACTGCCCTGCCTCTAAAGTGCATATGTTGAACTGCCCGGCCTCTAAAGTGTCTATGTTGAACTGCCCTGCCTCTAAAGTGTCAATGTTGAACTTCCCTGCCTCTAAAGTGTCTATGTTGAACTGCCTGCCTCTAAAGTGTCTATGTTAAACTGCCTGCCTCTAAAGTGTCTATGTTAAACTGCCTGCCGCTAAAGTGCCTTTGTGACTATTACAAACTGTATTCCCCATGTAACCTACAACAAACTGAAACCTACAACAAACTCTCAATGTAACCTACTACAGATTGTGTTCACCATGTAACATACTACCCACTGTATTCTCCATGTAACCTACTACCTACTGTATTATCCATGTAACCTACTACTGACTGTATTCTCCATGTAACCTACTACCTACTGTATTATCCATGTAACCTACTACCCACTGTATTCTCCATGTAACCTACTACCCACTGTATTCTCCATGTAACCTACTACCCACTGCATTATCCATGTAACCTACTACCTACTGTATTCTCCATGTAACCTACTTCCCACTGTATTCTCCATGTAACCTACTACCCACTGTATTCTCCATGTAACCTACTACCTACTGTATTCTCCATGTAACCTACTACCCACTGTATTCTCCATGTAACCTACTACCCACTGTATTCTCCATGTAACCTACTACCCACTGTATTCTCCATGTAACCTACTACCTACTGTATTCTCCATGTAACCTACTACCTACTGTATTCTCCATGTAACCTACTACCTACTGTATTATCCATGTAACCTACTACACACTGTATTCTCCATGTAACCTACTACCTGACTGTATTCTCCATGTAACTACTACCCACTGTATTCTCCATGTAACCTACTACCTACTGTATTCTCCATGTAACCTACTACCTACTGTATTCTCCATGTAACCTACTACCCACTGTATTCTCCATGTAACCTACTACCTACTGTATTCTCCATGTAACCTACTTCCCACTGTATTCTCCATGTAACCTACTACCCACTGTATTCTCCATGTAACCTACTACCTACTGTATTCTCCATGTAACCTACTACCCACTGTATTCTCCATGTAACCTACTACCTACTGTATTCTCCATGTAACCTACTACCCACTGTATTCTCCATGTAACCTACTACCCACTGTATTCTCCATGTAACCTACTACCCACTGTATTCTCCATGTAACCTACTACCCACTGTATTCTCCATGTAACCTACTACCCACTGTATTCTCCATGTAACCTACTACCCACTGTATTCTCCATGTAACCTACTACCTACTGTATTCTCCATGTAACTACTACCTACTGTATTCTCCATGTAACCTACTACCTACTGTATTCTCCATGTAACCTACTACCTACTGTATTCTCCATGTAACCTACTACCCACTGTATTCTCCATGTAACCTACTACCTACTGTATTCTCCATGTAACCTACTACCTACTGTATTCTCCATGTAAC
Source organism: Salmo salar (assembly GCF_965601325.2). Classification (NCBI taxonomy): domain Eukaryota; kingdom Metazoa; phylum Chordata; class Actinopteri; order Salmoniformes; family Salmonidae; genus Salmo; species Salmo salar. Next base: position 88,864,370 of record NC_138296.1, on the reverse strand, counting down.
CTACTACCTACTGTATTCTCCATGTAACCTACTACCTACTGTATTCTCCATGTAACCTACTACCCACTGTATTCTCCATGTAACCTACTACCCACTGTATTCTCCATGTAACCTACTACCTACTGTATTCTCCATGTAACCTACTACCTACTGTATTCTCCATGTAACCTACTACCTACTGTATTCTCCATGTAACCTACTACCTACTGTATTCTCCATGTAACCTACTACCCACTGTATTCTCCATGTAACCTACTACCTACTGTATTCTCCATGTAACCTACTACCTACTGTATTCTCCATGTAACCTACTACCTACTGTATTCTCCATGTAACCTACTACCCACTGTATTCTCCATGTAACCTACTACCTACTGTATTCTCCATGTAACCTACTACCTACTGTATTCTCCATGTAACTACTACCTACTGTATTCTCCATGTAACCTACTACCTACTGTATTCTCCATGTAACCTACTACCTACTGTATTCTCCATGTAACCTACTACCTACTGTATTCTCCATGTAACTACTACCTACTGTATTCTCCATGTAACCTACTACCCACTGTATTCTCCATGTAACTACTACCTACTGTATTCTCCATGTAACTACTACCTACTGTATTCTCCATGTAACCTACTACCTACTGTATTCTCCATGTAACCTACTACCTACTGTATTCTCCATGTAACCTACTACCTACTGTATTCTCCATGTAACCTACTACCCACTGTATTCTCCATGTAACCTACTACCTACTGTATTCTCCATGTAACCTACTACCTACTGTATTCTCCATGTAACCTACTACCCACTGTATTCTCCATGTAACTACTACCTACTGTATTATCTATGTAACCTACTACCCACTGTATTCTCCATGTAACCTACTACCTACTGTATTCTCCATGTAACCTACTACCTACTGTATTATCTATGTAACCTACTACCTACTGTATTCTCCATGTAACCTACTACCCACTGTATTCTCCATGTAACCTACTACACACTGTATTCTCCATGTAACCTACTACCTACTGTATTCTCCATGTAACCTACTACCCACTGTATTCTCCATAACCTACTACATCACGCAGTACATCATACTGTGCTCCTCTACAGGAATATCAGTCCTTGTAATTGAAATGAATAAAAAAAGAGGAACATCCCTACAGAGTTCCAAACTTCTTTCCCCACTTCTCTCTTCCCTCTCTTCTCCTTTCAGAGAGGCGTCGGTGGGAGTATTCAGTAGGGAGGAGCGTTAAGCAGAGCAGGCACCACCAGGCTGTGGTTGTGTCAGGGGGCTAAGATGTGTCTGTATCCCTGATCGGAGGTGGCATGGGCGGGGAGAGGAGGGGGTGGAGGAATGGAGACGGTCCCCTACGGTCTCTCTCTCTCTCTCTCTCTCTCTCTCTCGCTCTCTCCTCTCTTATCTCTCTCCTCTTATCTCTCTCTGTCTATTCCTCCTCTCTCCCACTCTACATTCTCTCTCTCTCTGTCTGTGGGATTATAAATAACATCTATTTATCTGTTATTTTGAGGAGTGGGTTTGGGGTTTATGAGAAAGAGAGATCACACAAAATCTCTCTCCCTCCGTCTCCCAGAACTCTATCCCTACGTCCTCTCCTCTCCCTCTACCTCTTCCTCCTTATCCCATAGTTCGTTGAGAAGAGTTTTGACGAGTGGGTTAGGGATTAGTGAAGACGTAGCGAGAACGGGTACCTAAAGGTGGCGCTGGAGTACATCCATTGTCTCTTTCTCACTGTGCCAACACTGAAACCTTCTGGCACTATGTACTGCTTTAACATACGTATGAATGCAGTTGGAGGGGGAAGTTGGAGCTATGGACCCCTCCTTATGCCCTATATCCCAGCTGTATATACCACCCACAACACAAACTCGACTAAACCACACTTACACACTCAGCCGTCACCACCCACACATCTCACACACCCGTCACCACATACATACATCTCACACAGTTACACACTATCCGTCATCACACCTGCATCCCTCAGAAACACAAACCACACACACCCGTGAGTCCAAATGTGCACTTCACATTTCCATATTTGAAAACACGTCATTTACAATATCAATGTTTACGATCACCATGTTTGATCCACAGTTACAAGGATGACATGCGGTATACCCTGAGCCTCTGTTTGATCCACAGTTACAAGGATGACATGTGGTAAACCCTGAGCCTCTGTTTGATCCACAGTTACAAGGATGACATGCGGTATACCCTGAGCCTCTGTTTGATCCACAGTTACAAGGATGACATGCGGTATACCCTGAGCCTCTGTTTGATCCACAGTTACAAGGATGACATGCGGTATACCCTGAGCCTCTGTTTGATCCACAGTTACAAGGATGACATGCGGTATACCCTGAGCCTCTGTTTGATCCACAGTTACAAGGATGACATGCGGTATACCCTGAGCCTCTGTTTGATCCACAGTTACAAGGATGACATGCGGTATACCCTGAGCCTCTGTTTGATCCACAGTTACAAGGATGACATGCGGTATACCCTGAGCCTCTGTTTGATCCACAGTTACAAGGATGACATGTGGTATACCCTGAGCCTCTGTTTGATCCACAGTTACAAGGATGACATGTGGTATACCCTGAGCCTCTGTTTGTCGTATTGTAAAGAAAATTCACATGGGAACGAACACGCATTTAGATCCACTCAGGACTCGATTCTATGCTCACCAAACTTACAATCTGTTTGTCTGAAATGCCTTTTGAAAGCCTAACACTGTAAGATCGTATTTTATAACTTTTCTAGCCATATTGTCGATAGAGTAAGCTTTCAGATGATGCCTACCTGACCCATATTGAAATTTATAACGGAACGTTCTTTTCGGATTACGTCAACAAAAATAACAGTAATTGTGTGATAGCGGGGATGTGGTGTTCCAAACAAAGTGTGCGAGTTTCAGTTACTCAAAGCCACAGCTAGGAGAGCTAAAACACCTGATCGTTGAAGGCTCTTTCCTGGAGTCATAAGAGTGCATTGAAATGACTTATGAACTGTGCACACTTTGGAGAGCTGTGTGACCACTTGGAGACACCAGTTAGTCCTCTCACTCAAACCCTTCATATTCTTTTCTTATCTTGCACCTACTCCAAAATGTCAATTCATATTTTTATCATGTTACTGAATGCATCCAGAGTATTTTCAGATTTCACTATTGACAAATGGTGTGACAAGTACATTAAATGTAAATTGCACATACAATCCACAGTGTTATCCCACAGTTGCTGTCCCCAGTCCACCTGGCCGTGCTGCTGCTCCAGTTTCAACTGTTCTGCCTGCGGCTATGGAACCCTGACCTGTTCACCGGACGTGCTTGATGCACCCTCGACAACTACTATGATTATTATTATTTGACCATGCTGGTCATTTATGAACATTTTAACATCTTGACCATGTTCTGTTATAATATCCACCCTGCACAGCCAGAAGAGGACTGGCCACCCCTCATAGCCTGGTTCCTCTCTAGGTTTCTTCCTAGGTTTTTGGCCTTTCTAGGGAGTTTTTCCTAGGGAGTTTTTCCTAGCCACCGTGCTTCTTTCACATGCATTGCTTGCTGTTTGGGGTTTTAGGCTGGGTTTCTGTACAGCACTTTGAGATATCAGCTGATGTACGAAGGGCTATATAAATACATTTGATTTGATTTTGATTTGTTATGTTTGATTCAGAATTATGTCAGGTGAACTGTTGTGACCTCACCTTTGGTCTGAGGTCAAAAACCTGGACCTGAATTTACTAATCAATGCAGGACATGATACCAAAAAGGCTACAACCAAAAACACACATGATCATGGACAATGACACACAGCCATTCCACAGCACTCTAATGACACACACCCACTCCACAGCACTCTAATGACACACAGCCATTCCACAGCACTCTAATGACACACAGCCATTCCACAGCACTCTAATGACACACACCCACTCCACAGCACTCTAATGACACACAGCCATTCCACAGCACTCTAATGACACACAGCCATTCCACAGCACTCTAATGACACACACCCACTCCACAGCACTCTAATGACACACAGCCATTCCACAGCACTCTAATGACACACAGCCATTCCACAGCACTCTAATGACACACACCCACTCCACAGCACTCTAATGACACACAGCCATTCCACAGCACTCTAATGACACACAGCCATTCCACAGCACTCTAATGACACACACCCACTCCACAGCACTCTAATGACACACAGCCATTCCACAGCACTCTAATGACACACAGCCATTCCACAGCACTCTAATGACACACACCCACTCCACAGCACTCTAATGACACACAGCCATTCCACAGAACTCTAATGACACACAGCCATTCCACAGCACTCCAATGACACACAGCCATTCCACAGCACTCCAATGACACACAGCCATTCCACAGCACTCCAATTACACACAGCCATTCCACAGCACTCCAATGACACACAGCCATTCCACAGCACTCTAATGACACACAGCCATTCCACAGAACTCTAATGACACACAGCCATTCCACAGCACTCCAATGACACACAGCCATTCCACAGCACTCTAATGACACACAGCCATTCCACAGCACTCCAATGACACACAGCCATTCCACAGCACTCTAATGACACACAGCCATTCCACAGCACTCCAATGACACACAGCCATTCCACAGCACTCCAGTGACACACAGCCATTCCGCAGCACTCTAATGACACACAGCCATTCCACAGCACTCTAATGGCACACAGCCATTCCACAGCACTCCAATGACACACAGCCATTCCACAGCACTCCAATGACACACAGCCATTCCACAGCACTCCAATGACACACAGCCATTCCACAGCACTCTAATGACACACAGCCATTCCACAGCACTCCAATGACACACAGCCATTCCACAGCACTCCAATGACACACAGCCATTCCACAGCACTCTAATGACACACAGCCATTCCACAGAACTCTAATGACACACAGCCATTCCACAGCACTCCAATGACACACAGCCATTCCACAGCACTCTAATGACACACAGCCATTCCACAGCACTCCAATGACACACAGCCATTCCACAGCACTCCAATGACACACAGCCATTCCGCAGCACTCTAATGACACACAGCCATTCCACAGCACTCTAATGGCACACAGCCATTCCACAGCACTCCAATGACACACAGCCATTCCACAGCACTCCAATGACACACAGCCATTCCACAGCACTCCAATGACACACAGCCATTCCACAGCACTCCAATGACACACAGCCATTCCACAGCACTCTAATGACACACAGCCATTCCACAGCACTCCAATGACACACAGCCATTCCACAGCACTCCAATGACACACAGCCATTCCACAGCACTCTAATGACACACAGCCATTCCACAGCACTCTAATGACACACAGCCATTCCACAGCACTCCAATGACACACAGCCATTCCACAGCACTCCAATGACACACAGCCATTCCACAGCACTCCAATGACACACAGGACCACGATCATCCTTCCCAGAACTTCCACAGAGAGGTTTCGACGGTCATTTTTACCCACTGTCTTGAGGCTTTTTAACGAGTGTAATTGATGAACTGTTTTCTGATGTCTTCATATTGTGACCGCTGCTTTTGTTTGTTTTTCTTCCAGAGTAGGATAGAAAACAAAAATCTGATTATTATTTTACGGATACTAAGATGCAGGTGCCTTCATGTGTCTTAATGTTTTTTTAAATAATGTTTTTAAATCATGTGTCTGTCATTGTTCCGTCTACTGTCCTTGTAAGTTGTTGATGGATGCATGCTGTGATAAAACAATTTCCCAAATTGGGATTAATGAAATAATACTGTATTCTCCTCTCTATTCATAATTTCCTCACTATCTCCAAAGTGTTCTCTTTCAAGTGCTACCATGGCCATGTAGTCTATAGTTCTTCTGTAAGAATAGGCCAATTTCCAGGAGTGTAAGGGTTTAAAAACAAGCAACAATAATGCAACTTTTGCATGAGTTGAGTGTTATAAGCATTCTAGCAAGCTAGACATCAAATCTATTCAGCAGAAATATGGTACTTTTATCTATGTACATTTGGTGACAATCAAACATAAAGTAACTTTTATTAGGTTATCATGATGGTTATCATTAAATGTTTATCAAACATTACATATTAATAATCATTGTGTAAAAGGAAAAAGGCATTACAAACTTGGCAACAGTCTCCGCACAGAGGTCAATGAAAGAGTGACATTAGTAACCATCTAAATACAGTCTACAACGTATCATATGCTACACAGTCACACACACTGCCACAATATTCCTCTCTAGTTATTCTCACATAACCAGATAGTATGTAACATCAAACCAGGGAGTGTGTTGGGGTGGGGAGGGGAGGAGGGGTGGGAGGGGTGGGGGGGAGTGGGAGGGGTGGGGGGGTGACGGTTCGTGTACGGGCTGCTCCTCCAGCAGAGAGTACTCTCTCTCCTATCATTTGATCTCGTATTGTAATCCCTCGTGTTCTGAATAATTTATAGGATACAGCTTCTCGTTAAACAACAATGTATATGTGTCTATGAGAAATGATTCCTCGGAATGAAACTTTAAATAATGAGACGGAACAGAATAGAACAGACCACTGCTTGAGCTGAGAGAGGAGAGGGAGCATTTATATAGGAAATACGTAGATGATAATAATAATAATAATAATAATAATAATACATATAACAATAATAATAAATCAGTATAAATTTCTTATGCATGATTTCTGTTGTTATATTTACATCTACAATATACAAGGTTGAGCCACATTCATTTGAAATGAGTTTGACTTTCAGGTACAGATTGTAATATAATTAAACGTCCAACCTTTAGACTTAATGGAGATTGTTGTAATAAAAGCACTATGGGCCTAGAGAATATTATGGCAGTGTTTGAGGTGCAGTTTCATAACTCATCTCTTTTTACTTGTTTTTCTAACTGCACAATGAAACAGATTTTCTTATTCATGTCCACTTCATACCAACTCACCTGGGAGAGGTATAGTGATACACATATCCACTTCTTACCAACTCACCTGGGAGAGGTATAGTGATACACATGTCCACTTCATACCAACTCACCTGGGAGAGGTATAGTGATACACATGTCCACTTCATACCAACTCACCTGGGAGGGGTATAGTGATACACATGTCCACTTCATACTACCTCACCTGGGAGGGGTATAGTGATACACATGTCCACTTCATACCAACTCACCTGGGAGAGGTATAGTGATACACATGTCCACTTCATACCAACTCACCTGGGAGAGGTATAGTGATACACATGTCCACTTCATACCAACTCACCTGGGAGAGGTATAGTGATACACATGTCCACTTCATACCAACTCACCTGGGAGAGGTATAGTGATACACATGTCCACTTCATACCAACTCACCTGGGAGAGGTATAGTGATACACATGTCCACTTCATACCAACTCACCTGGGAGAGGTATAGTGATACACATGTCCACTTCATACCAACTCACCTGGGAGAGGTATAGTGATACACATGTCCACTTCATACCAACTCACCTGGGAGGGTATAGTGATACACATATCCACTTCATACCAACTCACCTGGGAGAGGTATAGTGATACACATATCCACTTCACACCAACTCACCTGGGAGGGGTATAGTGATATACATGTGATATAGTTATTGTTAAAGCAGAACGCGTGTCCCTTCCAGTGCTAATTTATGTGATGAAATGATGCCACTCACTCTAAGGATGGTCCTCATGGTAGGATGGAACAAAACGTGTGTGTGTGTGTGTGTGTGTGTGCGTTTGTGTGTGTGCGTGTGTGTGTGCGTGTGTGTGTGTGTGTGTGTGTGTGTGTGTGTGTGTGTGTGTGTGTGTGTGTGTGTGTGTGTGTGTGTGTGTGTGTGTGTGTGTGTGTGTGTGTGCGTGCGTGTTTGTGTGTGTGTGCGTGCGTGTTTGTGTGTGTGTGCGTGCGTGTGTGTGTGTGTGTGTGTGTGTGTGTGTGTGTGTGTGTGTGCGTACGTGCGTGCGTTTGTGTGTGTGTGTGTGTGCGTGCGTGCGTGCGTGCGTGTGTGCGTGCGTGCGCGCGTGCCTGTGTGCGTGTGTGTGTGTGTGTGTGCGTGCGTGTGTGTGTGTGTGTTCCTCAGGGCGGAAGATGATGATCAGGGTACAGTATAGAAGATAAACATGCAATTAGAATGAAAAAAAACATCCAATAGAGTAGGAAGTGTGCTGGTTTTTACAGGAAATGCAGGTGACCGATTGTCTCTGTGTGCGACACAGAAAACTCCCCCAGTCTTCACATGTCTCCTGACACCGTCAAGTGTTATTCTTCATAAAAAGAGAGCTGTTGATGATTCTCACAAACTGGATGGAAAAATTACACAAGTACCCGGTGCAGTTTAAAAGCATTTGTGAAGATCAAAGTTGAATTGTTTGTGAAAGACATACGTTGACAGCATTTTGTGTCATTACGGACACTTCCCCCCCTAACAGACGTCGTTTTAATTTAAATAAGTGACATTAAAAAACATGTAAACGTCCCTCATTAGCGAAAAGATCCAAGATGTCGTTGTGGCAAATCACAGAGAAATGTGAAAATGAAGATGATAAAACATAGATTTGCATTTTTGAAACCAACTGCCCCTGCTGAACATCTTCCACATCATTCTGCTTCAAAGAAGAAAAAGATAAATGATGATGCCATTAAAAGTGAACTAATTAAGGAATACTTCTTTTAAAAACTCATTAACTGCAACCTCATTTACATAATGATGCATATTAATTAAGTTTTAATGAATCTGAGGCTTCCATCAAGTACTCCTCTTCTCCTCTCTTTGGCAGTGGAGGCTCCATCTCTCTCACCCAAATGAATAAACACTGGCTGTGTACTAGATGGCACCCTATTCCCTATTTAGTGCACTACTTTTGTCCATGGCAGATAAGGTTCTGGTCAAAAGTAAGTGCCCATAGGGCTCTGGTCAAAAGTAATGCAGTAATGTAGGGAATAGGGTGCCATTTGGGATTCTCTGTTCTCTAGTGTGCTTCTCTCTCACTTAGTGCAAATGGGAATGGAATTTAAACAATGGTAACAAATAAACAAAACAACAAAAATAATCCTTTCAATTTTCAATTCCACTCCAATAAAAGCCAAAACAAAACAAAACATTCAAGGTTGAATATCAGATACAGAATCTATACAAACTTAATAGCAGAAATGTAATATATTTAGAAAAAAATATTCCATGCAGTGATGTTTATGTTGAACATTTCCTTAAAACGGGAAAAAATACAATTGATTTATGGTCAAGGACTTTGCATTGAGAGCTGTTTTTCTTCTTTGAAAACATGGTATATGGCATTTTAAATTAGAGCACCCCTTTCATATCACCAGCTGGTGCGTGTTCAGGTGCAGTCCTTGTGTTGTGAAGGAAGGGACACTTCGGTAGGCCTACCCACCCCCCCTTTCCCAAGACACATAAAACCTGCTCCTTCCACATAACACTGCTATACATAAAGAGATACTAAGCCACAAACAGACTAGCTATGCAATTTTTATTCAACTGAAAACACATTTCATGGATACAAACAATGACATTATCAAAAACAAAGAAAAACTCAAAAAGGTAATTGGTTAGGCCAAATTCTTATCCATTCCTTATTCAAGCTGGTCTCTCTCCATGTCAGAAACTGCAATAAAGATAACTCAAAACATCATGACACGTTAAACAAAAATATACCAGAAAAGCATGTAACCTGATCTGTCTGGTGTTGCATCTCATGCTGGTCTACCTGGATCCCTCAGCGGGGTCAAGGGTCACGCAGATCAGATGAATAAAACCAGAGCGTGTAGCTGCTAATCGTGTAGGGAGAACCAGAGTAGAACCGTGTTGGGAGAACCAGAGTAGAACCGTGTTGGGAGAACCAGAGTACAACCGTGTAGGGAGAACCAGAGTAGAACCGTGTTGGGAGAACCAGAGTAGAACCGTGTTGGGAGAACCAGAGTAGAACCGTGTTGGGAGAACCAGAGTAGAACCGTGTAGGGAGAAGCAGAGTAGAACCGTGTAGGGAGGCGGGAGACCGGCAGAGCAGATGCCTGTTAATTAGGGGAAATGTGACGGACAAGATCTGATCAGCGGGGTACCACCGCCTCCTGCCGTATGCCAGCTGTTGTCAGGGGCGTCGCCGGGGCGGGTGGGGAGCGTTGGCATCCCTACAGGGCACCACCACGTGCCGTCACGCATCGCACACAAACCAGGAACTACCAGCGTGGTAACACTCAGCAGACACATGGAAATGACTCCACATAGCATCACAGAGATCTGTTAGTACACCAGAGATAGAATAGCACCTCACTAAGCAGCTAGCCATAGCACTCAAATCAATTCAATTTCAATTCAAGGGCTTTATTGATGGGAAACATGTGTTTACATTGCCAAAGCAAGTGAAATTGAAAATAAACAAAAGTGAAATAAACAATAAAAAATGAACAGTAAACATTACACTCACACAAGTTCCAAAAGAATAAAGACATTTAAAATGTCATATTATGTCTATATACAGTGTTGTAATGATGTGCAAATAGTTAAAGTACAAAAGGAAAATAAATTAACATAAATATGGGTTGTATTTACAATGTGTTTGTTCTTCACTGGTTGCCCTTTTCTTGTGGCAACAGGTCACAAATATTGCTGTTGTGATTGCACACTATGGTATGTCACCCAGTAGATATGGGAGTTTATCAAAATTGGATTTTGGGTCTATGTAATCTGAGGGAAATATTTGTCTCTAATATGGACATACATTTGGCAGGAGTTTAGGAAATGCAGCTCAGTTTCCACCTAATTTTGTGGGCAGTGTGCACAAAGCCTTTCTTCTCTTGAGAGCCAGGTCTGCCTATGGCGACCTTTCTCAATAGCAAGGCTATGCTTACTGAGTCTGTACTCTCTCTCCCTCTAGGTCTGTGTTTCTGCCACTCTCTCTCTTTCTCTACAAATTGTCTTTCTGATTCACACCTAGCGCACCTCTGTCTCTGTCTACTCTTTCTCTCTCTCTCTACTCTCTTTCTCTCTACTCTCTTTTTCTCTCTCTACTCTCTCTCTACTTTCTTTCTCTCTCTCTGCTCTCTTTCTCTCTCTCTCTCTCTCTCTTTACTTTCTTTCTCCTCTCTCTCTGCTCAGTGCATGCTGGGAGTGTTTGTAGTTCAGAGGCCGTGTGGAGGGCTCTGTCCTTACTTATTTTCTTGATTCTTCCTTTGTTTTTTCTTTCAAATGGTATTTTATATGGTGGAGGGTTATCGCACTGTTAGTTTAGCGGTAGCCAGTGTTTTCAGGGAGGAACAGGACAGAGTTTCAGTTTCCTGGGATTTGAACGGTGTGGTGTGTGCAATGGCTTTACGGCATGGATTCAGGTGTGTTCCTGAGAATGGAGTTAAGGTGGAGGAGGTTCTGCTTGCAGTCCACGAACAGGTAGGAGCTGAATTTATACATTCTGCATCCAGAATGAATAAAGCTGTGGTTGTGTTCATGAAAAGAGTAAATTTAGTGGGCAGGCTGATTGCTAGTGGAATATTTGTAAGGGGTGTGTTGGTGCCAATTTCTCCTCTTTCAACTCCTTCGACAAGGGTGGTAGTTGCGAATCTGCCTCCGTTTATTACGGATGATCAAATCCGGAAAGATCGGTAGCGGAATTCGTGTACTGTCGGCAGGATTTCAGGTAGATACCGTTAAGCATGTTTTTTTTTGTTCCAGGGACAAATGTGTGTATTTCTGAACAACAATGAGCAACAGTTAAAAGTGAATTTTAAAGTAAGGCATGGGGAGGGGCTCTACACGGGGTTTGCCAGCACACATAGACTGCAGTGTTTTGAGTGTGGGGAATTGGGGCATAAGAGCTTTGCGTGCCCACATAAAGGCCATAGAGGTGAGGGTACTGTACAAGCGCCAGTGGGGGAAATCATGGTCAATGTGTAGGGTGCCATGAGACTCAGGCAGCAGAGGCTGGGTCTAGTCAGGTTATAGATGGTGGTGTAGATGAGGCTGGGTCTAGTCATGTTATGGATGGTGTTGTAGCTGAGGCTGGGTCTAGTCATGTTATAGATGGTGGTGTAGATGAGACTGGGTCTAGTCATGTTATGGATGGTGGTGTAGATGAGACTGGGTCTAGTCAGGTTATAGATGGTGGTGTAGATGAGGCTGGGTCTAGGCAGGCTATAGATGGTGGTGTAGATGAGGCTGGGTCTAGTCAGGTTATAGATGGTGGTGTAGATGAGGCTGGGTCTAGTCAGGCTATAGATGGTGGTGTAGATGAGGCTGGGTCTAGTCAGGCTATAGATGGTGGTGTAGATGAGGCTGGGTCTAGTCAGGTTATAGATGGTGGTGTAGATGAGGCTGGGTCTAGTCAGGTTACAGATGGTGGTGTAGATGAGGCTGGGTCTAGTCAGGTTATAGATGGTGGTGTAGATGAGACTGGGTCTAGTCAGGTTATAGATGGTGGTGTAGATGAGGCTGGGTCTAGTCAGGTTATAGATGGTGGTGTAGATGAGTCTGGGTCTAGTCAGGCTATAGATGGTGGTGTAGATGAGGCTGGGTCTAGTCAGGTTATAGATGGTGGTGTAGATGAGGCTGGGTCTAGTCAGGTTATAGATGGTGGTGTTGTAGCTGAGGCTGGGTCTAGTCAGGCTATAGATGGTGGTGTAGATGAGGCTGGGTCTAGTCAGGTTATAGATGGTGGTGTAGATGAGGCTGGGTCTAGTCAGGTTATAGATGGTGGTGTAGATGAGCCTGGGTCTAGTCAGGTTATAGATGGTGGTGTAGATGAGGCTGGGTCTAGTCAGGCTATAGATAGTGGTGGTGTAGATGAGGCTGGGTCTAGTCAGGCTATAGATGGTGGTGTAGATGAGGCTGGGTCTAGTCAGGTTATAGATGGTGGTGTAGATGAGGCTTGGTCTAGTCAGGTTATAGATGGTGATGTAGATGAGGCTGGGTCTAGTCATGTTATGGATGGTGTTGTAGCTGAGGCTGGGTCTAGTCAGGCTATAGATGGTGGTGTGGATGAGGCTGGGTCTAGTCATGTTATGGATGGTGTTGTAGCTGAGGCTGGGTCTAGTCAGGCTATAGATGGTGGTGTAGATGAGGCTGGGTCTAGTCATGTTATGGATGGTGTTGTAGCTGAGGCTGGGTCTAGTCAGGCTATAGATGGTGGTGTAGATGAGGCTGGGTCTAGTTAGGCTATAGATGGGGGTGTAGATGAGGCTGGGTCTAGTCATGTTATGGATGGTGGTGTAGATGAGGCTGGGTCTAGTCAGGTTATAGATGGTGGTGTAGATGAGGCTGGGTCTAGTCATGTTATGGATGGTGGTGTAGATGAGGCTGGGTCTAGTCAGGCTATAGATGGTGGTGTAGATGAGGCTGGGTCCAGTCAGGCTATAGATGGTGGTGTAGATGTGGCTGGGTCTAGTCAGGCTATAGATGGTGGTGTAGATGAGGCTGGGTCTAGTCAGGCTATAGATGGTGGTGTAGATGAGGCTGGGTCTAGTCATGCTATAGATGGTGGTGTAGATGAGACTGGGTCTAGTCATGCTATGCTAGTGGATGAGGAGAGACTAGTGGGGAAGGGGAAGCGACTAGGGGCGGTGGAGGAGGGTGTCAGTCGAAAGAGGAAAAAGAAAGGAGGTGGGAGGGGAGAGGCTGGTGTGGTCAAAGGCACTAAGGAACCTTTGCCTGGTGCTGGGGGAGAGGCCCAGACTAGAGAGAAAGGGAGGTGGTCAGGATGGGAGATTGAGACGACGAGGAGGAAGGTGAGTCTGAGGAAGAAGACGATGAGGAGGCTTTCTTTTCAGACTCCTCCTCAATGGTTCCAGAGCTGACAGCCAGTCAGGCAGAGGGGTCAAAGTACACGGTGAGAGAACTGTCAAGGTTCCTGAATGAGACTAAAGGGAAAAAGAAGGTTAATTTGGAAGCTTTTTTATGCTAACTGGGAAAGTTTGTAAGATCAGTACAACACACCATGAAAAATAAGGGGCATGGTGTCCTCTCACCCAGGAAATGTTTAAGGTTGAGGAAGTGGGTCACGACTGTGTGTAAAGGTCTACCTTCAGACGCTGTTCAGATGAATTGTTATTTTCTGGCGCTGTGACTTTTTGAGCTTTGCTGTCGGTCTCTTTCTTTGCTGGCTTTTTTCACACATATTATGGAGACTCTTTGGGTAGGCTCACTTAATATAAATGACGCCAGAGATGCAGAAAAAGGGTCTGTTGGGTGATTATGTAAAACAAAAAAAGTACAGGTGTTGTTTCTGCAGGAGATAAATAGTGATATGGTGAATAAAGTCGATTGGGGGCTCTGGTGGAAAAGGGTAAGTGAGCTGAGCCATGGAACAAATGTTAGTGCAGGGGTGACAGTCCTTTTGGCATCGACGCTGGCGTAAAAATGTTCTCCTCAAAGGAGGTGTGTAGGGGTAGACAGCTTGTAGTAAAAGCTGAAATTAATAACAGGGGTTTTATCCTTATAAATATGTATGCACCTAACACAGGGAGAGAGAGGGGGTTCTATTTGGGTGTCTTAGACAGGAACTCTCACAGGTAGTGCCTAAGGAGACGCTAGTGGTCGGAGGGGACTGGAACTGTACGTTGGATTTTACGAAAGACAGAAATCGGGAGGAGCCTCATTCAGGCTCAGTGGGGACATCATTAAAACCACTTAGTGATCCGCCTCTTTTAAAAAAAAATGTTGGCCTATAATGTCATACCCAAATCTAACTGCCTGTAGCTCAGGCTCTGAAGCAAGAATATGCATATTCTTGGTACCATTTGAAAGGAAACACTTTGAAGTTTGTGGAAATGTAAAAGGAATGTAGGAGAATATAACACAATAGATCTGGTAAAAGATAATACAAAGAAAAAATGAAACCTTTCTTATGTATTCTTCTGTATCTTTGAAATGCAAGAGAAAGGCTATAATGTGTTGTTCCAACCCAGGTGCAATTTACATTTTGGCCACTAGATGGCAGTAGTGTATGTGCAAAGGTTTAGACTGATCCAATGAACCATTGCATTTCTGTTCAAAATTTTAAATGAAGACTGCCCAAATGTGCCTAATTTGTTTTTATTAATAACTTTTCATGTTCAAAATTGTGCACTCTCCTCAAACAGTAGCATGGTATTCTTTCACTGTAATAACTACTGTAAATTGGACAGTGCAGTTAGATTAACCTGTTTAGGATAGGGGGCAGTATTTTCACGGCCGGATAAAAAAACGTACCCGATTTAAACTGGTTATTACTCCTGCCCAGAAACTAGAATATGCATATAATTAGTAGATGTGGATAGAAAACACCCTAAACTTTCTAAAACTGTTTGAATGGTGTCTGTGAGTATAACAGAACTCATATGGCAGGCCAAAACCTGAGAAGATTCCATACAGGAAGTGCCCTCTCTGACCATTTCTTGTCCTTCTATAGCCTCTTTATGGCACACCCAATCACGGCCGTATATGATAAAACAAATCATATTTTATTTGGCACATGTGCCGATGACTATGCATAGATAATAACTGAGAGTGGCAGCAGTGTTCGGGGGGGGGGGGGGGGGGGCAATGCATATAGTCTGGGTAGCCATTTTATTAGCTGTTCAGGAGTCTTATGGTTTGGGGGTAGAAGCTGTTTAGAAGCCTCTTGGACCTAGACTTGGCGCTCCGGTACTGCTTGCCGTGCGGTAGCAGAGAGAACAGTCTATGACTAGAGTGGCTGGAGTCTGACAATTTTTAGAGCCTTCCTCTGACACCGCCTGGCATTGAGGTCCTGGATGGCAGGAAGCTTGGCCCCAGTGATGTACTGGGCCGTTCACACTACCCTCTATAGCGCCTTGTGGTCAGAGGCCGAGCAGTTGCCATACCAGGCTGAGATGCAACCCGTCAGGATGCTCTCGATAGTGCAGCTGTAAAACATTTTGAGGATCCGAGGACCCATGCCAAATCTTTTCAGTCTCGAGAGGGGGAATAGGTTTTTTCATGCCCTCTTAACGACTGCCTTAGTGTGTTTGGACCATGTTAGTTTGTTGTTGATGTGGACGCCAAGGAACATGAAGCTCTCAACCTGCTCCACTACAGCCCCGTCGATGAGAATGGGGACGTGCTCGGTCCTCCTTTTCCTGTAGTCCACAATCATCTCCTTTGTCTTGATCACGTTGAAGGAGAGGTTGTTGTCCTGACACCACATGGCCAGGTCTCTGACCTCCTCCCTATAGGCTGTCTCGACGTTGTCGGTGATCAGGTCTCTTTCTCTCTCTCTAATCTCTTTCTCTCTCTACTCCCTTTCTCTCTTTCTCTCTCTTCTCTCTTTCTCTTTCTACTCTCTTTCTCTCTCTACTCTTTTTCTCTCTCTACTCCCTTTCTCTCTCTACTCCCTTTCTCCCTTTCTCTCTCTTCTCTCTTTCTCTCTCTACTCTCTTTCTCTCTCTACTCTCTTTCTCTCTCTACTCTCTTTCTCTCTCTACTCCCTTTCTCTCTCTACTCCCTTTCTCTCTTTCTCTCTCTTCTCTCTTTCTCTGTCTACTCTCTTTCTCTCACTCTCTTTTTCTCTCTCTCTAATCTCTTTCTCTCTCCTCTCTTTCTCTCACTCTTTTTCTCTCTCTCTACTCTTTCTCTCTCTACTCTCTTTCTCTCTCTACTCTCTTTCTCTCTCTCTAATCTCTTTTTCTCTCTACTCCCTTTCTATCTTTCTCTCTCTTCTCTCTTTCTCTCTCTACTCTCTTTCTCTCTCTACTCTCTCTCTCACTCTCTTTTTCTCTCTCTCTAATCTCTTTCTCTCTCTACTCTCTTTCTCTCTCTTCTCTCTTTCTCTCTCTACTCTCTTTCTCTCTCTCTAATCTCTTTCTCTCTCTACTCTCTTTCTCTCTCTTCTCTCTTTCTCTCTCTACTCTCTTTCTCTCTCTCTATTCTCTCTCTCTCTACTCCCTTTCTCTCTTTCTCTCTCTACTCCCTTTCTCTCTCTCTAATCTTTCTCTCTCTACTCTCTTTCTCTACTCTCTTTCGCTTTCTCTATTCTCTTTCTCTCTCTCTAATCTCTTTTCTCTCTCTAATCTCTTTCTCTCTCTCTAATCTCTTTCTCTCTACTCCCTTTCTTTCTCTCTCTACTCCCTTTCCCTCTCTCTACTCCCTTTCTCTCTTTCTCTCTTCATCTGAAAATGTTGAAAGAGACTTGCCTAATTTTGTATTTGAAACGGTATTATAAACTGGTTGTAGAAACTGCAGCATGATTTATTATATATTTGACTTGAGATTGTGTGCATGAATTTGAACATCTTTCATGCATAATTTATTACAAAATAAGTTTTTCTATGTTATATAGATCATTTCTTAGAAAGGGTTGCCACTTTTTTGTTGCAAGCAGCAGACCTGCTGAAGTAAAAGTAACCTCCACTATGGAAACTTATCCATCTTTAGTAAATTGTTAAAATGTCACAGACATCATAATTGACTACTGCCTTCCTGTGCTGTTTATTTGAATGATTCTCTAAATAGGCCATCCTTGTCTGTCTGGATGTTTCCTCCTGCTCACCAGAGACTTAAGGTGCTTCAACAATTGCTTGTAAAAAAAAAAACAAAGAAGCACTTTTTCCCTCTTCCCAAATCCCCACGGAGCACACTAAAGGTATCAAAAATGAAGAAAGGGAAGAAATAAATCTGTGTGGTGAGGAATAATTTGTATGAGGAAATGAAGCCGTTTGAGGACTGACTGAGATACCGCACAAGCAGCTAGCAGGCAGCCACGGGGAGGATACAATTAGGTCACCAAAAATAAAGTGCTTCTATCCTCCAATAACTCTTTAGAGTTGTCAAATCCAATATAGTTCATCACCCGGCTGAACTCTTGATATTCAATTAAAACTTGACGGAACGGAGGGAGGCAGGGGCAAAGAGAGAGAGTAAGAAAGAGAGCGAGAAGAGACAGAAAGAGAGAGGCAGAGGGCGAGAGAGAGAGAGAAATAGAGAGAGATTGCATTTTAAGTGCTTTAGTTTGTGATTCTCATAAATGTATATGATTTCTTCACTTCATCACTAGTCATATTAGTTCCATTGTCATGAAGAATACGCTCCCCAGCATCAGAACGAGACTACTAGAGTCCTCAACGCTGACTTCATGCTCATTCAGATCAACTTTATCTGAAGACAATCGGGTTCATTTAGACAAAATACAACTTTATCAATATTTGTATTTTATGCCTTTGGTGTCACAACGCTTTCCCCTCCATGTTTGAGCTGAGCGCTATAAAACTTTAGGGAGAAAGTTTATGAACCTTTACTGTTCTGACGAAAAGTCAACAAAAAGTCAACAAAATGTTTCAGACAACACAACAGCAAGGAAGCCTGTACCTCAGGTGAGAGAGTGGTGGCACGTCTCCAAGGTGACAGATATGTCACACCACCTAAAACCCTGTGGCACAATTATACCCCTGTCACTCCAAGGGAGAGATGGAGGAACAGAGCGAGTGAGTGTGAAAGAGAAGGAAGGGAAGGGAGGCTGGAGAGGAGTCGTGGGTAGCTGTTCTTCTTTCATGTGAGAAAGCTGTCAGAGCTTCTGGCTTATTCACAGAGACAGCCCTGGGGATGCCTCTCGCTCTTTTTAACAAAGCATGAATATTTCTGGCTGGATATGCGCCAGTCAACTCCTATGGGCTTCTGTCTCTCTCCTCTTCTCCCTCTTCTCTCTCCTCTTCTCCCTCTTCTCTCTCCTCTTCTCCCTCTTCTCTCTCCTCTTCTCCCTCTTCTCTCTCCTCTTCTCCCTCTTCTCTCTCCTCTTCTCCCTCTTCTCTCTCCTCTTCTGTCCTCTTCTCTCTCCTCTTCTCCCTCTTCTCTCTCCTCTTCTCCCTCTTCTCTTCTCTCCTCTTCTCTCTCCTCTTCTCTCTCCTCTTCTCTCTCCTCTTCTCCCTCTCTCTCTCTCCCTCTTCTCCCTCTTCTCTCTCCTCTTCTCCCTCTTCTCTCTCCTCTTCTCCCTCTTCTCTCTCCTCTTCTCCCTCTTCTCTCTCCTCTTCTGTCCTCTTCTCTCTCCTCTTCTCCCTCTTCTCTCTCCTCTTCTGTCCTCTTCCATCATCTTCTCCCTCTTCTCTTTCCTCTTCTCCCTCTTCTCTCTCCTCTTCTCTCCCCTTCCATCCTCTTCTCTTTACTCTTCTGTCCTCTTCTCTCTTCTCTCCTCTTCTCCCTCTTCTCTCTCCTCTTCTCCCTCTTCTCTCTCCTCTTCTCTCCTCTTCCATCCTCTTCTCTTTACTCTTCTGTCCTCTTCTCTCTTCTCTCCTCTTCTCCCTCTTCTCTCTCATCTTCTGTCCTCTTCTCTCTCCTCTTTTCCCTCTTCTCTCTCTTCTTCACTTTCCTTATCTCTTGCTCATCAGCAGCCATTTGAGAAAAACTTTTCTGAGACACCAAGCCCACATCGTTTGTCATGATGTCAAATGAATAATAGAATGCTGCTACAGTCCAAAGTAAAAGCCAGCTTGGGAGTCAGGATACTTGATGGTTTAATGTCACATTCAGATAATATGAATGCCTTTGGTTTAACCCGGTATTGAAGCTGATCTGACAGGTGTTCTATTCATCACCAGAGACGTACAGGTATTCTAATCTACCTAAAGTATTCTACATACAAAACTGTTCATCACTAGAGGCATACAGGTATTCTAATCTACCTAAAGTATTCTACATACAAAACTGTTCATCACTAGAGGCATACAGGTATTCTAATCTACCTAAAGTATGCTACATACAAAACTGTTCATCACTAGAGGCATACAGGTATTCTAATCTACCTACAGTATTCTACATACAAAACTGTTCATCACTAGAGGCATACAGGTATTCTAATCTACCTACAGTATTCTACATACAAAACTGTTCATCACTAGAGGCATACAGGTATTCTAATCTACCTAAAGTATTCTACATACAAAACAGTTCATCACTAGAGGCATACAGGTATTCTAATCTACCTACAGTATTCTACATACAAAACAGTTCATCACTAGAGGCATACAGGTATTCTAATCTACCTACAGTATTCTACATACAAAACAGTTCATCACTAGAGGCATACAGGTATTCTAATCTACCTACAGTATTCTACATACAAAACTGTTCATCACTAGAGGCATACAGGTATTCTAATCTACCCAAAGTATTCTACATACAAAACTGTTCATCACTAGAGGCATACAGGTATTCTAATCTACCTACAGTATTCTACATACAAAACTGTTCATCACTAGAGGCATACAGGTATTCTAATCTACCTACAGTATTCTACATACAAAACTGTTCATCACTAGAGGCATACAGGTATTTCTGCATACAGAATGGAAGTACCTACTGGGATGATCATGGAGTCATGGAGAAGAAGACTATGCATGTGCTGATTATGTACAGGTGTACTATATTAATTCAACCACTTTCTCACAGCAGGAAAATAATCCTGCAGCAACAAGAAATGGGAATTATTATATGAATTATAAGGAATGGACATTTTTGGTGGGGTTGATACATTTTTCATAAGGGCAAATCATTTCAGAAATGTATAAGTGGAAATTAGAAACTTTAGAAGCCTTTTAAAACCTTGAATACAAGTTTGCATTTGGTAAGGAATTCTTTGCATCGCGATCAGTAACGGTCACATCATTGTCATTTGGTGTCCCAGCGTGCATCTCTCCAAAATAGATCAAAATAATACTATGATGTATCCCTGGCTGGTGGTCTGTACATTGTTGTTCATTTTCCAATCTGTACCAACAGAGTGATCAAATTAAGAGAGCACATCTGTATGCTGTGATGGAATGTTAAGCCTGCTGATTTTACCTACCTTTCATTTTAACCATCGTGTCCTCATCTTACTGAGCCTACTACACAACAGATAGTTAAAACCTTTTTAGCAGCTACCTCACTTTGTTCTTCCTCCTCAAAGATCCAATTATGCACCCGGGGAAGTAAAAAAAAAGTGTCCTTTCTGTGTTCTTAATTGAATGTGGTTCACACGAGAACAGACACACTTCTTGTCACTGTGTTTTGGTTGAAGAATGTCAAAAGTCTCAACTCCCCATTAGCTCAATATTAGCTCTATCTGACTGACTGGTGCTTATTTGACTGTGCCTGATCCATGCCCACAGGTTTAACAATGCATGAGAGAGGGGGGAGGGGGGGGGGGGGGGGGGAGAGAGAAGGTACGCTTTCATACTCCAACTAGGTCACACAGTGGTAGGAACAAAACAAAACAGACCTCAAGTTTGCAGAAATCATTACAGGAAAACAAACGTGTCAGTCGCTTGACTCAGTTTTTCTTCCAAAGCAGAGAGAAGCATGATAATAAGAAACACAAAAAAGATAGCAGATCCCAAACAAATAGAGCTAGTAGATCCCAAACAAATAGAGCAAGTAGATCCCCAAAAAATAGATTTAGTGGATCCCAAACAAATAGAGCTAGTGGATCCCAAACAAATAGATTTAGAGGATCCCAAACAAATAGATTTAGTGGATCCCAAACAAATAGATTTAGTGGATCCCAAACAAATAGATTTAGTGGATCCCAAACAAATAGATTTAGTGGATCCCAAACAAATAGAGCTAGTGGATCCCAAACAAATAGATTTAGTGGATCCCAAACAAATAGATTAAGTGGATCCCAAACAAATATATTTAGTGGATCCCAAACAAATAGATTTAGTGGATCCCAAACAAATAGAGCTAGTAGATCCCAAACAAATAGATTTAGTAGATCCCAAACAAATAGATTTAGAGGATCCCAAACAAATAGATTTAGTGGATTCCAAACAAATAGAGCTAGTAGATCCCAAACAAATAGATTTAGATGATCCCAAATAGAGCTAGTGGATCCCAAACAAATCGAGCTAGTGGATCCCAAACAAATAGATTTAGTGGATCCCAAACAAATAGAGCTAGAGGATCCAAAACAAATAGAGCTAGTGGATCCCAAACAAATAGATTTAGTGGACCCAAACAAATAGAGCTAGAGGATCCCAAACAAATAGATTTAGTGGATCCCAAACAAATAGATTTAGAGGATCCCAAACAAATAGATTTAGAGGATCCCAAATAGAGCTAGTGGATCCCAAACAAATAGATTTAGAGGATCCCAAACAAATAGAGCTAGTGGATCACAAACCAGTAGAGCTAGCAGATCCCAAACAAATAGATTTAGAGGATCCCAAACAAATAGATTTAGAGGATCCCAAACAAATAGATTTAGTGGATCCCAAACAAATAGATTTAGATGATCCCAAACAAATAGATTTAGAGGATCCCAAACAAATAGAGCTAGCGGAACCCAAACAAATAGTGCTAGTAGATCCCAAACAAATAGATCTGGAGGATCCCAAACAAAATAGGCTCCTGAGTGGCGCAGTGGTCTAAGGCACTGCATCTCAGTGCAAGAGGCTTCACTGTAGTCCCTTGTTCAAATCCAGGCTGCATCTCATCTGGCTGTGATTGGGAGTCCCATAGGATGGTGCACAATTGGCCCAGCGTCATCCATGTTTGCCTGGGGTAGGCCAAATAGAGCTAGAGGATGCAAGAAGGACAAAGAGAAGAGAGGGAAGGTTACAGAGAGTCAGAAAAAGGCAAATTGTTTTAAAATACTTTTTGACCAGGACCCATTTGACCAGGGCCTTTTTGACCAGGACCCATAGAGTATAGGGTGCCATTTGAGACACATACAGAGCCCCTCCCCCAAGGTCAGGACCAAGGAGAGTGGAGCCAATTACTATGCAGATCAGAGCTGATGCCGTTTCGGGGGATTGCTCCAATGCAATCACATTAGCTGGCCAAAGAAAGAGGAATCTCCTGCCCTCCTCTTCCTCCACTCCGCCGCCTGCCTGGCATGACCCCAATAACAGAAGCTATAGCACCAGGGTCAGGTGCCATGTAGGACGGCCTTCTCGGATGTTTTCTTTTACAAAACACTTTTTCCTTATCTCGCCGCCAGGCACGTGATTATCAAGTCAAACAAGGCCCTGGCCGACGTGCACCCGCATATATTCACATCAGGAAGTGAGGTTGGAGACATAGGGGCTACAGCGCTACATGTGTATTTGAGTGTACAGGAAAACACATATGTTCAAATGTTTCACACAAACACGCATACACAGAGATGGACAGATAGACAGGTAGACAGACTCCCGCCGCTCCTTCTTTCTCTTTCTACATCTCAGATGGACAGGTAGACAAAGTGACAGATGACTCTCTCTCTCCCTACCTCTCTCTCTCCCTACCTACCTCTCTCTCTTCCTCTCTCTCTCTCTCTCTCTCTCTCTCTCTCTCTCTCTCTCTCTCTCTCTCTCTCTCTCTCTCTCTTCTCTCTCTCTCTCTCTCTCTCTCTCCCTCCACCCCTCTCTCTCTCCTCTCTATGCGGTGACTGCTTGTCTATGATCCACCATGGTCCTGGAGGGCAGATTGCAATTTACTCTCTCCCTGTGGGTGAGGTGTGTGTCCGGATTGTAAATCTCTCTTTCTACCTACCTACCTCCCTCCCTCCCTCCCTCCCTCTCCTCCTCCATCTCCTCCCTCTCTCCTTCCCTCCATCCTATCCCATGCAGAGGGAGGGTAATGAGAGAGAGGTTTGATCAGGTGGCCTCAGTGGAATGAAATCTGCATCTAATGCATACATAAATCACACTCCACTTTCAGGACATTTTCATGTGCATAATGTATTTTACCCCCCCCTTCTCTCTTTCTCGCTCTCTCTCTCTCTCCGCCAGATGAGCTTTGTATGAGGTGGAGGGTTTCTCTCTTTTACCATTCTTCCTTTCTTTCATTCATTCATTCATTCGTTCTTTCATTCTTTCGTTCTTTAAGGTTTTCAAGAAAGACGGCCTTGTTTTTAATGCTCCCAATCTATTGTGCTGCTAGGGAACAGAGTGGAGAGGTGATGCGATGTGCTGCTAGGGAACAGAGTGGAGAGGTGATGAGATGTGCTGCTAGGGAACAGAGTGGAGAGGTGATGAGATGTGCTGCTAGAGAACAGAGTGGAGAGGTGATGAGATGTGCTGCTAGGGAACAGAGTGGAGAGGTGATGAGATGTGCTGCTAGGGACAGAGTGGAGAGGTGATGAGATGTGCTGCTAGGGAACAGAGTGGAGATGTGATGAGATGTGCTGCTAAGGAACAGAGTGGAGAGGTGCTGAGATGTGCTGCTAGGAAACAGAGTGGAGAGGTGATGAGATGTGCTGCTAGGGAACAGAGTGGAGAGGTGATGAGATGTGCTGCTAGGAAACAGAGTGGAGAGGTGATGAGATGTGCTGCTAGGGAACAGAGTGGAGAGGTGATGAGATGTGCTGCTAGGGAACAGAGTGGAGAGGTGCTGAGATGGGAAATCTACTTTAGATGTCTGGTAGACAGCTGTCCTTAAAGTGGAGAGTGTTAGTGTTTGTGTGTTGGAAAACATGTGTGCGAGTGTGCATGTGTGTGTGTATATGGGAGATGGAGAGGAAGAGTTCATAGATTTTGGACATGTCGTTGGGACTTTGGGGAGATTGAGGACAGTTGATCCACTATTTTCTCTCTCTCTCGCCTTCCCTCTCTATCTCCCCTTTCTCTCTCTTCCTCTCTGTATTTCTTCCTCTCCATCAATTCTCTCTCTCTCTCTCACCACCCTCTTTCTCTCTCACCACCCTCTTTCTCTCTCACCACACTCTTTCTCACCACCCTCTTTCTCTCTTCCTCCCTCCGTCTCTCTTCCTCCCTCCGTCTCTCTTCCTCCCTCCGTCTCTCTTCCTCCCTCTGTCTCTCTTTCTCCCTCAGTGTCTTTTTGTCCTTTCTCTGTCTCTCTTCCTCCCTCCGTCTCTCTTCCTCCCTCTCTCTCGCTCTCTCTCACTCTTTCTCTTCCACCTCTCTCTCTCTTCCACCTCTCTCTCTCTCTCTCTCTCACTCTCTTCCACCTCTCTCAACACCCTCCATCTCCCTTCATCTCGGTCTCTCTTCCTCGCTCCGTCTCTCTCACTAAATTCTTTCTATCTTCCACCCTCTCTCTCTCCTCCACCTCTCTCTCTCTTCCACCCTCTCTCTCTTCCACCTCTCTCTACCACCTCTCTCTCTCTCTCTTCCACCTCTCTCTCTCTTCCACCTCTCTCTTCCACCTCCCTCTGTCTCTCTTCCTCCCTCCATCTCTCTCTCTCTCTCTCTCTCTCTCTATATATATATATATATATCTCTCTCTGAATCTTAGTTAGTTTCTGTGTTAATCCAGACGGATGTAACAGATCCTCAGTGATTTGTTTTGTATCTGTCGGTGACGAGATAAAATCCGTAGTGATGAGGTGTAGCAGTATCGTCCCCAACTCTTTGCCTTTTCACTCGCTAACAAGCTTCCACATTGTAACTCTGCCACCTTCCAGCCAACCTCATTTGCATTTGCAAGCCCACACGTCATTTGCAAACCCTAAAAGTTTATGCCTTCTCGTTAGGGAGCACGGAGGTAGTAGATTCAAATGTTGAGGACACTGTCATTTTCATAACCATACTGAGCATATGAGTGTCTCTGTGTGTGTAAATACGTGTGTATGAGTGTTCTTGTATGCATGCATGCGTGCGTGTGTATCCGTGTGTGTATGTATGTGTGCATGCTTGTATGCACGGGTGTTTGTGTATCCGTGTGTGTGTGTGTATGTATGTATGCATGCTTGTATGCATGGGTGTGTGTGCATGTGTGCATGCTTGTGTGCATGAGTGTGTGTGCGTGTCATTAAAGTACTAAAATAAATATGACCATAGAGGCAAACCCACCAAGTATTATTTCTATCCAGAATTGAAGCGCTTGCTACTACAATACCCTCCCCAGAAGAAGCCTCACCGCTCTGCATCTCTGTAGAGGATACGAGATGCCACATCAGCACAGTGTAACCCATCCTTAAACACATTAGCATTTTTATTTTGAGAGTTTCTTCAAACGTTTGCATTATTGTGGATTTATGACGAGCTCTCTGCCTGATAGTCCATCACCTTCACTCATAAAGAAGTCTCTCCATTACTCAGACAAGTAGAGGAATATGCTGAAAGTAATTAGATAGCAGAATCCTGATTCTAGAAAGTTGGAATAAATCACTTTGTTTATGAGTACTAATGGAAGTCTTAGTCACTGACGAGAGTTAGGTTGTTCATGCTATGCATTTAGTTACTGTTTTAGAACAGGGTGTTCTTGTAGTACTCTATATCTGTACGTCCATCTGTAACAGTAAAAATGACAAGGTAAGGATTGGTCTTTTCACCAGTCAAATCAGATCTTTTGCCAATAATTGGGCTGCCTGTGTAAAAACACAACCTATGAGTTACGGAAGTAATTGGTCTCTTTTCAAGAAATGTTTTGTCATATTCATTTGTGAAGAACTGGATTTTAGAGCTCAGTCCTGGGAGCCCATTATGGAAGATAGGTAGAGTGCATTCGGAAAGTATTCAGACCCCTTGACTTTAGTCACATTTTGTTATGTTACAGCCTTATTCTGAAATTGATTAAATAGTCCTCCCCCGCACCTCAGCAATCTACACTCAATGCACCTTAATAACAAAACAAAAACAAGTTTGTATAATAATAATTTTTTTTTTTTTTATAAAATATGAAATAGAAGTGTACATAGGTATTCAAACACCTTTGGCACTTTCGGCAGTGATTACAGCCTTGAGTCTTCTTGTGTATGAAGCTACAAGCTTGGCACACCTGTATTTGGGGAATTTCTCACATTCTTTTCTGAAGATCCTCTGAAACTCTGTCAGGTTGGATGGGGAGTGTCACATCAATCGGGTTCAAGTCTGGGCTCTGGCTGGGCCATTCAGAGACTTGTCCCGAAGCCAGTCCTGCGTTGTCTTGGCTGTGTACTGAGACTCGTTGCCCTGATGGAAGGTGAACCTTCGCCCCAGTCTGAGGTGCTGAGCGCGCTGGAGAAGGTTTTCATCAAGGATCTCTCTGTACTTTGATCAGTTAATCTTTCCCTCGATCCTGACTAGTCTCCTATACACTGTTCCTGAAAAACATCCCCATAGCATGATGCTGCCACCACCATGCTTCACCGTAGGGATGGTGCCAGGTTACCTCCAGACTTGACCGTTGGCATTCAGGGAAAAATAGTTCAATCTTGGTTTCATCAGACCAGAGAATCTTGTTTCTAATGGTCTGAGAGTCCATTAGGTGGCTTTTGGCAAACTCCAAGTGGGCTTTTATGTGCCTTTTACTGAGGAGTGGCTTCCGTCTGGCCACTTTATCATAAATGCCTGATTGGTGGAATACTGCAGAGATGGTTGTCCTTCTGGAAGGTTATCTCATCTCCACAGAGGAACTATGGAGCTCTGTCAGAGTGACCACCGGGTTCTTGGTCACCTCCCTGACCAAGTACCTTCTCCCCTGATTGCTCTGTTTGGCCGGCCGGGCCAGCTCTAGGAAGAGTCTTGGTGGTTCCAAACTTCTTCCATTTAAGAATGATGGAAGCCACTGTGTTCTTGGGGACCTTCAATGCTGCAGACATTTTTTGGTACCCTTCCCCAGGTCTGTGCCTCGACACAATTCTGTCTCGGTACTCTACGAACAATTCTTTCGACCTCATGTCTTGGTTTCTGCTCTGACATGCACTGTCAACTGTGGGACCTTATATAGACAGGTGTGTGCCTTTCCAAATCATGTCAAATCAATTGAATTTACCACAGGTAGACTCTAATCAAGTTGTGAAACATCTTAAGTATGATATATGGGCTTTCTCCTATAGAGCTCCATTTTTATGGAATGGTCTGCCTACCCATGTGAGAGACGCAGACTCGCTCTCAACCTTTAAGTCTTTATTGAAGACTCATCTCTTCAGTAGGTCCTATGATTGAGTGTAGTCTGGCCCAGGAGTGTGAAGGTGAACGGAAAGGCTCTGGAGCAACGAACCGCCCTTGCTGTCTCTACCTGGCCGGTTCCCGTCTCTCCACTGGGATTCTTTGCCTCTAACCCTACTACGGGGGATGAGTCACTGGCTTACTGGTGCTCTTCCATGCCTAAGAGGGGTGTGTCACTTGAGTGGGTTGAGTCATTGACGTGGTCTTCCTGTCTGAGTTGGCGCCCCCCCTTGGGTTGTGCCGTGGCGGAGATCTTTGTGGGCTATACTCGGCCTTGTCTCAGGATGGTAAGTTGGTGGTTGAAGATATCCCTATAGTGGTGTGGGGGCTGTGCTTTGGCAAAGTGGGTGGGGTTATATCCTGCCTGTTTGGCCCTGTCCGGGGGAATCATCGGATGGGGCCACAGTGTCTTCTGACCCCTCCTGTCTCAGCCTCCAGTATGTATGCTGCAGTAGTTTATGTGTCGGGGGGCTAGGGTCAGTCTGTTATATCTGGAGTATTTCTCCTGTCTTATCCGGTGTCCTGTGTGAATTTAAGTATGCTCTCTCTAATTCTCTCTTTCTCTCTTTCTTCTCTTTCTTTCTTTCTTTCTCTCTCTCTCTCCGGAGGACCTGAGCCCTAGGACCATGCCTCAGGACTACCTGACATGATGACTCCTTGCTGTCCCCAGTCCACCTGGCCGTGCTGCTGCTCCAGTTGAAACTGTTCTGCCTGCGGCTATGGAACCCTGACCTGTTCACCGGACGTGCTTCCTGTCCCAGACCTGCTGTTTTCAACTCTCTAGAGACAGCAGGAGCGGTAGAGTTACTCTCAATGATCGGCTATGAAAAGCCAACTGACATTTACTCTTGAGGTGCTGACTTGTTGCACCCTCGACAACTACTGTGATTATTATTATTTGACCATGCTGGTCATTTATGAACATTTGAACATCTTGGCCATGTTCTGTTATAATTTCCACCCGGCACAGCCAGAAGAGGACTGGCCACCCCTCATAGCCTGGTTCCTCTCTAGGTTTCTTCCTAGGTTTTGGCCTTTCTAGGGAGATTTTTCTAGCCACCGTGCTTCTACACATGCATTACTTGCTGTTAGGGGTTTTAGGCTGGGTTTCTGTACAGCACTTTGAGATATCAGCTGATGTAAGAAGGGCTATATAAATACATTTGATTTGATTTTAAATCAATTTGATTTGATTTATGGAAACAGGATGCACCTGAGCTCAATTCTCATATCCGAGGGTCTGAATACTTATTTAAATACTATATTTCTAGTAACTTGTTTTCACTTTGTCATTATGGGGTAATGTCTGTAGATTGATGAGGAAAAAATTATATTTCCTCCATTTTAGAATAAGGCTGTAATGTAACACATTGTGGAAAAAGTCAAGGGGTCTGAAAACTTTCCGAATGCACTAAATTGAATTATTAATGTTTTTAGTCAAACATTTTAGTCACACTCATTTTTTTTTTCAGAGCTCAGTCCTAGGAACCCGTCATGCATGGCAGTATTGTGCATATTACCTTGCCTCTCTAAAACAATACATAAAAAGCTCAACCATTCAAACAATCCCCTTTATTTGTCCTCACATGAACACCTGCCAGTTGCCTTACGTGAGGCAGAATGCCACCATTGTACTCAAATTAAGTTTGGGAGCATGTACTGCACTGCTCTGAATGCTATAGTATCACCCCAAAATTCAAATTCTCGTTTTCTCTGAACACAAAACTGATGTTTTTGATGAATTCTCAGGGAAATGAGTCAAGCCAAGTTTATTAAAAGGGATTTGAATATTCAAATTAACGCTTGACTGATCTTTTGTTTAAGCCTCTTGTTGTCACCAGTTATTAGCTTGAGAGGCTGAAAACCTTTTCCGTATTTTGGGAGAATTTCTACAGTTGAGTTTGTAACACCGGATGGAATTTTTAATCACGTTTTATTGACATTGACTCATTTCCATTTCCCTCCGAAACCAAGTCCGTGTTTGACATTTTGAACAGACTTCGATGTGTTTTATAGCTATTAATAAGCTTCGTTTTCACAACGAAACCGACAAAACAGGAAGTTTAATCACAGCACTGTTTACTGAGATGTAATTGGCTATATTCAGTAAAATAAAAAAGTGTCTGATATTGCAAGACTTTACTTTTTAGAGGGAAAGTAAATAACTGTTCCAAGCTTAATTAGATTTCACTAATACCATTGTCATCACACAGCAATGGACACATCTGAACTGAAGCGGTGTTTCCCTGCTTGATGGCACGGAGAACTTGGTGGTTATTTTATAAACACGATCAGCTTCCCAATAATTATGAATGTTCTTAGATGTACAAGGAATGCCGAAGTGCCATAACACTGTTTGACAGCTTGAGATAACTGGAGTTGTTATTTCACAAACACAAAATGATTTGCTTCATAATAATTGCAATTGCTCCCCTGTAGAATCAGATGTGCAGGGAGGGAATTGGAATACGTCCTATTGTAGAATCAGGGATCAGAATAATAACATGACGACTCCTTGGAGGAGAGCGATCAAACAGGAGATGGATTGTTTTTGCATGATAGAGCTAGTTCAGTGATGTCGAACAAGTGAAATTGTGGTGCGGTGATTCACATAAAGGACGAGATGCCCTCTGTGTTAAACACACCAAGTAATAGTGGCAGACTTGAACATTAATTAAGGTTGAAGGCTTTTGGTTCCAATCCTCCGTTTGTTGATGGGGAATCGCCATACTTCACAGCCCGTGAGCCTTTCATGGGAGTTCAGGGACACAACAAATTGATTGATGGATAGCTATTTACATGTTTTTCTTGTGTTTTCTTCCACTATTTTATTCAGATTTAGAATAATGGAATGGAGGATTCTGTTAAGCAGAATTATTTTTGCAATACCTAGTGGTCTAAACAGCTGGCTGGTCGTAGAGGTCTAGACAGTATTATGGTGAGATCAGCTGGCTGGTCGTAGAGGTCTAGACAGTATCAGTATCATGGTGTGAACAGCTGGCTGGTCGTAGAGGTCTAGACAGTATCAGTATCATGGTGTGACCAGCTGGCTGGTCGTAGAGGTCTAGACAGTATCAGTATCATGGTGTGAACAGCTGGCTGGTTGTAGAGGTCTAGACAGTATCAGTATCATGGTGTGATCAGCTGGCTGGTCGTAGAGGTCTAGACAGTATCAGTATCATGGTGTGAACAGCTGGCTGGTTGTAGATGTCTAGACAGTATCAGTATCATGGTGTGATCAGCTGGCTGGTCGTAGAGGTCTAGACAGTATCAGTATCATGGTGTGAACAGCTGGCTGGTCATAGAGGTCTAGACAGTATCAGTATCATGGTGTGATCAGCTGGCTGGTTGTAGAGGTCTAGACAGTATCAGTATCATGGTGTGATCAGCTGGCTGGTTGTAGAGGTCTAGACAGTATCAGTATCATGGTGTGATCAGCTGGCTGGTCGTAGAGGTCTAGACAGTATCATGGTGTGATCAGCTGGCTGGTCGTAGAGGTCTAGACAGTATCAGTATCATGGTGTGATCAGCTGGCTGGTCATAGTGGTCTTGACAGTATCAGTATCATGGTGTGATCAGCTGGCTGGTCGTAGAGGTCTAGACAGTATCAGTATCATGGTGTGAACAGCTGGCTGGTCGTAGAGGTCTAGACAGTATCATGGTGTGATCAGCTGGCTGGTCGTAGAGGTCTAGACAGTATCAGTATCATGGTGTGAACAGCTGGCTGGTCGTAGAGGTCTAGACAGTATCAGAATCATGGTATGAACAGCTGGCTGGTCGTAGAGGTCTAGACAGTATCAGTATCATGGTGAGATCAGCTGGCTGGTTGTAGAGGTCTAGACAGTATCAGTATCATGGTGTGATCAGCTGGCTGGTCGTAGAGGTCTAGACAGTATCAGTGTCATGGTGTGATCAGCTGGCTGGTCGTAGAGGTCTAGACAGTATCAGTATCATGGTGTGAACAGCTGGCTGGTTGTAGAGGTCTAGACAGTATCAGTATCATGGTGTGAACAGCTGGCTGCTCGTAGAGGTCTAGGCAGTATCAGTATCATGGTGTGATCAGCTGGCTGGTCGTAGAGGTCTAGACAGTATCAGTATCATGGTGTGAACAGCTGGCTGGTTGTAGAGGTCTAGACAGTATCAGTATCATGGTGTGATCAGCTGGCTGGTCGTAGAGGTCTAGACAGTATCAGTATCATGGTGTGAACAGCTGGCTGGTCGTAGAGGTCTAGACAGTATCATGGTGAGATCAGCTGGCTGGTCGTAGAGGTCTAGACAGTATCAGTATCATGGTGTGATCAGATGGCTGGTCGTAGAGGTCTAGACAGTATCATGGTGTGAACAGCTGGCTGGTCGTAGAGGTCTAGACAGTATCAGTATCATGGTATGAACAGCTGGCTGCTCGTAGAGGTCTAGGCAGTATCAGTATCATGGTGAGATCAGCTGGCTGGTCGTAGAGGTCTAGACAGTATCAGTATCATGGTGTGACAGCGGCGGCGAGGGCTGCGCTGGTGGCGCTGGCGGCGAGAGGTCTAGACAGCGTTCATGGGGCAGCTGGCTGGCGAGGGTCGACACAGGGCGCTGGCTGGTCGTAGAGGTCTAGACTGTATCATGGTGAGATCAGCTGGCTGGTCGTAGAGGTCTAGACAGTATCAGTATCATGGTGTGAACAGCTGGCTGGTCGTAGAGGACTAGACAGTGTCAGTATCATGGTGAGATCAGCTGGCTGGTCGTAGAGGTCTAGACAGTATCAGTATCATGGTGTGATCAGCTGGCTGGTCATAGAGGTCTAGACAGTATCATGGTGTGACCAGCTGGCTGGTCGTAGAGGTCTAGACAGTATCAGTATCATGGTGTGAACAGCTGGCTGCTCGTAGAGGTCTAGACAGTGTCAGTATCATGGTGAGATCAGCTGGCTGGTCGTAGAGGTCTAGACAGTATCATGGTGTGATCAGCTGGCTGGTCATAGAGGTCTTGACAGTATCAGTATCATGGTGTGAACAGCTGGCTTTTCGTAGAGGTCTATAAAGTATCATGGTGTGATCAGCTGGCTGGTTGTAGAGGTCTAGAGAGTCTCAGTATCATGGTATGAACAGCTGGCTGGTCGTAGAGGACTAGACAGTGTCAGTATCATGGTGAGATCAGCTGGCTGGTCGTAGAGGTCTAGACAGTATCAGTATCATGGTGAGATCAGCTGGCTGGTCGTAGAGGTCTAGACAGTATCAGTATCATGGTGTGAACAGCTGGCTGGTCATAGAGGTCTAGACAGTATCATGGTGTGAACAGCTGGCTGGTCGTAGAGGTCTAGACAGTAGCAGTATCATGGTGTGAACAGCTGGCTGGTCGTAGAGGTCTAGACAGTATCATGGTGAGATCAGCTGGCTGGTCGTAGAGGTCTAGACAGTATCAGTATCATGGTGTGAACAGCTGGCTGCTCGTAGAGGTCTAGGCAGTATCAGTATCATGGTGAGATCAGCTGGCTGGTCGTAGAGGTCTAGACAGTATCAGTATCATGGTGTGATCAGCTGGCTGGTCGTAGAGGTCTAGACAGTATCATGGTGAGATCAGCTGGCTGGTCGTAGAGGTCTAGACAGTATCAGTATCATGGTGTGAACAGCTGGCTGGTCGTAGAGGTCTAGACATTATCATGGTATGAACAGCTGGCTGGTCGTAGAGGTCTAGACTGTATCATGGTGAGATCAGCTGGCTGGTCGTAGAGGTCTAGACAGTATCAGTATCATGGTGTGAACAGCTGGCTGGTCGTAGAGGTCTAGACAGTATCAGTATCATGGTGTGAACAGCTGGCTGGTCGTAGAGGACTAGACAGTGTCAGTATCATGGTGAGATCAGCTGGCTGGTCGTAGAGGTCTAGACAGTATCAGTATCATGGTGTGATCAGCTGGCTGGTCATAGAGGTCTAGACAGTATCATGGTGTGACCAGCTGGCTGGTCGTAGAGGTCTAGACAGTATCAGTATCATGGTGTGAACAGCTGGCTTGCTCGTAGAGGTCTAGACAGTATCAGTATCATGGTGTGAACAGCTGGCTGGTTGTAGAGGTCTAGACAGTATCAGTATCATGGTGTGATCAGCTGGCTGGTCATAGAGGTCTTGACAGTATCAGTATCATGGTGTGAACAGCTGGCTTTTCGTAGAGGTCTATAAAGTATCATGGTGTGATCAGCTGGCTGGTTGTAGAGGTCTAGACAGTCTCAGTATCATGGTATGAACAGCTGGCTGGTCGTAGAGGACTAGACAGTGTCAGTATCATGGTGAGATCAGCTGGCTGGTCGTAGAGGTCTAGACAGTATCAGAATCATGGTGTGAACAGCTGGCTGGTCGTAGAGGTCTAGACAGTATCAGTATCATGGTGAGATCAGCTGGCTGGTCGTAGAGGTCTAGACAGTATCAGTATCATGGTGTGAACAGCTGGCTGGTCATAGAGGTCTAGACTGTATCAGTATCATGGTGTGAACAGCTGGCTGGTCGTAGAGGTCTAGACAGTATCAGAATCATGGTTTGATTAGCTGGCTGGTCGTAGAGGTCTAGACAGTTTCATGGTGTGATCAGCTGGCTGGTCGTAGAGGTCTAGACAGTATCAGTATCATGGTCTGAACAGCTGGCTGGTCATAGAGGTCTAGACAGTATCATGGTGTCATCAGCTGGCTGGTTGTAGAGGTCTAGACAGTCTCAGTATCATGGTGTGACCAGCTGGCTGGTTGTAGAGGTCTAGACAGTATCAGTATCAAGGTGTGACCAGCTGGCTGGTCGTAGAGGTCTAGACAGTATCATGGTGTGATCAGCTGGCTGGTCGTAGAGGTCTAGACAGTATCAGTATCATGGTGAGATCAGGTGGCTGGTCGTAGAGGTCTAGACAGTATCAGTATCATGGTGTGAACAGCTGGCTGGTCGTAGAGGACTAGACAGTGTCAGTATCATGGTGAGATCAGCTGGCTGGTCGTAGAGGTCTAGACAGTATCAGTATCATGGTGTGATCAGCTGGCTGGTCATAGAGGTCTAGACAGTATCATGGTGTGACCAGCTGGCTGGTCGTAGAGGTCTAGACAGTATCAGTATCATGGTGTGAACAGCTGGCTTGCTCGTAGAGGTCTAGACAGTATCAGTATCATGGTGTGAACAGCTGGCTGGTTGTAGAGGTCTAGACAGTATCAGTATCATGGTGTGATCAGCTGGCTGGTCATAGAGGTCTTGACAGTATCAGTATCATGGTGTGAACAGCTGGCTTTTCGTAGAGGTCTATAAAGTATCATGGTGTGATCAGCTGGCTGGTTGTAGAGGTCTAGACAGTCTCAGTATCATGGTATGAACAGCTGGCTGGTCGTAGAGGACTAGACAGTGTCAGTATCATGGTGAGATCAGCTGGCTGGTCGTAGAGGTCTAGACAGTATCAGAATCATGGTGTGAACAGCTGGCTGGTCGTAGAGGTCTAGACAGTATCAGTATCATGGTGAGATCAGCTGGCTGGTCGTAGAGGTCTAGACAGTATCAGTATCATGGTGTGAACAGCTGGCTGGTCATAGAGGTCTAGACTGTATCAGTATCATGGTGTGAACAGCTGGCTGGTCGTAGAGGTCTAGACAGTATCAGAATCATGGTTTGATTAGCTGGCTGGTCGTAGAGGTCTAGACAGTTTCATGGTGTGATCAGCTGGCTGGTCGTAGAGGTCTAGACAGTATCAGTATCATGGTCTGAACAGCTGGCTGGTCATAGAGGTCTAGACAGTATCATGGTGTCATCAGCTGGCTGGTTGTAGAGGTCTAGACAGTCTCAGTATCATGGTGTGACCAGCTGGCTGGTTGTAGAGGTCTAGACAGTATCAGTATCAAGGTGTGACCAGCTGGCTGGTCGTAGAGGTCTAGACAGTATCATGGTGTGATCAGCTGGCTGGTCGTAGAGGTCTAGACAGTATCAGTATCATGGTGAGATCAGGTGGCTGGTCGTAGAGGTCTAGACAGTATCAGTATCATGGTGTGAACAGCTGGCTGGTCGTAGAGGTCTAGACAGTATCAGTATCATGGTGTGATCAGCTGGCTGGTCGTAGAGGTCTAGACAGTATCAGTATCATGGTGTGATCAACTGGCTGGTCGTAGAGGTCTAGACAGTATCAGTATCATGGTGTGATCAGCTGGCTGGTCGTAGAGGTCTAGACAGTATCAGTATCATGATGTGATCAGCTGGCTGGTCGTAGAGGTCTAGACAGTATAAGTATCATGGTGTGATCAGCTGGCTACTCGTAGAGGTCTAGACAGTATCATGGTGAGATCAGCTGGCTGGTCGTAGAGGTCTAGACAGTATCATGGTGTAAACAGCTGGCTGGTCGTAGAGGTCTAGACAGTATCAGTATCATGGTGTGAACAGCTGGCTGGTTGTAGAGGTCTAGACAGTATCAGTATCATGGTGTGAACAGCTGGCTGGTCGTAGAGGTCTAGATAGTATCAGTATCATGGTGTGAACAGCTGGCTGGTCGTAGAGGTCTAGACAGTATCAGTATCATGGTGTGATCAGCTGGCTGGTCGTAGAGGTCTAGACAGTATCATGGTGTGAACAGCTGGCTGGTTGTAGAGGTCTAGACAGTATCAGTATCATGGTGTGATCAGCTGGCTGGTTGTACAGGTCTAGACAGTATCAGTATCATGGTGTGATCAGCTGGCTGGACGTAGAGGTCTAGACAGTATAAGTATCATGGTGTGATCAGCTGGCTACTCGTAGAGGTCTAGACAGTATCATGGTGAGATCAGCTGGCTGGTCGTAGAGGTCTAGACAGTATCAGGATCATGGTGTGATCAGCTGGCTGGTCGTAGAGGTCTAGACAGTATCAGTATCATGGTGTGATCAGCTTGCTGGTCGTAGAGGTCTAGACAGTATCAGTATCATGGTGTGAACAGCTGGCTGGTCGTAGAGGTCTAGACAGTATCAGTATCATTGTGTGATCAGCTGGCTGGTCGTAGAGGTCTAGACAGTATCATGGTGAGATCAGCTGGCTGGTCGTAGAGGTCTAGACAGTATCAGGATCATGGTGTGATCAGCTGGCTTGTCGTAGAGGTCTAGACAGTATCAGTATCATGGTGTGATCAGCTGGCTGCTCGTAGAGGTCTAGACAGTATCATGGTGAGGTCAGCTGGCTGGTCGTAGAGGTCTAGACAGTATCAGTATCATTGTGTGATCAGCTGGCTGGTCGTAGAGGTCTAGACAGTATCATGGTGTGAACAGCTGGCTAGTTGTAGAGGTCTAGACAGTATCAGTATCATGGTGTGATCAGCTGGCTGGTTGTAGAGGTCTAGACAGTATCAGTATCATGGTGTGATCAGCTGGCTGGTCGTAGAGGTCTAGACAGTATCAGTATCATGGTGTGAACAGATGGCTGGTCGTAGAGGTCTAGACAGTATCAGTGTCATGGTGAGATCAGCTGGCTGGTCGTAGAGGTCTAGACAGCATCAGTATCATGGTGTGAACAGCTGGCTGGTCGTAGAGGTCTAGACAGTATCATGGTGTGATCAGCTGGCTGGTTGTAGAGGTCTAGACAGTATCAGTATCATGGTGTGATCAGCTGGCTGGTCGTAGAGGTCTAGACAGTATAAGTATCATGGTGTGACCACCTGGCTGGTTGTAGAGGTCTAGACAGTATCAGTATCATGGTGAGATCAGCTGGCTGGTCGTAGAAGTCTAGACAGTATCAGTATCATGGTGTGAACAGTTGGCTGGTCGTAGAGGTCTAGACAGTATCATGGTGTGAACAGCTGGCTGGTCATAGCGGTCTAGACAGTATCAGTATCATGGTGTGATTAGTTAGCTGGTCGTAGAGGTCTAGACAGTATCATGGTGTGAACAGCTGGCTGGTTGTAGAGGTCTAAACAGTATCAGTATCATGGTGTGAACAGCTGGCTGGTCGTAGAGGTCTAGACAGTATCAGTATCATGGTGTGATCAGCTGGCTGGTTGTAGAGGTCTAGACAGTATCAGTATCATGGTGTGATCAGCTGGCTGGTCGTAGAGGTCTAGACAGTATCAGTATCATGGTGTGATAAGCTGGCTGGTTGTAGAGGTCTAGACAGTATCATTATCATGGTGTGATCAGCTGGCTGGTCGTAGAGGTCTAGACAGTATCAGTATAATGCTGTGATCAGCTGGCTGGTCGTAGAGGTCTAGACAGTATCATGGTGTGATCAGCTGGCTGGTCGTAGAGGTCTAGACAGTATCAGTATAATGCTGTGATCAGCTGGCTGGTCGTAGAGGTCTAGACAGTATCATGGTGTGATCAGCTGGCTGGTCGTAGAAGTCTAGACAGTATCAGTATCATGGTGAGATCAGCTGGCTGGTCGTAGAAGTCTAGACAGTATCAGAATCATGGTGTGAACAGCTGGCTGGTCGTAGAGGTCTTGACAGTATCAGTATCATGGTATGAACAGCTGGCTGTTTGTAGAGGTCTAGACAGTATCAGTATCATGGTGAGATCAGCTGGCTGGTCGTACAGGTCTAGACAGTATCAGTATCATGGTGTGAACAGCCAGCTGGTCATAGAGGTCTAGACTGTATCAGTATCATGGTGTGAACAGCTGGCTGGTCGTAGAGGTCTAGACAGTATCAGTATCATGGTGTGATTAGCTGGCTGGTCGTAGAGGTCTAGACAGTATCATGGTGTGATCAGCTGGCTGGTCGTAGAGGTCTAGACAGTATCAGTATCATGGTCTGAACAGCTGGCTGGTCATAGAGGTCTGGACAGTATCATGGTGTGATCAGCTGGCTGGTTGTAGAGGTCTAGACAGTCTCAGTATCATGGTGTGATCAGCTGGCTGGTCGTAGAGGTCTAGACAGTATAAGTATCATGGTGTGATCAGCTTGCTGGTCGTAGAGGTCTAGACAGTATCAGTATCATGGTGTGAACAGCTGGCTGGTCGTAGAGGTCTAGACAGTATCAGTATCATTGTGTGATCAGCTGGCTGGTCGTAGAGGTCTAGACAGTATCATGGTGAGATCAGCTGGCTGGTCGTAGAGGTCTAGACAGTATCAGGATCATGGTGTGATCAGCTGGCTTGTCGTAGAGGTCTAGACAGTATCAGTATCATGGTGTGATCAGCTGGCTGCTCGTAGAGGTCTAGACAGTATCATGGTGAGGTCAGCTGGCTGGTCGTAGAGGTCTAGACAGTATCAGTATCATTGTGTGATCAGCTGGCTGGTCGTAGAGGTCTAGACAGTATCATGGTGTGAACAGCTGGCTAGTTGTAGAGGTCTAGACAGTATCAGTATCATGGTGTGATCAGCTGGCTGGTTGTAGAGGTCTAGACAGTATCAGTATCATGGTGTGATCAGCTGGCTGGTCGTAGAGGTCTAGACAGTATCAGTATCATGGTGTGAACAGATGGCTGGTCGTAGAGGTCTAGACAGTATCAGTGTCATGGTGAGATCAGCTGGCTGGTCGTAGAGGTCTAGACAGCATCAGTATCATGGTGTGAACAGCTGGCTGGTCGTAGAGGTCTAGACAGTATCATGGTGTGATCAGCTGGCTGGTTGTAGAGGTCTAGACAGTATCAGTATCATGGTGTGATCAGCTGGCTGGTCGTAGAGGTCTAGACAGTATAAGTATCATGGTGTGACCACCTGGCTGGTTGTAGAGGTCTAGACAGTATCAGTATCATGGTGAGATCAGCTGGCTGGTCGTAGAAGTCTAGACAGTATCAGTATCATGGTGTGAACAGTTGGCTGGTCGTAGAGGTCTAGACAGTATCATGGTGTGAACAGCTGGCTGGTCATAGCGGTCTAGACAGTATCAGTATCATGGTGTGATTAGTTAGCTGGTCGTAGAGGTCTAGACAGTATCATGGTGTGAACAGCTGGCTGGTTGTAGAGGTCTAAACAGTATCAGTATCATGGTGTGAACAGCTGGCTGGTCGTAGAGGTCTAGACAGTATCAGTATCATGGTGTGATCAGCTGGCTGGTTGTAGAGGTCTAGACAGTATCAGTATCATGGTGTGATCAGCTGGCTGGTCGTAGAGGTCTAGACAGTATCAGTATCATGGTGTGATAAGCTGGCTGGTTGTAGAGGTCTAGACAGTATCATTATCATGGTGTGATCAGCTGGCTGGTCGTAGAGGTCTAGACAGTATCAGTATAATGCTGTGATCAGCTGGCTGGTCGTAGAGGTCTAGACAGTATCATGGTGTGATCAGCTGGCTGGTCGTAGAGGTCTAGACAGTATCAGTATCATGGTGTGATCAGCTGGCTGGTCGTAGAAGTCTAGACAGTATCAGTATCATGGTGAGATCAGCTGGCTGGTCGTAGAAGTCTAGACAGTATCAGAATCATGGTGTGAACAGCTGGCTGGTCGTAGAGGTCTTGACAGTATCAGTATCATGGTATGAACAGCTGGCTGTTTGTAGAGGTCTAGACAGTATCAGTATCATGGTGAGATCAGCTGGCTGGTCGTACAGGTCTAGACAGTATCAGTATCATGGTGTGAACAGCCAGCTGGTCATAGAGGTCTAGACTGTATCAGTATCATGGTGTGAACAGCTGGCTGGTCGTAGAGGTCTAGACAGTATCAGTATCATGGTGTGATTAGCTGGCTGGTCGTAGAGGTCTAGACAGTATCATGGTGTGATCAGCTGGCTGGTCGTAGAGGTCTAGACAGTATCAGTATCATGGTCTGAACAGCTGGCTGGTCATAGAGGTCTGGACAGTATCATGGTGTGATCAGCTGGCTGGTTGTAGAGGTCTAGACAGTCTCAGTATCATGGTGTGATCAGCTGGCTGGTCGTAGAGGTCTAGACAGTATAAGTATCATGGTGTGATCAGCTGGCTGGTTTTTGAGGTCTAGACAGTATCATGGTGTAAACAGCTGGCTGGTCGTAGAGGTCTAGACAGTATCAGTATCATGATGTGATCAGCTGGCTGGTCGTAGAGGTCTAGACAGTATCATGGTGTAAACAGCTGGCTGGTCGTAGAGGTCTAGACAGTATCAGTATCATGGTGTGATCAGCTGGCTGGTTGTAGAGGTCTAGACAGTATCAGTATCATGGTGTGATCAGCTGGCTGGTCGTAGAGGTCTAGACAGTATAAGTATCATGGTGTGACCAGCTGGCTGGTTGTAGAGGTCTAGACAGTATCAGTATCATGGTGAGATCAGCTGGCTGGTCGTAGAGGTCTAGACAGTATCAGTATCATGGTGTGAACAGCTGGCTGGTCGTAGAGGTCTAGACAGTATCAGTATCATGGTGTGAACAGCTGGCTGGTCGTAGAGGTCTAGACAGTATCATGGTGTGAACAGCTGGCTGGTCGTAGGGGTCTAGACAGTATCAGTATCATGGTGTGAACAGCTGGCTGGTCATAGAGGTCTAGACAGTATCATGGTGTGAACAGCTGGCTGGTTGTAGAGGTCTAGACAGTATCAGTATCATGGTGTGAACAGCTGGCTGGTCGTAGAAGTCTAGATAGTATCAGTATCATGGTGTGAACAGCTGGCTGGTCGTAGAGGTCTAGACAGTATCAGTATCATGGTGTGATCAGCTGGCTGGTCGTAGAGGTCTAGACAGTATCATGGTGTGAACAGCTGGCTGGTTGTAGAGGTCTAGACAGTATCAGTATCATGGTGTGATCAGCTGGCTGGTTGTACAGGTCTAGACAGTATCAGTATCATGGTGTGATCAGCTGGCTGGTCGTAGAGGTCTAGACAGTATAAGTATCATGGTGTTATCAGCTGGCTACTCGTAGAGGTCTAGACAGTATCATGGTGAGATCAGCTGGCTGGTCGTAGAGGTCTAGACAGTATCAGGATCATGGTGTGATCAGCTGGCTGGTCGTAGAGGTCTAGACAGTATCAGTATCATGGTGTGATCAGCTGGCTGGTCGTAGAGGTCTAGACAGTATCAGTATCATGGTGTGAACAGCTGGCTGGTCGTAGAGGTCTAGACAGTATCAGTATCATTGTGTGATCAGCTGGCTGGTCGTAGAGGTCTAGACAGTATCATGGTGAGATCAGCTGGCTGGTCGTAGAGGTCTAGACAGTATCAGGATCATGGTGTGATCAGCTGGCTTGTCGTAGAGGTCTAGACAGTATCAGTATCATGGTGTGATCAGCTGGCTGCTCGTAGAGGTCTAGACAGTATCATGGTGAGGTCAGCTGGCTGGTCGTAGAGGTCTAGACAGTATCAGTATCATTGTGTGATCAGCTGGCTGGTCGTAGAGGTCTAGACAGTATCATGGTGTGAACAGCTGGCTAGTTGTAGAGGTCTAGACAGTATCAGTATCATGGTGTGATCAGCTGGCTGGTTGTAGAGGTCTAGACAGTATCAGTATCATGGTGTGATCAGCTGGCTGGTCGTAGAGGTCTAGACAGTATCAGTATCATGGTGTGAACAGATGGCTGGTCGTAGAGGTCTAGACAGTATCAGTGTCATGGTGAGATCAGCTGGCTGGTCGTAGAGGTCTAGACAGCATCAGTATCATGGTGTGAACAGCTGGCTGGTCGTAGAGGTCTAGACAGTATCATGGTGTGATCAGCTGGCTGGATGTAGAGGTCTAGACAGTATCAGTATCATGGTGTGATCAGCTGGCTGGTCGTAGAGGTCTAGACAGTATAAGTATCATGGTGTGACCACCGGGCTGGTTGTAGAGGTCTAGACAGTATCAGTATCATGGTGAGATCAGCTGGCTGGTCGTAGAAGTCTAGACAGTATCAGTATCATGGTGTGAACAGTTGGCTGGTCGTAGAGGTCTAGACAGTATCATGGTGTGAACAGCTGGCTGGTCATAGCGGTCTAGACAGTATCAGTATCATGGTGTGATTAGTTAGCTGGTCGTAGAGGTCTAGACAGTATCATGGTGTGAACAGCTGGCTGGTTGTAGAGGTCTAAACAGTATCAGTATCATGGTGTGAACAGCTGGCTGGTCGTAGAGGTCTAGACAGTATCAGTATCATGGTGTGATCAGCTGGCTGGTTGTAGAGGTCTAGACAGTATCAGTATCATGGTGTGATCAGCTGGCTGGTCGTAGAGGTCTAGACAGTATCAGTATCATGGTGTGATAAGCTGGCTG
The DNA here is from genome assembly GCF_965601325.2 of Salmo salar. NCBI lineage: Eukaryota > Metazoa > Chordata > Actinopteri > Salmoniformes > Salmonidae > Salmo > Salmo salar. The sequence continues at coordinate 88,821,412 of NC_138296.1, read as the reverse complement.
GTTGTAGAGGTCTAGACAGTATCATTATCATGGTGTGATCAGCTGGCTGGTCGTAGAGGTCTAGACAGTATCAGTATAATGCTGTGATCAGCTGGCTGGTCGTAGAGGTCTAGACAGTATCATGGTGTGATCAGCTGGCTGGTCGTAGAGGTCTAGACAGTATCAGTATCATGGTGTGATCAGCTGGCTGGTCGTAGAAGTCTAGACAGTATCAGTATCATGGTGAGATCAGCTGGCTGGTCGTAGAAGTCTAGACAGTATCAGAATCATGGTGTGAACAGCTGGCTGGTCGTAGAGGTCTTGACAGTATCAGTATCATGGTATGAACAGCTGGCTGTTTGTAGAGGTCTAGACAGTATCAGTATCATGGTGAGATCAGCTGGCTGGTCGTACAGGTCTAGACAGTATCAGTATCATGGTGTGAACAGCCAGCTGGTCATAGAGGTCTAGACTGTATCAGTATCATGGTGTGAACGCTGGCTGGTCGTAGAGGTCTAGACAGTATCAGTATCATGGTGTGATTAGCTGGCTGGTCGTAGAGGTCTAGACAGTATCATGGTGTGATCAGCTGGCTGGTCGTAGAGGTCTAGACAGTATCAGTATCATGGTCTCAACAGCTGGCTGGTCATAGAGGTCTAGACAGTATCATGGTGTGATCAGCTGGCTGGTTGTAGAGGTCTAGACAGTCTCAGTATCATGGTGTGATCAGCTGGCTGGTCGTAGAGGTCTAGACAGTATAAGTATCATGGTGTGATCAGCTGGCTGGTTGTAGAGGTATAGACAGTATCATGGTGTAAACAGCTGGCTGGTCGTAGAGGTCTAGACAGTATCAGTATCATGGTGTGATCAGCTGGCTGGTTGTAGAGGTCTAGACAGTATCAGTATCATGGTGTGATCAGCTGGCTGGTCGTAGAGGTCTAGACAGTATAAGTATCATGGTGTGACCAGCTGGCTGGTTGTAGAGGTCTAGACAGTATCAGTATCATGGTGAGATCAGCTGGCTGGTCGTAGAGGTCTAGACAGTATCAGTATCATGGTGTGAACAGCTGGCTGGTCGTAGAGGTCTAGACAGTATCATGGTGTGAACAGCTGGCTGGTCGTAGGGGTCTAGACAGTATCAGTATCATGGTGTGAACAGCTGGCTGGTCATAGAGGTCTAGACAGTATCATGGTGTGAACAGCTGGCTGGTTGTAGAGGTCTAGACAGTATCAGTATCATGGTGTGAACAGCTGGCTGGTCGTAGAGGTCTAGACAGTATCATGGTGTGAACAGCTGGCTGGTCGTAGAGGTCTAGACAGTATCAATATCATGGTGTGAACAGCTGGCTGGTCATAGAGGTCTAGACAGTATCATGGTGTGAACAGCTGGCTGGTCGTAGAGGTCTAGACAGTATCATGGTGTGATCAGCTGGCTGGTCGTAGAGGTCTAGACAGTATCAGTATCATGGTGTGAACAGCTGGCTTGTCGTAGAGGTCTAGACAGTATCAGTATCATGGTGTGATCAGCTGGCTGGTAGTAGAGGTCTAGACAGTATCAGTACCATGGTGTGATCAGCTGGCTGGTCGTAGAGTTCTAGACAGTATCAGTATCATGTTGTGACCAGCTGGCTGGTTGTAGAGGTCTAGACAGTATCAGTACCATGGTGTGATCAGCTGGCTGGTCGTAGCGGTCTAGACAGTATCAGTATCATGGTGTGAACAGCTGGCTGGTCGTAGAGGTCTAGACAGTATCAGTATCATGGGTTGATGAGCTGGCTGGTCATAGAGGTCTAGACAGTATCAGTATCATGGTGTGATCAGCTGACTGGTTGTAGAGGTCTAGACAGTATCATGGTGTGATCAGCTGGCTGGTTGTAGAGGTCTAGACAGTATCAGTATCATGGTGAGATCAGCTGGCTGGTCGAAGAGGTCTAGACAGTCTCATGGTGTGAACAGCTGGCTTGTCGTAGAGGTCTAGACAGTATCATGGTGTGATCAGCTGGCTGGTTGTAGAGGTATAGACAGTATCAGTATCATGGTGAGATCAGCTGGCTGGTCGTAGAGGTCTAGACAGTATCATGGTGTGATCAGCTGGCTGGTCGTAGAGGTCTAGACAGTATCATGATGTGAACAGCTGGCTGGTTGTAGAGGTCTAGACAGAATCAGTATCATGGTGAGATCAGCTGGCTGGTCGTAGAGGTCTAGACAGTATCAGTATCATGGTGTGAACAGCTGGCTTGTCGTAGAGGTCTAGACAGTATCAGTATCATGGTATGAACAGCTGGCTGGTCATAGAGGTCTAGACAGTATCAGTATCATGGTGTGAACAGCTGGCTGGTCGTAGAGGTCTAGACAGTATCATGTGTGAACAGCTGGCTGGTCGTAGAGGTCTAGACAGTATCATGGTGTGAACAGCTGGCTGGTTGTAGAGGTCTAGACAGTATCATGTGTGAACAGCTGGCTGGTCGTAGAGGTCTAGACAGTATCAGTATCATGGTGTGAACAGCTGGCTGGTCGTAGAGGTCTAGACAGTATCATGGTGTGAACAGCTGGCTGGTCGTAGGGGTCTAGACAGTATCAGTATCATGGTGTGAACAGCTGGCTGGTCATAGAGGTCTAGACAGTATCATGGTGTGAACAGCTGGCTGGTTGTAGAGGTCTAGACAGTATCAGTATCATGGTGTGAACAGCTGGCTGGTCGTAGAGGTCTAGATAGTATCAGTATCATGGTGTGAACAGCTGGCTGGTCGTAGAGGTCTAGACAGTATCAGTATCATGGTGTGATCAGCTGGCTGGTCGTAGAGGTCTAGACAGTATCATGGTGTGAACAGCTGGCTGGTTGTAGAGGTCTAGACAGTATCAGTATCATGGTGTGATCAGCTGGCTGGTTGTACAGGTCTAGACAGTATCAGTATCATGGTGTGATCAGCTGGCTGGACGTAGAGGTCTAGACAGTATAAGTATCATGGTGTGATCAGCTGGCTACTCGTAGAGGTCTAGACAGTATCATGGTGAGATCAGCTGGCTGGTCGTAGAGGTCTAGACAGTATCAGGATCATGGTGTGATCAGCTGGCTGGTCGTAGAGGTCTAGACAGTATCAGTATCATGGTGTGATCAGCTGGCTGGTCGTAGAGGTCTAGACAGTATCAGTATCATGGTGTGAACAGCTGGCTGGTCGTAGAGGTCTAGACAGTATCAGTATCATTGTGTGATCAGCTGGCTGGTCGTAGAGGTCTAGACAGTATCATGGTGAGATCAGCTGGCTGGTCGTAGAGGTCTAGACAGTATCAGGATCATGGTGTGATCAGCTGGCTTGTCGTAGAGGTCTAGACAGTATCAGTATCATGGTGTGATCAGCTGGCTGCTCGTAGAGGTCTAGACAGTATCATGGTGAGGTCAGCTGGCTGGTCGTAGAGGTCTAGACAGTATCAGTATCATTGTGTGATCAGCTGGCTGGTCGTAGAGGTCTAGACAGTATCATGGTGTGAACAGCTGGCTAGTTGTAGAGGTCTAGACAGTATCAGTATCATGGTGTGATCAGCTGGCTGGTTGTAGAGGTCTAGACAGTATCAGTATCATGGTGTGATCAGCTGGCTGGTCGTAGAGGTCTAGACAGTATCAGTATCATGGTGTGAACAGATGGCTGGTCGTAGAGGTCTAGACAGTATCAGTGTCATGGTGAGATCAGCTGGCTGGTCGTAGAAATCTAGACAGCATCAGTATCATGGTGTGAACAGCTGGCTGGTCGTAGAGGTCTAGACAGTATCATGGTGTGATCAGCTGGCTGGTTGTAGAGGTCTAGACAGTATCAGTATCATGGTGTGATCAGCTGGCTGGTCGTAGAGGTCTAGACAGTATAAGTATCATGGTGTGACCACCTGGCTGGTTGTAGAGGTCTAGACAGTATCAGTATCATGGTGAGATCAGCTGGCTGGTCGTAGAAGTCTAGACAGTATCAATATCATGGTGTGAACAGTTGGCTGGTCGTAGAGGTCTAGACAGTATCATGGTGTGAACAGCTGGCTGGTCATAGCGGTCTAGACAGTATCAGTATCATGGTGTGATTAGTTAGCTGGTCGTAGAGGTCTAGACAGTATCATGGTGTGAACAGCTGGCTGGTTGTAGAGGTCTAAACAGTATCAGTATCATGGTGTGAACAGCTGGCTGGTCGTAGAGGTCTAGACAGTATCAGTATCATGGTGTGATCAGCTGGCTGGTTGTAGAGGTCTAGACAGTATCAGTATCATGGTGTGATCAGCTGGCTGGTCGTAGAGGTCTAGACAGTATCAGTATCATGGTGTGATAAGCTGGCTGGTTGTAGAGGTCTAGACAGTATCATTATCATGGTGTGATCAGCTGGCTGGTCGTAGAGGTCTAGACAGTATCAGTATAATGCTGTGATCAGCTGGCTGGTCGTAGAGGTCTAGACAGTATCATGGTGTGATCAGCTGGCTGGTCGTAGAGGTCTAGACAGTATCAGTATCATGGTGTGATCAGCTGGCTGGTCGTAGAAGTCTAGACAGTATCAGTATCATGGTGAGATCAGCTGGCTGGTCGTAGAAGTCTAGACAGTATCAGAATCATGGTGTGAACAGCTGGCTGGTCGTAGAGGTCTTGACAGTATCAGTATCATGGTATGAACAGCTGGCTGGTCATAGAGGTCTAGACTGTATCAGTATCATGGTGTGAACAGCTGGCTGGTCGTAGAGGTCTAGACAGTATCAGTATCATGGTGTGATTAGCTGGCTGGTCGTAGAGGTCTAGACAGTATCATGGTGTGATCAGCTGGTTGGTCGTAGAGGTCTAGACAGTATCAGTATCATGGTGTGATCAGCTGGCTGGTCGTAGAGGTCTAGACAGTATAAGTATCATGGTGTGACCAGCTGGCTGGTTGTAGAGGTCTAGACAGTATCAGTATCATGGTGAGATCAGCTGGCTGGTCGTAGAGGTCTAGACAGTATCAGTATCATGGTGTGAACAGCTGGCTGGTCGTAGAGGTCTAGACAGTATCAGTATCATGGTGTGAACAGCTGGCTGGTAGTAGAGGTCTAGACAGTATCATGGTGTGAACAGCTGGCTGGTCGTAGGGGTCTAGACAGTATCAGTATCATGGTGTGAACAGCTGGCTGGTCATAGAGGTCTAGACAGTATCATGGTGTGAACAGCTGGCTGGTTGTAGAGGTCTAGACAGTATCAGTATCATGGTGTGAACAGCTGGCTGGTCGTAGAGGTCTAGACAGTATCATGGTGTGAACAGCTGGCTGGTCGTAGAGGTCTAGACAGTATCAATATCATGGTGTGAACAGCTGGCTGGTCATAGAGGTCTAGACAGTATCATGGTGTGAACAGCTGGCTTGTCGTAGAGGTCTAGACAGTATCATGGTGTGATCAGCTGGCTGGTCGTAGAGGTCTAGACTGTATCAGTATCATGGTGTGAACAGCTGGCTTGTCGTAGAGGTCTAGACAGTATCAGTATCATGGTGTGATCAGCTGGCTGGTAGTAGAGGTCTAGACAGTATCAGTACCATGGTGTGATCAGCTGGCTGGTCGTAGAGTTCTAGACAGTATCAGTATCATGTTGTGACCAGCTGGCTGGTTGTAGAGGTCTAGACAGTATCAGTACCATGGTGTGATCAGCTGGCTGGTCGTAGCGGTCTAGACAGTATCAGTATCATGGTGTGAACAGCTGGCTGGTCGTAGAGGTCTAGACAGTATCAGAATCATGGTGTGATCAACTGGCTGGTCGTAGAGGTCTAGACAGTATCAGTATCAGGGTTGATGAGCTGGCTGGTCATAGAGGTCTAGACAGTATCAGTATCATGGTGTGATCAGCTGACTGGTTGTAGAGGTCTAGACAGTATCAGTATCATGGTGAGATCAGCTGGCTGGTCGTAGAGGTCTAGACAGTATCATGGTGTGAACAGCTGGCTTGTCGTAGAGGTCTAGACAGTATCATGGTGTGATCAGCTGGCTGGTTGTAGAGGTATAGACAGTATCAGTATCATGGTGAGATCAGCTGGCTGGTCGTAGAGGTCTAGACAGTATCATGGTGTGATCAGCTGGCTGGTCGTAGAGGTCTAGACAGTATCATGATGTGAACAGCTGGCTGGTTGTAGAGGTCTAGACAGAATCAGTATCATGGTGAGATCAGCTGGCTGGTCGTAGAGGTCTAGACAGTATCAGTATCATGGTGTGAACAGCTGGCTGGTCGTAGAGGTCTAGACAGTATCAGTATCATGGTATGAACAGCTGGCTGGTCATAGAGGTCTAGACAGTATCAGTATCATGGTGTGAACAGCTGGCTGGTCGTAGAGGTCTAGACAGTATCATGTGTGAACAGCTGGCTGGTCGTAGAGGTCTAGACAGTATCATGGTGTGAACAGCTGGCTGGTTGTAGAGGTCTAGACAGTATCATGTGTGAACAGCTGGCTGGTCGTAGAGGTCTAGACAGTATCAGAATCATGGTGTGATCAACTGGCTGGTCGTAGAGGTCTAGACAGTATCAGTATCATGGTGTGATCAGCTGGCTGGTCGTAGAGGTCTAGACAGTATCAGTATCATGATGTGATCAGCTGGCTGGTCGTAGAGGTCTAGACAGTATAAGTATCATGGTGTGATCAGCTGGCTACTCGTAGAGGTCTAGACAGTATCATGGTGAGATCAGCTGGCTGGTCGTAGAGGTCTAGACAGTATCATGGTGTAAACAGCTGGCTGGTCGTAGAGGTCTAGACAGTATCGGTATCATGGTGTGAACAGCTGGCTGGTGGTAGAGGTCTAGACAGTATCAGTATCATGGTGTGAACAGCTGGCTGGTCGTAGAGGTCTAGACAGTATCAGTATCATGGTGTGATCAGCTGGCTGGACGTAGAGGTCTAGACAGTATAAGTACCATGGTGTGACCAGCTGGCTGGTTGTAGAGGTCTAGACAGTATCAGTATCATGGTGAGATCAGCTGGCTGGTCGTAGAGGTCTAGACAGTATCATGGTGTGAACAGCTGGCTGGTTGTAGAGGTCTAGACAGTATCAGTATCATGGTGTGATCAGCTGGCTGGACGTAGAGGTCTAGACAGTATAAGTACCATGGTGTGACCAGCTGGCTGGTTGTAGAGGTCTAGACAGTATCAGTATCATGGTGAGATCAGCTGGCTGGTCGTAGAGGTCTAGACAGTATCAGTATCATGGTGTGAACAGCTGGCTGGTCGTAGAGGTCTAGACAGTATCAGTATCATGGTGTGAACAGCTGGCTGGTCGTAGGGGTCTAGACAGTATCATTTTTGAACAGCTGGCTGGTCGTAGAGGTCTAGACAGTATCAGTATCATGGTGTGAACAGCTGGCTGGTCATAGAGGTCTAGACAGTATCATGGTGTGAACAGCTGGCTGGTTGTAGAGGTCTAGACAGTATCAGTATCATGGTGTGAACAGCTGGCTGGTCGTAGAGGTCTAGACAGTATCATGGTGTGAACAGCTGGCTGGTCGTAGAGGTCTAGACAGTATCAATATCATGGTGTGAACAGCTGGCTGGTCATAGAGGTCTAGACAGTATCATGGTGTGAACAGCTGGCTGGTCGTAGAGGTCTAGACAGTATCATGGTGTGATCAGCTGGCTGGTCGTAGAGGTCTAGACAGTATCAGTATCATGGTGTGAACAGCTGGCTGGTCGTAGAGGTCTAGACAGTATCAGTATCATGGTGTGATCAGCTGGCTGGTAGTAGAGGTCTAGACAGTATCAGTACCATGGTGTGATCAGCTGGCTGGTCGTAGAGTTCTAGACAGTATCAGTATCATGTTGTGACCAGCTGGCTGGTTGTAGAGGTCTAGACAGTATCAGTACCATGGTGTGATCAGCGTGCTGGTCGTAGCGGTCTAGACAGTATCAGTATCATGGTGTGAACAGCTGGCTGGTCGTAGAGGTCTAGACAGTATCAGTATCATGGGTTGATGAGCTGGCTGGTCATAGAGGTCTAGACAGTATCAGTATCATGGTGTGATCAGCTGGCTGGTCGTAGAGGTCTAGACAGTATCATGGTGTGATCAGCTGGCTGGTTGTAGAGGTCTAGACAGTATCAGTATTATGGTGAGATCAGCTGGCTGGTTGTAGAGGTCTAGACAGTATCAGTATCATGGTGTGATCAGCTGGCTGGTCGTAGAGGTCTAGACAGTATCATGGTGTGAACAGCTGGCTGGTTGTAGAGGTCTAGACAGTATCAGTATCATGGTGTGATCTCCTGGCTGGTTGTACAGGTCTAGACAGTATCAGTATCATGGTGTGATCAGCTGGCTGGACGTAGAGGTCTAGACAGTATAAGTATCATGGTGTGATCAGCTGGCTACTCGTAGAGGTCTAGACAGTATCATGGTGAGATCAGCTGGCTGGTCGTAGAGGTCTAGACAGTATCAGGATCATGGTGTGATCAGCTGGCTGGTCGTAGAGGTCTAGACAGTATCAGTATCATTGTGTGATCAGCTGGCTGGTCGTAGAGGTCTAGACAGTATCATGGTGAGATCAGCTGGCTGGTCGTAGAAGTCTAGACAGTATCAGGATCATGGTGTGATCAGCTGGCTTGTCGTAGAGGTCTAGACAGTATCAGTATCATGGTGTGATCAGCTGGCTGGTTGTAGAGGTCTAGACAGTATCAGTATCATGGTGTGATCAGCTGGCTGGTCGTAGAGGTCTAGACAGTATCAGTATCATGGTGTGAACAGATGGCTGGTCGTAGAGGTCTAGACAGTATCAGTGTCATGGTGAGATTAGCTGGCTGGTCGTAGAGGTCTAGACAGTATCAGTATCATGGTGTGATCAGCTGGCTGGTCGTAGAGGTCTAGACAGTATAAGTATCATGGTGTGACCACCTGGCTGGTTGTAGAGGTCTAGACAGTATCAGTATCATGGTGAGATCAGCTGGCTGGTCGTAGAAGTCTAGACAGTATCAGTATCATGGTGTGAACAGTTGGCTGGTCGTAGAGGTCTAGACAGTATCATGGTGTGAACAGCTGGCTGGTTGTAGAGGTCTAAACAGTATCAGTATCATGGTGTGAACAGCTGGCTGGTCGTAGAGGTCTAGACAGTATCAGTATCATGGTGTGATCAGCTGGCTGGTCGTAGAGGTCTAGACAGTATCAGTATCATGGTGTGATCAGCTGGCTGGTTGTAGAGGTCTAGACAGTATCATGGTGTGAACAGCTGGCTGGTCGTAGAGGTCTAGACAGTATCATGGTGTGAACAGCTGGCTGGTTGTAGAGGTCTAAACAGTATCAGTATCATGGTGTGAACAGCTGGCTGGTCGTAGAGGTCTAGACAGTATCAGTATCATGGTGTGATCAGCTGGCTGGTCGTAGAGGTCTAGACAGTATCAGTATCATGGTGTGATCAGCTGGCTGGTTGTAGAGGTCTAGACAGTATCAGTATCATGGTGTGATCAGCTGGCTGGTCGTAGAGGTCTAGACAGTATCAGTATCATGGTGTGATAAGCTGGCTGGTTGTAGAGGTCTAGACAGTATCATTATCATGGTGTGATCAGCTGGCTGGTCGTAGAGGTCTAGACAGTATCAGTATAATGCTGTGATCAGCTGGCTGGTCGTAGAGGTCTAGAAAGTATCATGGTGTGATCAGCTGGCTGGTCGTAGAGGTCTAGACAGTATCAGTATCATGGTGTGATCAGCTGGCTGGTCGTAGAAGTCTAGACAGTATCAGTATCATGGTGAGATCAGCTGGCTGGTCATAGAGGTCTAGACAGTATCAGAATCATGGTGTGAACAGCTGGCTGGTCGTAGAGGTCTTGACAGTATCAGTATCATGGTATGAACAGCTGGCTGTTTGTAGAGGTCTAGACAGTATCAGTATCATGGTGAGATCAGCTGGCTGGTCGTACAGGTCTAGACAGTATCAGTATCATGGTGTGAACAGCCAGCTGGTCATAGAGGTCTAGACTGTATCAGTATCATGGTGTGAACAGCTGGCTGGTCGTAGAGGTCTAGACAGTATCAGTATCATGGTGTGAATAGCTGGCTGGTCGTAGAGGTCTAGACAGTATCATGGTGTGATCAGCTGGCTGGTCGTAGAGGTCTAGACAGTATCAGTATCATGGTGTGAACAGCTGGCTGGTTGTAGAGGTCTAAACAGTATCAGTATCATGGTGTGAACAGCTGGCTGGTCGTAGAGGTCTAGACAGTATCAGTATCATGGTGTGATCAGCTGGCTGGTCGTAGAGGTCTAGACAGTATCAGTATCATGGTGTGATCAGCTGGCTGGTTGTAGAGGTCTAGACAGTATCATGGTGTGAACAGCTGGCTGGTCGTAGAGGTCTAGACAGTATCATGGTGTGAACAGCTGGCTGGTTGTAGAGGTCTAGACAGTATCAGTATCATGGTGTGAATAGCTGGCTGGTCGTAGAGGTCTAGACAGTATCATGGTGTTATCAGCTGGCTGGTTGTAGAAGTCTAGACAGTCTCAGTATCATGGTGTGATCAGCTGGCTGGTCGTAGAGGTCTAGACAGTATAAGTATCATGGTGTGATCAGCTGGCTGGTCGTAGAGGTCTAGACAGTATCATGGTGTAAACAGCTGGCTGGTCGTAGAGGTCTAGACAGTATCAGTATCATGATGTGATCAGCTGGCTGGTCGTAGAGGTCTAGACAGTATCATGGTGTAAACAGCTGGCTGGTCGTAGAGGTCTAGACAGTATCAGTATCATGGTGTGATCAGCTGGCTGGTTGTAGAGGTCTAGACAGTATCAGTATCATGGTGTGATCAGCTGGCTGGTCGTAGAGGTCTAGACAGTATAAGTATCATGGTGTGATCAGCTGGCTGGTTGTAGAGGTCTAGACAGTATCATGGTGTAAACAGCTGGCTGGTCGTAGAGGTCTAGACAGTATCAGTATCATGATGTGATCAGCTGGCTGGTCGTCGAGGTCTAGACAGTATCATGGTGTAAACAGCTGGCTGGTCGTAGAGGTCTAGACAGTATCAGTATCATGGTGTGATCAGCTGGCTGGTTGTAGAGGTCTAGACAGTATCAGTATCATGGTGTGATCAGCTGGCTGGTCGTAGAGGTCTAGACAGTATAAGTATCATGGTGTGACCAGCTGGCTGGTTGTAGAGGTCTAGACAGTATCAGTATCATGGTGAGATCAGCTGGCTGGTCGTAGAGGTCTAGACAGTATCAGTATCATGGTGTGAACAGCTGGCTGGTCGTAGAGGTCTAGACAGTATCAGTATCATGGTGTGAACAGCTGGCTGGTCGTAGAGGTCTAGACAGTATCATGGTGTGAACAGCTGGCTGGTCGTAGAGGTCTAGACAGTATCAGTATCATGGTGTGAACAGCTGGCTGGTCATAGAGGTCTAGACAGTATCATGGTGTGAACAGCTGGCTGGTTGTAGAGGTCTAGACACTATCAGTATCATGGTGTGAACAGCTGGCTGGTCGTAGAGGTCTAGACAGTATCATGGTGTGAACAGCTGGCTGGTCGTAGAGGTCTAGACAGTATCAATATCATGGTGTGAACAGCTGGCTGGTCATAGAGGTCTAGACAGTATCATGGTGTGAACAGCTGGCTGGTCGTAGAGGTCTAGACAGTATCATGGTGTGATCAGCTGGCTGGTCGTAGAGGTCTAGACAGTATCAGTATCATGGTGTGAACAGCTGGCTGGTCGTAGAGGTCTAGACAGTATCAGTATCATGGTGTGATCAGCTGGCTGGTAGTAGAGGTCTAGACAGTATCAGTACCATGGTGTGATCAGCTGGCTGGTCGTAGAGTTCTAGACAGTATCAGTATCATGTTGTGACCAGCTGGCTGGTTGTAGAGGTCTAGACAGTATCAGTACCATGGTGTGAACAGCTGGCTGGTTGTAGAGGTCTAGACAGTATCAGTACCATGGTGTGATCAGCTGGCTGGTCGTAGCGGTCTAGACAGTATCAGTATCATGGTGTGAACAGCTGGCTGGTCGTAGAGGTCTAGACAGTATCAGTATCATGGTGTGATCAGCTGGCTGGTCGTAGAGGTCTAGACAGTATCAGTATCATGGTGTGATCAGCTGACTGGTTGTAGAGGTCTAGACAGTATCATGGTGTGATCAGCTGGCTGGTTGTAGAGGTCTAGACAGTATCATGGTGTGATCAGCTGGCTGGTTGTAGAGCTCTAGACAGTATCAGTATCATGGTGAGATCAGCTGGCTGGTCGTAGAGGTCTAGACAGTATCAGTATCATGGTATGATCAGCTGGCTGGTCGTAGAGGTCTAGACAGTATCATGGTGTGAACAGCTGGCTGGTCGTAGAGGTCTAGACAGTATCATGGTGTGATCAGCTGGCTGGTTGTAGAGGTATAGACAGTATCAGTATCATGGTGAGATCAGCTGGCTGGTCGTAGAGGTCTAGACAGTATCATGGTGTGATCAGCTGGCTGGTCGTAGAGGTCTAGACAGTATCATGATGTGAACAGCTGGCTGGTTGTAGAGGTCTAGACAGAATCAGTATCATGGTGAGATCAGCTGGCTGGTCGTAGAGGTCTAGACAGTATCAGTATCATGGTGTGAACAGCTGGCTGGTCGTAGAGGTCTAGACAGTATCAGTATCATGGTATGAACAGCTGGCTGGTCATAGAGGTCTAGACAGTATCAGTATCATGGTGTGAACAGCTGGCTGGTCGTAGAGGTCTAGACAGTATCATGTGTGAACAGCTGGCTGGTCGTAGAGGTCTAGACAGTATCATGGTGTGAACAGCTGGCTGGTTGTAGAGGTCTAGACAGTATCATGTGTGAACAGCTGGCTGGTCGTAGAGGTCTAGACAGTATCAGAATCATGGTATGATCAACTGGCTGGTCATAGAGGTCTAGACAGTATCAGTATCATGGTGTGAACAGCTGGCTGGTCGTAGAGGTCTAGACAGTATCAGAATCATGGTATGATCAACTGGCTGGTCATAGAGGTCTAGACAGTATCAGTATCATGGTGTGAACAGCTGGCTGGTTGTAGAGGTCTAGACAGTATCATGGTGTGATCAGCTGGCTGGTTGTAGAGGTCTAGACAGTATCAGTATCATGGTGTGATCAGCTGGCTGGTTGTAGAGGTCTAGACAGTATCAGTACCATGGTGTGATCAGCTGGCTGGTCGTAGAGTTCTAGACAGTATCAGTATCATGGTGTGACCAGCTGGCTGGTTGTAGAGGTCTAGACAGTATCAGTACCATGGTGTGATCAGCTGGCTGGTCGTAGCGGTCTAGACAGTATCAGTATCATGGTGTGAACAGCTGGCTGGTCGTAGAGGTCTAGAAAGTATCAGTATCATGATGTGATCAGCTGGCTGGTTGTAGAGGTCTAGACAGTATCAGTATCATGGTGTGATCAGCTGGCTGGTCGTAGAGGTCTAGACAATATCAGTATCATGGTGTGATGAGCTGGCTGGTCATAGAGGTCTAGACAGTATCAGTATCATGGTGTGATCAGCTGACTGGTTGTAGAGGTCTAGACAGTATCATGGTGTGATCAGCTGGCTGGTTGTAGAGGTCTAGACAGTATCAGTATCATGGTGAGATCAGCTGGCTGGTCATAGAGGTCTAGACAGTATCATGATGTGATCAGCTGGCTGGTTGTAGAGGTCTAGACAGTATCAGTATCATGGTGAGATCAGCTGGCTGGTTGTAGAGGTCTAGACAGTATCAGTATCATAGTGTGATCAGCTGGTTGGTCGTAGAGGTCTAGACAGTATCATGGTGTGATCAGCTGGCTGGTTGTAGAGGTCTAGACAGTATCAGTATCATGGTGAGATCAGCTGGCTGGTTGTAGAGGTCTAGACAGTATCAGTATCATAGTGTGATCAGCTGGTTGGTCGTAGAGGTCTAGACAGTATCATGGTGTGAACAGCTGGCTGGTCGTAGAGGTCTAGACAGTATCAGTATCATGGTGTGAACAGCTGGCTGGTCGTAGAGGTCTAGACAGTATCAGTATCATGGTGTGATCAGCTGGCTGGTCGTAGAGGTCTAGACAGTATCAGCATCATGGTGTGATCAGCTGGCTGGTCGTAGAGGTCTAGACAGTATCAGAATCATGGTGTGATCAGCTGGCTGGTCGTATGAGGTCTAGACAGTATCAGTATCATGGTGAGATCAGCTGGCTGGTCGTAGAGGTCTAGACAGTATCATGGTGTGATCAGCTGGCTGGTTGTAGAGGTCAAGACAGTACCAGTATCATGGTGTGATCAGCTGGCTGGTCGTAGAGGTCTAGACAGTATAAGTATCATGGTGTGATCAGCTGGCTGGTTGTAGAGGTCTAGACAGTATCAGTATCATGGTATGAACAGCTGGCTGGTCGTAGAGGTCTAGACAGTATCATGGTGAGATCAGCTGGCTGGTTGTAGAGGTCTAGACAGTATCAGTATCATGGTGTGATCAGCTGGCTGGTCGTAGAGGTCTAGACAGTATCAGTATCATGGTGTGATCAGCTGGCTGGTTGTAGAGGTCTAGACAGTATCATGGTGAGATCAGCTAGCTGGTCATAGAGGTCTAGACAGTATCAGTATCATGGTGTGATCAGCTGGCTGGTTGTAGAGGTCTAGACAGTATCAGTATCATGGTGTGATCAGCTGGCTGGTCGTAGAGGTCTAGACAGTATCAGTATCATGGTGTGAACAGCTGGCTGGTTGTAGAGGTCTAGACAGTATCAGTATCATGGTGTGATCAGCTGGCTGGTCGTAGAGGTCTAGACAGTATCAGTATCATGGTGTGATCAGCTGGCTGGTCGTAGAGGTCTAGACAGTATCAGTATCATGGAGTGATCAGCTGGCTGGTCGTAGAGGTCTAGACTGTATCATGGTGTGAACAGCTGGCTGGTCGTAGAGGTCTAGACAGTATCAGTATCATGGTGAGATCAGCTGGCTGGTTGTAGATGTCTAGACAGTATCAGTATCATGGTGTGAACAGCTGGCTGATCGTAGAGGTCTAGACAGTATCAGTATCATGGTGTGATCAGATGGCTGGTCGTAGAGGTCTAGACAGTATCATGGTGTGATCAGCTGGCTGGTCGTAGAGGTCTAGACAGTATCAGTATCATGGTGTGATCAAATGGCTGGTCGTAGAGGTCTAGACAGTATCAGTATCATGGTGAGATCAGATGGCTGGTCGTAGAGGTCTAGACAGTATCAGTATCATGGTGTGAACAGCTGGCTGGTCGTAGAGGTCTAGACAGTCTCAGTATCATGGTGTGATCAGCTGGCTGGTCGTAGAGGTCTAGACAGTATCAGTATCATGGTGTGATCAGCTGGCTGGTCGTAGAGGTCTAGACAGTATCAGTATCATGGTGTGATCAGCTGGCTGGTCGTAGAGGTCTAGACAGTATCAGTATCATGGTGAGATCAGCTGGCTGGTCATAGAGGTCTAGACAGTATCAGTATCATGGTGTGATCAGCTGGCTGGTCGTAGAGGTCTAGACAGTATCAGTATCATGGTGTGAACAGCTGGCTGGTCGTAGAGGTCTAGACAGTATCAGTATCATGGTGTGATCAGATGGCTGGTTGTAGAGGTCTAGACAGTATCAGAATCATGGTGTGATCAGCTGGCTGGTCGTAGAGGTCTAGACAGTATCAGTATCATGGTGTGAACAGCTGGCTGGTCGTAGAGGTCTAGACAGTATCAGTATCATGGTGTGATCAGATGGCTGGTTGTAGTGGTCTAGACAGTATCAGTATCATGGTGTGATCAGATGGCTGGTCGTAGAGGTCTAGACAGTATCAGTCAGGAAACACACACATTTATTTTTTGGGGAGTTTTAGATCTGATTTCATTTTTCTGTAACATTTTGTCCTATTTAAGAACACACAAAACCCAAAAATATCTTTATGCGCTTCAATTCAACATTTCTAATCATCCACATGAAGTCTTTCTAATCATCCATATAAACCTTTTGCCACAGGACTTCCATAAATGTTTTCTGTTGACATGAAAGGCTATTTATTTGTTGTTGCCCTTCACCAAATTCTAAATGACAAAGTCTACAGTCCAATAATGTCTACAGGCCTATAATGTCTACATTCCTATAATGTCTCCAGTCCTATAATGTCTACAGTTCTATAATGTCTACAGGCCCATAATGTCTACATGACTATAATGTCTACATGACTATAATGTCTACATGACTATAATGTCTACAGTCCTATAATGTCTACAGGCCTATAATGTCTACAGGCCTATAATGTCTATAGTCATATAATGTGTACAGTCCTATAATGTCTACAGTCACATAATGTGTACAGGCCTATAATGTCTACAGTCATATAATGTCTACATGACTATAATGTCTACAGTCCTATAATGTCTACGGGCCTATAATGTCTACAGTCATATAATGTCTACATGACTATAATGTCTACAGTCATATAATGTCTACAGGCCTATAATGTCTACAGGCCTATAATGTCTACAGTCACATAATGTGTTCAGGCCTATAATGTCTACAGTCATATAATGTCTACATGACTATAATGTCTACAGTCCTATAATGTCTACAGGCCTATAATGTCTACAGTCATATAATGTCTACATGACTATAATGTCTACAGTCATATAATGTCTTCAGGCCTATAATGTCTACAGTCCTATAATGTCTACAGGCCTATAATCTCTACATGACTATAATGTCGACAGGCCTATAATGTCTACAGTCATATAATGTCTACATGACTATAATGTCTACAGGCCTATAATGTCTACAGTCCTATAATTTCTACAGGCCTATAATGTCTACAGTTCTATAATGTCTACAGGCCTATAATGTCTACAGTCCTGTAATGTCTACAGGCCTATAATGTCTACATGACTATAATGTCTACAGGCCTATAATGTCTACAGTCCTATAATGTCTACAGTTCTATAATGTCTACAGGCCTATAATGTCTACAGTCCTATAATGTCTACATGACTATAATGTCTATAGGCCTATAATGTCTACAGTCCTATAATGTCTACAGGCCTATAATCTCTACATGACTATAATGTCTACAGGCCTATAATGTCTACAGTCCTATAATGTCTACAGGCCTATAATGTCTACAGGCCTATAATGTCTACAGGCCTATAATGTCTACAGTCCTATAATGTCTACAGGCCTATAATGTTGACATGCCTATAATGTCTACAGTTCTATAATGTCTACAGGCCTATAATGTCTACAGGCCTATAATGTCTACAGGCCTATAATGTTGACATGCCTATAATGTTGACATGCCTATAATGTCTACATGACTATAATGTCTACAGGCCTATAATGTCTACAGGCCTATAATGTCTACAGGCCTATAATGTTGACATGCCTACTAAATTCAGAGATTGAAAACCCTTTGTGTTTTTTCTCCTTTTTGGAAATGACTTTGCTTTCGGTGCCTTGTCCTAAGACCTAAATTAAGATCTATATTTAAATAGATTCTCTCTCCCCTATGGTCAGTGACCGCCGGCAGCCTGATAACTAAGGTATTTAGTTTGCCCCAGGCATATGAGATAAAAGCATATGTATATTGATATATTGAGGTGACTAACTAGCTCGTCCTTGGGCCATGCAATGAGAGAGAGAGAGAGAGAGAGAGAGAGAGAGAGAGAGAGAGAGAGAGAGAGAGAGAGAGAGAGAGAGAGAGAGAGAGAGGCGTATATTTAAATATGTATGTGTTTGGTGGTTATAGTTATAGTACTACCTCAGTCCGGCTGAGAATGGGGGTATATCTCTCATCTCTCGCCAGGCAGTCACACAGCGACAGAAGAACCGCATGGGGAGAATTGACTCGGGGACAGAGTGTATGCAGGGGGTTTCAATCTTCAGGCAAATCCATCTGAATACAGGACCTGGTTTATTGCCTTATTTGGGCTGTGTTCTGTATGCAAATGAAGGGAGGGAGGGGTTGAGAGTTGTAGAGGTAGTGTTGATGGGGGAGGGGTAGGGGAAGAGGGGGGGGACGCACTTCGGGTATATGCATAATGAGATTCTCAGGGTCATCAGACCCAGGACTAGAAGCACGACACAGCCTCGGGGGGAGGGAAGGAGGAGGGGGGAGGAGTAGAGACCCAGGGGCAAGGGTGTGTGGGGTAATGGTGGCTGGGGAGGGGGTGGTGGGAGGGGGGTCGCAGCGGGGAGTATCCAGTCCCCAGGTGGACAAAGCCTCCAAAAGGCCCCTAGCCCCCCCAGCCCTATCCCTACTCCTAGACCCCCATACCCCCATACCCCCACACCCCATTCCCCATATCCCCATACCCCATAAACACACTCCTATACCCCTTATGTTAGCTAGAGCTTACCGTCTATGCCTGCCTCCCTCTCCCTCCTTGCAGCAATAAGTGCATTAGCCCTCATCACAATCTCTCCAATTATGCAAACTGATCTGTGTGTTTAATAATTGTCCTCTTCAGATGCATTCAATTGGATCCAAATGGGAGTAGAATTGATTTTTTTGTAAGATATTAGCAGATTATTTTGAGTGCCCCCTAATTTTAATCGATTTGAATAATAGTTATTCATGTGATCTTTTGCCTCATGTCACACTGTCACAGTACAGGCAGCGAGGCACGACGCAACCCGACCCGACACGACATGACACACCCTCAAGGAGATGTAGGCTAACTGTACGGTGAAAGATATGCATAGATATTACAACATGTTAGAGGAGTTTGATAAGACAAGTTTGCTTCAGCATAATTTAACCTGTTGGGGCTAGGGGGCAGTATTTTCACGGCTGGATAAAAAAAACGTACTCGATTTAATCTGGTTACTAATCCTACCCAGTAACTAGAATATGCATATACTTATTATATATGGATAGAAAACACCCTAAAGTTTCTAAAACTGTTTGAATGGTGTCTGTGAGTATAACAGAACTCATTTGGCAGGCAAAACCCTGAGACATTTTCTGACAGGAAGTGGATACCTGATGTGTTGAATTACCTTTAAGCCTATGCCATTGAAACACACAGGGGTTGATTAATGTTTTGGCACTTCCTATTGCTTCCACTAGATGTCACCAGCCTTTACAAAGTGTTTTGAGTCTTTTACTGTGAGATCTGACCGAACAAGAGCCTTGGAACGGTGATGGCCGATTAGACTCTGGCGCGCGAGTTCATGTTGGGTACCCTCGTTCCAATACGTTATAAAAGAGAATGCATTCGTCCACCTTGAATATTATTCATGTTCTGGTTAAAAAAGGCACTAATGATTTATGCTATACAACGTTTGACAAATATATTTTTTCCCCTCGTTCATGACGAGAAGTCCGGCTGGCTTAGATCATGTGCTAACAACACGGAGCTTTTTGGACATAAATGATGAGCTTTTTTGAACAAAACTACATTCGTTATGGACCTGGGATTCCTGGAAGTGACATCTGATGAAGAGAATCAAAGGTAATGGATTATTTACATAGTATTTTCGATTTTAGATCTCTCCAACATGGCCGTTTGACTGTATAGCAAAGCGTATTTTTCTGGGCGCAGTGCTCAGCTTATTGCAAAGTATGATTTCCCAGTAAGGTTATTTTTAAATCTGGCAAGTTGATTGCGTTCAAGAGATGTAAATCTATAATTCTTTAAATGACAATATAATATTTTACCAATGTTTTCTAATTTTAATTATTTAATTTGTGGTGCTGACTTGACTGCCGGTTATTGGAGGGAAACGATTTCCTGAACATCAACGCCATAGTAAACCGCTGTTTTTGGATATAAATATGAACTTGATAGAACTAAAAATGCATGTATTGTCTAACATAATGTCCTAGGAGTGTCATCTGATGGAGATTGTTAAAGGTTAGTGCATCATTTTAGCTGGTTTTATGGTTTTGGTGACGCCTGTCTTTGAATTGACAAAACATTACACACAGCTATTGTCAATGTACTCTCCTAACATAATCTAACTTTATGCTTTCGCCGTAAAACCTTTTTGAAATCGGACAACGTGGTTAGATTAAGGAGATGTTTATCTTTCAAAGGGTGTAAGATAGTTGTATGTTTGAAAAATTTGAATTTTGACATTTATTTGGTTTCAAATTTGCCGCTCTTGAAATGCACCTGCTGTTGATAGGGTGCACCACGGGTGGCACGCTAGCGTCCCACATAGCCCCAAGAAGTTAACACAATGTTTACCTAAATTAGAATCAGTCGAACTTAGAACAAAGGATTTCAATAACCCTCACAACCCCTTTCTACTGTTCTGCTTAGGGTATACAACTAATGGCATTGTTCCCTAATGGCATTGTTCCCTTGTTCCCGCCTTTCCTGTGGCTCAGTTGGTAGAGCATGGTGTTTGCAATGCCAGCATGGTGTGTGCAATGCCAGGGTTGTGGGTTCGATTTCCACGGGGGGCAGTACAAAAAACAACCAAAAACAAAAAAATATGCATAAAATGAAATGTATGTATTCACTACTGTAAGTCGCTCTGGATAAGAGCGTCTGCTAAATGACTAAAATGTAAAAATGTTCCTGTTGCAGCAGATCAAATGTATTGCTTTCATTTAATATCTTACTTATGTATAAACTCTGTTTTTTATGAACAGCCTCCAGAATGCCTCTCGCCCGGCAGTCGCCATCACTTAAGGTTAAAAGAACACCAACGATGGAGAGAAGCAGAACAGGGATTTATCACTCAATAGATAGGATATATGATCTGTCAGGCAGTTCAAATATTAAACAGTGGAACATTGGCTACGTTGATCCTCCTAAATGTATTAATATTTAACAGGTGGCTCTTATGCATGTATACTGAAGATACCGGTCCAATTTCATTAAGGCCATTTGTCAATCTGGCCCTCATACCATCACGGTCACCTAATCATCCCCAGCTTAGAATTGGCTCATTCATTCCTCCTCCTCTCCCTTGTAACTATTCCCCAGGTTTTGCTGTAAATGAGAATGTGTTCTCAGTCAAATTACCTGGTAAAATAAGGGTTAAATAAAATAAAATTCATCTGGGTGGAGGGTACTGGTCTGGTCCTATGGGCCTGTTAGAGACCAGAGACAGAGACACTTGGAGAGGACAGGAGACAACTGTCAGGACTGGGCAGACCAGGGACGGAGACATTTGGAGAGGACAGGGGATGACTGTCAGGACTGAGCAGACCAGGGACGGAGACATTAGGAGAGGACAGGGGACGACTGTCAGGACTGAGCAGACCAGGGACGGAGACATTTGGAGAGGACCGTGGACAACTGTCAGGACTGTAGAGACCAGGGATGGAGACAATTGAAAAGACAGGGGATGACTGTCAGGTCACCAACCTTGCTATTTTGTTTGTTTTTTCGCATTGTTTGTAATTTTTTTCGTACATAATGTTGCCACTACCGTTTCTTATGTCCAAAAATACCTTCTGGATATCAGAACAGCCATTAAAGTTTTTCTTTAATGAGTTGGACGAGAGGGATTTACTCCAGACACCCAAACAGAACCTCATCCCTGTCATTTGCAGGAGAAAGAGACAGAGGGTTCGCGAAAGGAGATCGGGGTGCCTTCTGAGGATCCGGCGACGAGTGGCTAGTCTGCCTTTAACATCGGTACTATTGGCCAACGTACAATCTGGATAATAAAGGGAACGAACTAAAAGCACGTATATCCTATCAACGGGACATTAAAAACTGTAATATCTTATGTTTCACCGAGTCGTGGCTGAACGACGACATGAATAACATACGGCTGGCGGGTTTTACACTGTATCGGCAGGATAGAACAGTAGCCTCTGGTAAGACAAGGTGTGGCGGTCTATGTATATTTGTAAACAACAGCTCGTGCATGATATCTAAGGAAGTCTCTAGGTTTTGCTCGCCTTAGGTAAAGTATCTCATGATAAGCTGTAGACCACACTATTTACCAAGAGAGTTTTCATCTATATTTTTCAGAGCTGTCTATTTACCACCTCAAACCGATACTCGCACTCAACTAGCTGTATACGGCCATAAGCAAACAGGAAAAATTCTCATCCAGAGACGGCACTCCTAGCGGCCGGGGACTTTAATGCAGGGAAACTTAAATCGGTTTTACCTCATTTCTACCAGCATGTTTTAATGTGCAACCAGAGGGAAAAAAAACTAAGACCCCTTTACTCCACACACAGAGACGCGTACAAAGCTCTCCCTCGCCCTCCATTTGGCAAATCTGACCATAATTATATGCTCCTGATTCCTGCTTACAAGCTAAAACTAAATCAGGAAGCACCAGTGACTCAGTCAATACAAAACTGGTCAGATGAAGCAGATGCTAAGCTACATGACTGTTTTGCTAGCACAGACTGGAATATGTTCCAGGATTCTTCCGATGGAATTGAGGAGTACACCACATCAGTCACTGGCTTCATCAATAAGTGGATCGATGACGTCGTCCCCACAGTGATTGTAGGTACATACCCCAACCAGAAGCCATGGATTACAGGCAACATCCGCACTGAACTAAAGGGTAGAGCTGTTTGTGCTAGCAAAACAGTCCTGTAGCTTAGCATCTGCTTCATTTGACCACTTTTAATTGACCGAGTCACTGGTGCTTCCTGCATTTTCCTGTTTCAAGGAGCCGGACTCTAACCAGGAAGGTTATAAGAAATCCTGCTATGCACTCTGATGAACCATCAAACAGGCAAAGCATCAATAAAGTACTGACACGAGCCCACCAGATGAGCTAAATTACTTCTATGCTCGCTTTGAGGCAAGTAACACTGAAACATGCATGAGAGCATCAGATGTTCCGGAAGACTGTGTGATCACGTTCTCACTAGCCGATGTGAGTAAGACCTTTAACCTGTTAGGGCTAGGGGGCAGTATTTGCACGGCTGGATAAAAGAAATGTACCCGATTTAATCTGGTTACTAATCCTACCCAGTAACTAGAATATGCATATACTTATTATATATGGATAGAAAACACTCTAAAGTTTCTAAAACTGTTTGAATGGTGTCTGTGAGTATAACAGAACTCATTTGGCAGGCAAAACCCTGAGACATTTTCTGACAGGAAGTGGATACCTGATGTGTTGTATTACCTTTAAACCTATGCCATTGAAAAACACAGGGGCTGAGGAATATTTTGGCACTTCCTATTGCTTCCACTAGATGTCACCAGCCTTTACAAAGTGTTTTGAGTCTTCTGGAGGGAGATCTGACCGAACAAGAGCCATGGAACGATGATGGCCCATTAGACACCTGGCGCGCGAGTTCATGTTGGGTACCCTCGTTCCAATACGTTATAAAAGAGAATGCATTCGTCCACCTTGAATATTATTCATGTTCTGGTTAAAAAAGGCCCTAATGATTTATGCTATACAACGTTTGACATGTTTGAACGAACGTAAATATATTTTTTCCCCTCGTTCATGACGAGAAGTCCGGCTGGCTTAGATCATGTGCTAACAAGACGGAGATTTTTGGACATAAATGATGAGGTTTTTTGAACAAAACTACATTCGTTATGGACCTGTGATACCTGGAAGTGACATCGGATGAAGAGAATCAAAGGTAATGGATTATTTACATAGTATTTTCGATTTTAGATCTCCCCAACATGACGTCTAGTCTGTATCGCAACGCGTATTTTTCTGGGCGCAGTGCTCAGATTATTGCAAAGTGTGATTTCCCAGTAAGGTTATTTTTAAATCTGGCAAGTTGATTGCGTTCAAGAGATGTAAATCTATAATTCTTTAAATGACAATATAATATTTTACCAATGTTTTCTAATTTTAATTATTTAATTTGTGGTACTGACTTGACTGCCGGTTATTGGAGGGAAACGATTTCCTCAACATCAATGCCATAGTAAAACGCTGTTTTTGGATATAAATATGAACTTGATAGAACTAAAAATGCATGCATTGTCTAACATAATGTCCTAGGAGTGTCATCTGATGGAGATTGTAAAAGGTTAGTGCATCATTTTAGCTGGTTTTATGGTTTTGGTGACCCTGTCTTTGAATTGACAAAACATTACACACAACTCTTGTAAATGTACTGTCCTAACATACTCTAAATTTATGCTTTCGCCGTAAAACCTTTTTGAAATCGTAAAACGTGGTTAGATTAAGGAGATGTTTATCTTTCAAAGGGTGTAAAATAGTTGTATGTTTGAAAAATTTGAATTTTGACATTTATTTGGATTCAAATTTGCCGCTCTTGAAATGCACCTGCTGTTGATGGAGTGCACCACAGGTGGGACGCTTGCGTCCCACCTAGCCCATAGAGGTTAAACAGGTTAACATTCACAAAGCCGCAGGGCCAGACGGATTACCAGGACGTGTACTCCGAGCACGTCCTGGTAAACACTGGCAAGTGTCTTCACTGACATTTTCAACCTCCCTGTCTGAGTCTGTAATATCAACATGTTCCAAGCAGACCATCATAGTCCCTGTGCCCAAGAACACTAAGGTAACCTACCTAAATGACTACCGACCCGTAGCACTCATGTCTGTAGTCATGAAGTGCTTTGAAAGGCTAGTCATGGTTCACATCAACACCATTATCCCAGAAACCCTAGACCCACACCAATTTGTATACCTCCCCAACAGATCCACAGATGATGCAATCTCTATTGCACTCCACACTGCCCTTTCCCACTTGGACAAAAGGAACACTTACTATGTGAGAATGCTATTCATTGACTACAGCTCAGCGTTCAACACTGTAGTGCCCTCAAAGCTCATCAATAAGCTAAGGACCCTGGGACTAAACACCTCCCTCTGCAACTGGATCCTGGACTTCCTGATGGGCCGCCCCCAGGAGGTAAGGGTAGGTAGCAACACATTGTCATGTCGTTGGCCTCTTTTGGTACAGGGAGGACAGTTGACCCCCTCCCTTTTGCACCACCACCCAACCTACCTTCCCCCCAATCCACCCTGTGTGTAAAGGGTTGTAAAAACTCTAAAATTCCAGGAGAGTCTCTGGCCACATGGCCCATAGAGAGACACAGGAAATTCTTCAAACTCATAGAATTGGAGAGCCAAGCGACATTTTGTGTTCTGGAGAAGGTATGGAAGATTGGTGAAGAATCCAGCTACGAACTGATCCGCTTGGTACAATTTTGTGATACTCAGAAGAGACAATATAGCCATATTACCATAAAACTGTTTATATAATAGACTCAGCTTGAGACTTGCATCATAATGGGTGTATGGAATGTATTAATAAGGATAAAGCTTTTATAATACATTGAGATGCGATGTACTGATGTAATGTGATAGAATTGTATTTCTGTAACCAAATCTAACTCAGTCATAGGCACGCCCCCAGGGACCCATACAGGACCAGGCGTCATTTGACAAGCCTGTTCTATGGGCACTATAAAACACCCCCTGATTTACATTTCTTCAGACCAGGCCTACACTCCATGGCCAATAGGTTTTACCATCCAATTCCTCTACTGAAAGTGAACCATACCACGTGGTTAACTTTTAGACTATTGATACCGACAGAATAAGAACAAGTCTTTGATATTAATTATTAGTCTGCAGCTAAGTAAATTATGTCATTGAACACGAAGACCAACGAAACAACCATTCTATGACGACATTAATGAATGTCGCTTTGAAAAGATCCATTCTAACCGAGAGAGAGACTCTCCATCAGAACTACTCTCCAACAAGAATCAGAACGACACACTGAGCGTAAATATATATTGATTGCAATTGTTCCCGAATGAGCGAGCCTTCAATTGTCAATTGTTAATATTAATGAACTCTGTGTGCCACAGCTGACCTTTTATGATCCATTGTTCAACAGGCCGACCTGCCTGTTTAGCCCACAAGGACACATTCCTCTACCAATCCTTTGTGACGATAATTACTGTTTGTATGTCTTCTGTTAATTACTTAGTGTAGTAAATAAATGATTTTAAGACAATTGATGTATGGATGATTTTAGTAAAGACTGGGTTCGTGCAGATACAACAATTTACGACGTTTGGAATGAGACTGGACTAAAGGTAAAATACACCATTTAAACCAGAAGATAATCGGCCTATACTATAATAGAATATAATATTATAGTACAGGAAAGTTATATTAGGAAAATTATAGCTTTGTAATCTGAATATTCTCCTTGGTGCCCCGATCTCCTAGTTAATTACAATTAAACGATTAATCAGTTTAATCGCGTGATAATAATTACAGGGAGCTAATTGATAAACATATCTTCAGTTTAATGGTACCGCCAAAGACACGACAACATATACCACGCTGATCTTCAACACAGGGGCCCCTCAGGGGTGTGTGCCTCAGTCCCCTCCTGTACTCTCTGTACACTCATGATTGCACGGCCAGGTACGACTCCAACACCATCATTAAATTTGCCAATGACACAACAGTGGTAGGCCTGATAACCGACAACGGCGAGACAGCCCATAGGGAGGAGGTCAGAGACCTGACTGTGTGGTGCAAGGATTTAACATGATCAAGACAAAGGAGTTGATTTTGGACTACAGGAAAATGAGGACCGAGCACGCCCCCATTCTCATCGACGGGGCTGTAGTGGTGCAGGTTAAGAGATTCAAGGTCCTTGGCATCTACATCACCAACAAACTAACATGGTCCAAGCACACCAATACAATTGTGGAGAGGGCACAACAAAACCTATTCCACCTCAGGAGACTGAAAAGATTTTGCATGGGTCCTCAGATCCTAAAAAGGTTCTACAGCTGCACCATCGAGAGCATCCTGACTGGTTGCATCACTGCCTGGTATGGCAACTGCTCGGCCTCCGACCGCAAGGCACTACAGAGGGTAGTACATATGGTCCAGTACATCACTGGAGCCAAGCTTCCTGCCATCTAGGACCTCTACACCAGGAGTTGTCAGAGGAAGGCCCTGAAAATTGTCAGACCCCAGCCACCCTGGTCATAGACTGTTCTCTCTGCTACAGCACGGCAAGCGGTACCGGAGCGTCAAGTCTAGGTCCAAGAGGCTTCTAAGTAGCTTCTACCCCCAAGCCATAAGACCCCTGAACATCTAATCAAATGGCCACCCAGACTATTTGCATTGCCCCCCCCCCCCCCCCCTCCCCGGGAACACTTCTGCTATTCTCTGTTATTATCTATGCATAGTCACTTTAATAACTCTACCTACATGTACATATTACCTCAATTACCTCAACTAACCGGTACCCGCGCACATTGACTCTGTACCAATAGCCCCTGTATATAGCCTCGCTATTGTTATTTTACTGCTGCTCTTTAATTATTTGTTACTTTATTTTGATTTAGATTTTTTGTCTTTTTCTTGAACTGCATTGTTGGTTAATGGCTTGCAAGTAAGCATTTCACTGTAAGGTCTACAGCTTTTGTATTCGGCGCATGTGACAAATAAAGTTTGATTCGATTTTGACCTTGAGAGTTTAAAATAAATAAAGACTATATTGTTTAGCTGTATCATTTTGAAGATCTCTGTGAATTGTATAAACAATGTCCAGTGCAGTCATGTAGGATGAAGTTAAAACCTCACTTGTATCATTCAGAGAAAGATTCTCCTGATTTGGACAGAGAATTAATGCATTCCACTCTTCATGAACATCTCACCAATGGTATAAACCAGATAAACAGCTCTATCTGTAACGTTTCAATACCAATCACGATGAATTATGCTGTCTTTTGAGTCCACATGTCCTTGTTGTTACAATGCTGAAATGAAATCAGCTAAACTAAGAAATAGGAGTCAATATAACTGCCAATTTCTCATGGATCAGTTTGTGTCTTTCACCAATGTATAGTACATCTAAATGTGTTGCATTGTATAAGACTACTACTGCTACATGAAACCTCTATTTGCTGCCTGCTGTACATCTGGCCTCTTGTTTCATTTCCTGTGACTATACGTCTCCTCTCCAAAAGGCAGGGCATCTGAAATGGGACATTTTAACAACCCCTTATTCCCTCTCTCTCTCTACTCCACCATGTCCCTTTCTGCACTTAAGTGTCATTTTCATTCCAAACCTCAATTACCAATTTGTCTTTGTGGCACGGGGTAATTTACATGCATCCGTTTCAAGGCAAGCAGAGGAGTTTTTTGTATTTTTTATTATATGCTAAATGCACTAAAGGGTAGCGTTTTTCCCATCACATGCTATTTTCCCTAGGTCTTGGTTTTGATGGCGAGTGACTGAGTCTGTGTCTGAGGGACTGCGGTTGAGTTCCCATTGGAGCACTATTCCCTTTACCTTTGACCAGTCATGGGGCCTGGTCAAAATTAGTGTACTAAGTAGGGTGACATTTAGGATACATCTGTGCCTCTTGTTCTCATAGCTCTTGTTCCTCTGTGACGTCTTGATGACAAGCGTCTTTAATATGCATGAGGGAATGAATAGGCAGCGCCCCACGCTCTGCATATTGTCCTCCCAGGTTTTGAAAGTTGAGGGCGGCCTGGCTGTGTTGAGACTTTGGGGTTGTAGGTAGGAGAGTAGGATAGGGAGACGAATATCACAGTGATATTAAAATAATTATGTTTTTAGGATTGTAGCCTCTGTTGTGTCCCACCATTAAATAAGATAACAGAAAGGGTAATTGTCTGCATGTCCTTAGGTTGTTTGTATTGTGTTTCTGTTTTCAGCGGTGGGCTACAAAGACAGAGACATTAGCCACAGCTGAAGGACGCATGCCATGCCAGTCGCTGTGGGTCGGTGGGTAAGATGAGAAAGAGAGAGAAAGAGACAGAGAGATAGAGAGAGAGACATATCTCATCCTGGAATATACACCTGCCTTTGGCCTAAAGAGCAGGAACCCAGACTTCATCAAAGAAATCGGAAATACCGACATTGTCATCTTACAAGAAACATAGTATAGAGGAGATGGACCCACTGATTGCCCTCTAGGTACAGAGAGTTGGTAGTCCCATCCACCAAACTACCAGGTGTGAAACATGGTAGGGACTCAGGGGGTATGCTAATTTGGCATAGTGCAGACCTAACCCACTATTAAATTGGTCAAAACAGGAACATTTTACATCTGTCTAGAAATTAACAAGGAAATGATCTCCTCATGTGTGCTACCTATATCCCCCCAATAGAATCCCCATACTTTAACCTGTTAGGGCTAGGGGGCAGTATTTGCACGGCTGGATAAAAAAAATGTACCCGATTTAATCTGGTTACTAATCCTACCCAGTAACTAGAATATGCATATACTTATTATATATGGATAGAAAACACTCTAAAGTTTCTAAAACTGTTTGAATGGTGTCTGTGAGTATAACAGAACTCATTTGGCAGGCAAAACCCTGAGACATTTTCTGACAGGAAGTGGATACCTGATGTGTTGTATTACCTTTAAACCTATGCCATTGAAAAACACAGGGGCTGAGGAATATTTTGGCACTTCCTATTGCTTCCACTAGATGTCACCAGCCTTTACAAAGTGTTTTGAGTCTTCTGGAGGGAGATCTGACCGAACAAGAGCCATGGAACGATGATGGCCCATTAGACACCTGGCGCGCGAGTTCATGTTGGGTACCCTCGTTCCAATACGTTATAAAAGAGAATGCATTCGTCCACCTTGAATATTATTCATGTTCTGGTTAAAAAAGGCCCTAATGATTTATGCTATACAACGTTTGACATGTTTGAACGAACGTAAATATATTTTTTCCCCTCGTTCATGACGAGAAGTCCGGCTGGCTTAGATCATGTGCTAACAAGACGGAGATTTTTGGACATAAATGATGAGCTTTTTTGAACGAAACTACATTCGTTATGGACCTGTGATACCTGGAAGTGACATCTGATGAAGAGAATCAAAGGTAATGGATTATTTACATAGTATTTTCGATTTTAGATCTCCCCAACATGACGTCTAGTCTGTATCGCAACGCGTATTTTTCTGGGCGGAGTGCTCAGATTATTGCAAAGTGTGATTTCCCAGTAAGGTTATTTTTAAATCTGGCAAGTTGATTGCGTTCAAGAGATGTAAATCTATAATTCTTTAAATGACAATATAATATTTTACCAATGTTTTCTAATTTTAATTATTTAATTTGTGGTACTGACTTGACTGCCGGTTATTGGAGGGAAACGATTTCCTCAACATCAATGCCATAGTAAAACGCTGTTTTTGGATATAAATATGAACTTGATAGAACTAAAAATGCATGCATTGTCTAACATAATGTCCTAGGAGTGTCATCTGATGGAGATTGTAAAAGGTTAGTGCATCATTTTAGCTGGTTTTATGGTTTTGGTGACCCTGTCTTTGAATTGACAAAACATTACACACAACTCTTGTAAATGTACTGTCCTAACATACTCTAAATTTATGCTTTCGCCGTAAAACCTTTTTGAAATCGTAAAACGTGGTTAGATTAAGGAGATGTTTATCTTTCAAAGGGTGTAAAATAGTTGTATGTTTGAAAAATTTGAATTTTGACATTTATTTGGATTCAAATTTGCCGCTCTTGAAATGCACCTGCTGTTGATGGAGTGCACCACGGGTGGGACGCTTGCGTCCCACCTAGCCCATAGAGGTTAACAATTACAGCTTCTCCATCCTAGAGGAGAAGATCAACCATTTACAGACCCAGGGACATGTACTAGTCTGTGGTAACTGACACCCTCAGCACACAAGGGGACAAACACCTATCTGGAGGTGACAGCATTCCCTCCCAAATATGCTATGACTATGACAAAACAACCAACAAAAATGGGTCACAACTCCTGCAAATTTGTCGCAAGCTGGGTCTGTATATATTCAATGGTAGGCTTCGACGGGACTCCTACGGTAGCTAAACCTACAGCTCATCCCTTCGCAGTAGTACTGTAGACTACTTTATCACTGACCTCAACAGAGAGTCTCTCAGAGCTTTCACAGTCATCCCACTGACTCCCTTATCAGATCACAGCAAAATCACAGTCTACTTGAACAGAACAAAATTAAATTATGGTGTATCGAAGCCAAAAGAACTGAGTAATATTAACCTCTTGACGGTCGCCTAGGATAGGGGGCGCCACAGCGCATTTTGAAAAAAATTAGTGCCCATTTTAAACGGCCTACTACTCAAACTCAGAAGCTAGGATATGCATATAATTAATACTTGTGGATAGAAAACACCCTAAAGTTTCTAAAACTGTTTGAATGGTGTCTGTGAGTATAACAGAACTCATATGGCAGTCAAAACCCCGAGACAGATGGAAACAGGAAGTGGAATTCTGAATTGCGAACTCAACTTCATCACGTTGCCTATTAATCACACCGTGAGCTATGGTTCATTGAGCACTTCCTATTGCTTCCACTAGATGTCCCCAGTCTTTACAAAGTGATTTGAGACTCCTACTGTGAAAACTGAATGAATGAGATGCAGTGGAACGGGGTCACACGGAGAGGGCCATCACCATTATGACGCCGGCGCCCCTGGTTACCCTCCCCTTTCGAAACGTTTTGAAACACAATGCAATCATCCTCCTTGAATCTTATTGGCTCTCTTGTTGAAAAACGCCCTGAAGATTTATGTTATACAACGTTTGACATGTTTGAACGAACCTAAATGGGAAAAAAATGCATTTTCTCGAAATGGCTGTCCCGTGGCCGATGGAGCATTTGGATCAGCTTTCAGACGCGCTAACAAGAACAAGCTCTTGGATCATAAAGGAGTAATTTTTTCGAACGAAAATACATTTGTTGTGGACCTGGGATTCCTGGAAGTGCTTTCTGATGACGACAACCAAAGGTAAGGGATTATTGACAAAAGTATACAAGACTAGATGTGATTTGCGATTGTTCCAAGATGGCGCTGACCTGTAACGTTAGCCTATTTTTCAGAGTATTGCATCCCCTTTCATCGCAAAGTATGATTACCCAGTAAAGTTCATTTTAAATCTGGCATTACAGGTGCTTTCAAGAGATATTCATCTATAAATCTTAGAATGACAATATTACATTTTAAAAATGTTTTCGAATAGTAATTTAGTAAATTGTAGCTCTGTTTCATCGGATGCATTTGAGGGAAAATAGTTAGTCAACGTTACGCACCGATGTAAAATGCTGTTTTTAAATATGAATATGAACTTTATCGAACAAAAGAATGCATGTATTGTGTAACATGATGTCCTAGGTGTGTCATCTGATGAAGATTGTCAAAGGTTAGTGCTGCATTTAGCTGTTATTTGGTTATTTGTGATGCATGTGGTTGGTCGGAAAATGGCTATGTGGCTACTTTTACGATATACTCCTCTAACATAATCTAATGTTTTTCTTTTGCTGTAAAGCCTTTTTGAAATCGGACAACGTGGTTCGATTCAGGAGAGGTGTATCTATAAAATGATATAATTTGAAAAAAAAATTGAAAAAAAAAAATATTTAAATGTTGTTAACCTGTTGGGTCTAGGGGGCAGCATTTGCACGTCTGGATAAAAAAAATGTACCCGATTTAATCTGGTTACTAATCCTACCCAGTAACTAGAATATGCATATACTTATTATATATGGATAGAAAACACTCTAAAGTTTCCAAAACTGTTTGAATGGTGTCTGTGAGTATAACAGAACTCATTTGGCAGGCAAAACCCTGAGACTTTTTCTGACAGGAAGTGGATACCTGATGTGTTGTATTGACTTTAAACCTATCCCATTGAAAAACACAGGGGTTTAGGAATATTTTGGCACTTCCTATTGCTTCCACTAGATGTCACCAGCCTTTACAAAGTGTTTTGAGTCTTCTGGAGGGAGATCTGACCGAACAAGAGCCATGGAACGTTGATGTCCCATTAGACACCTGGCGCGCTAGTTCATGTTGGGTACCCTCGTTCCAATACGTTATAAAAGAGTATGCATTCGTCCACCTTGAATATTATTCATGTTCTGGTTAAAAAAGGCCCTAATGATTTATGCTATACAACGTTTGACATGTTTGAACGAACGGAAATATATTTTTTCCCCTCGTTCATGACGAGAAGTCCGGCTGGCTTACATCATGTGCTAACGAGACGGAGATTTTTGGACATAAATTATGAGCTTTTTTGAACAAAACTACATTCGTTATGGACCTGTGATACCTGGAAGTGACATCTGATGAAGAGAATCAAAGGTAATGGATTATTTACATAGTATTTTCGATTTTAGATCTCCCCAACATGACGTCTAGTCTGTATCGCAACGCGTATTTTTCTGGGCGCAGTGCTCAGATTATTGCAAAGTGTGATTTCCCAGTAAGGTTATTTTTAAATCTGGCAAGTTGATTGCGTTCAAGAGATGTAAATCTATAATTCTTTAAATGACAATATAATATTTTACCAATGTTTTCTAATTTTAATTATTTAATTTGTTACGCTGACTTGACTGCCGGTTATTGGAGGGAAACGATTTCCTCAACATCAATGCCATAGTAAAACGCTGTTTTTGGATATAAATATGAACTTGATAGAACTAAAAATGCATGCATTGTCTAACATAATGTCCTAGGAGTGTCATCTGATGGAGATTGTAAAAGGTTAGTGCATCATTTTAGCTGGTTTTATGGTTTTGGTGACCCTGTCTTTGACTTGACAAAACATTACACACAACTCTTGTAAATGTACTGTCCTAACATACTCTAAATTTATGCTTTCGCCGTAAAACCTTTTTGAAATCGTAAAACGTGGTTAGATTAAGGAGATGTTTATCTTTCAAATGGTGTAAAATAGTTGTATATTTGAAAAATTTGAATTTTGACATTTATTTGGATTCAAATTTGCCGCTCTTGAAATGCACCTGCTGTTGATGGAGTGCACCACGGGTGGCACGCTAGCGTCCCACCTAGCCCCAAGGTAAGCTAATGTCGATAGAATTTTTCGCTGGATGTCGCACAGGGGTTAATGAATGCTATAGATGGAAGGAAAGTAGTGTGGAAACCTACCAAAAAACAAAACAATTAGGCAACAACAAATTCAATCCCTTTTAGACAACTGGACAAAACGTTTCACTGTAATCCTGAAGGTGTAAACTTGACAGTAGAAAACCCGAAAGAGTATATTTATTAACCTCTCAGCTTCCCTATCAAATCTAAACATTTGATGCAGACAACCAAAGAAAGACAACAACAATGACAAATGGTTTGATGAAGAATGCAAAAACCTAAGAAAGAAATTGAGAAACCTGTCCAACCAAAAACAAAGAGACCCAGAAAACCTGTGCCTTCACTATGGTGAATCACAAAAATTATACAGAAGTACACTATGGAAAAAGAAGGAACAGCAGGTCAGAAATCAGCTCACTTTAATTGAAGAATGCATAGAATCTAACCACTTCTGGGAAAATTGGAACACACTAAACAAACAACAACACGAAGAGTTATCTATCCAGAACAGAGATGTGTGGATAAACCACTTCTCCAATCCTTTTGGCTCTATAACAAAGAACAAGCAGCAAAAACATATACATGATTAAACACAAATCTTAGAATTCAATTTTAAAGACTACCAGAACCCACTGGATTCTCCAATTACATTGAATGAACTACAGGACAAAATACAAACCCTCCAACCCAATAAGGCCTGTGGTGTTGATGGTGTCCTAAATGAAATGATAAAATATACAGACCACAAATTCCAATTGGCCATACTTAAACTATTTAACATCATCCTCAGCTCTGGCATCTTCCCCAATATTTGGAAACCAAGGACTGATCACACCAATCCACAAGAGTGGAGACAAATTTGACCCCAATAACTTCCGTGGGATATGTGTCAACAGCAACCTTGGGAAAATCCTCTGCAATGTCATTACCAGCAGACTCGTACATTTCTTCAGTGAAAACAATGTACTGAGCAACTGTCAAATAGTTTTTTAACCAAATTACCGTACGACAGACCACGTATTCACCCTGCACACCCTAATTCACAAACAAACAAACCAGAACAAAGGTGAAGTCTTGTCATGCTTTGTTGATTTCAAAAAAGCTTTTTTGGCAAAAAACACATACATTTCTTTCCACAGGGCCGGGAGGTGAGACAGGGATGCAGCTTAAGCCCCACCCTCTTCAACACATATATCAACGAATTGGCATGGGTACTAGAACAGTCTGCAGCACCTGGCCTCACCCTACTAGAATCTGAAGTCAAATGTCTACTGTTTTTTGATGATCCGGTGCTTCTGTCCCCAACCAAGGAGCACCTAGATCTTCTGCACAGATTCTGTTAGGCCTGGGCCCTGACATTAAATCTCAGTAAATCATTAAATCCCAACCAAGAATTCCCAAAATGGAACAAACACCAAATTGAGACTCTGCATGCAGAATTCTGTAAAAATATCCTCCGTATACAACGGAAAACACCAAATAATGCATGCAGAGCAGAATTAGCTGATACCCGCTAATTGTCAACATCCTGAAAAGAGCCGTTAAATTCTATAACCACATAAAAGGAAGCAATTCCCAAATCTTCCATAATAAAGCCATCACCTACAGTACAGATAGATTAACCTGGAGAAAAGTCCTGTAAGCAAGCTGGTGCTGAGGCTCTGTTCACAAACACAAACAGACCCCACAGAGCCACAGGACAGCAACACAATTAGACCCAACCAAATCATGAGAAAACAAAAAGATAATTACTTGACACATTGGAAAGAAATAACTTCTCTAGGCCTGGGGGCGCTATTTTCACGTCCGGATGAAAAGTGTTCCCAAAGTAAACTGCCTGCTACTCAGGCCCAGGATATGCATATCATTGGTAGATTTGGATAGAAAACACTCTAAAGTTTCTAAAACTGTTTGAATAATGTCTGTGAATATAACAGAACTGATTTGGCAGGTGAAACCCCAAGCACAATCCAACCAGGGAAAATTTTTTGGAGGTCAATCTGTTTTCCATTGGAATTCTATGGTAAGCCCGTTTTAATAGAAATATGCTTGCAGTTCCTATAGCTTCCAGTAGATGTCAACAGCCTTTAGAAATTGGTTGATGTTTTTCTTTAGATTAATGAAGAAGTACGGCTGTCCAGAACGAGGTGCCTGCCTAGGGCTCTCTAATGTTTTGATGCGCACGACCTGGAACACGCTTTCTTTGTTTTCCTCCGGTATTGAATACAGTTTATCCTGTCTTAAATTTGATTGATTATTTACGTTAAAAAAATACCTGAAGTTGTATTAGGAAAGTTGTTTGAAATGTTTGGATCAAGATTACAGGTAATTTATAAGATAATTTGTAGTCATGTAACGCGAGTTGGAACCGGTGTTTTTTTTTATCAAACATGCCAAATAAATTGACATTTTGGAGATATAACAACGGAATTAATCGAACATAAGGACCATTTGTGATGTTTATTCGACATATTGGAGTGCCAACAGAAGAAGTTCTTTAAAGGTAAGGCATGAATTAAATCGTTATTTCTGACTTTTGTGGGTTGAAATCTGATTTTCATGTGTTGGTATGCTGGGCGCTGTCCTCAGATTATCGCATGGTTTGCTTTCGCTGTAAAGCCTTTTTGACCTTTCTAGGGAGTTTTTCCTAGGGAGTTTTTCCTAGCCACCGTGCTTCTTTCACATGCATTGCTTGCTGTTTGGGGTTTTAGGCTGGGTTTCTGTACAGCACTTTGAGATATCAGCTGATGTACGAAGGGCTATATAAATACATTTGATTTGATTTGATTTGAAATGTGACACGTGGCTAGATTAACAAGAAGTTCAGCTTTAATTTGGTGTATTGCACTTGTGAATGTATGAAAGTAAAATATTTGTAATATTTTGGGGGGAATTTGGCGCTCTGCCATTTCACTGGATGTTGTCAAATCGATCCCGTTAATGGGATTTGAGCCATAAGAACTTAACCTGTTTGGGATAGGGGGCAGTATTTTCATGGCCGGATAAAAAAACGTACCTGATTTAATCTGGTTACTACTCCTGCCCAGAAACTAGAATATGCATATAATTAGTAGATTTGGATAGGAAACACTCTAAGGTTTCTAAAACTGATTGAATGGTGTCTGTGAGTATAACAGAACTCATATGGCAGGCCAAAACTTGAGAAGATTCTATATGGGAAGTGCCCTGTCTGACCATTTCTTGGCCTTCTGTAGCCTCTTTATCGAAAATACAGGATCTCTGCTGTAACGTGACATTTTCTAAGGCTTTCATTGGCTCTCAGAAGGCGCCAGAACGTTGAATGATAACTCTGCAGTCTCTGGGCGAAAAACAGTAGGGGTTTTGGAGAGTGGTACTTCTGAGAACAATGGCACTGGTGTGCACGTGCATGTGATAACTCCATTTGTCTCCCGGTTGGAATATTATTGCTATTTTACGAGAAAAATTGCATAAAATTTGATTTTAAACAGCGTTTGACATGCTTCGAAGTACGGTAATGGAATATTTAGAATTCTTTTGTCACGAAATGCTCCGGCGCGTCACCCTTCGGATAGTGACTTGAACGCACGAACAAAACGGAGCTATTTGGATATAACTATGGATTATTTGGAACCAAAACAACATTGGGTGTTGAAGTAGAAGTCCTGGGAGTGCATTCTGACAAAGAACAGCAAAGGTAATCAAATTTTTCTTATAGTAAATCTGAGTTTGGTGAGTGCCAAACTTGGTAGGTGTCAAATTAGCTAGCCGTGATGGCCGGGCTATCTACTCAGAATATTGCAAAATGTGCTTTCACCGAAAAGCTATTTTAAAATCGGACACCACGATTGCATAAAGGAGTTCTGTATCTATAATTCTTAAAATAATTGTTATGTTTTTTTGTCAACGTTTATCGTGAGTAATTTAGTAAATTCACCGGAAGTTTTCGGTGGGTATGCTAGTTCTGAACAAAACATGCTAATGTAAAAATATTTTTTTTTTATATAAATATGAACTTGATTGAACAAAACATGCATGTATTGTATAACATAATGTCCTAGGAGTGTCATCTGATGAAGATCATCAAAGGTTAGTGCTGCATTTAGCTGTGGTTTTGGTTTTTGTGACATATATGCTAGCTTGAAAAATGGGTGTGTGATTATTTCTGGCTGGGAACTCTCCTGACATAATCTAATGTTTTGCTTTCGTTGTAAAGCCTTTTTGAAATCGGACAATGTGGTTAGATAAAGGAGAGTCTTGTCTTTAAAATGGTGTAAAATAGTCATATGTTTGAAAAATTGAAGTTTTAGCATTTTTTAGGTATTTGTAATTCGCGCCACTCTATACCATTGGATATTGGTGAGGCGTTCCGCTAGCGGAACGTCTGTCCCTAACAGGTTTAACAAAAAAACAGAGCAAAGTAGAATGCTTTTCGGCCCTAAACAGAGAGTACACAGTGGCAGAATACCTGACCAC
Organism: Salmo salar; assembly: GCF_965601325.2. NCBI lineage: Eukaryota > Metazoa > Chordata > Actinopteri > Salmoniformes > Salmonidae > Salmo > Salmo salar. The sequence continues at coordinate 88,783,248 of NC_138296.1, read as the reverse complement.
GTTGACTGACCCAAAATTAAGGAAACCTTTGACTATGTACAGACTCAGGAGCATAGCCTTGCTATTGAGAAAGGCCGTCAAAGGCAGACCTGGCTCTCAAGAGAAGACAGGCTATGTGCACACTGCCCACAAAATGAGGTGGAAACTGAGCTGCACTTCCTAACCTCCTGCCAAATGTATTACCATGTTAGAGACACATATTTCCCTCAGATTACACAGACCCACAAAGAATTCAAAAATAAATCAAATTTTGATAAACTCCCACATCTATTGGGTGAAATATTGGGCTCCCGATGGTGTGCAGTGGTCTAAGGCACTCCATCTCAGTGCTAGAGGTGTCACTACAGACCCTGGTTCGATTCCAGGCTGTGTCACAACCGGACTTGATTGGGAGTCCCATAGGGCAGCGCACAATTGGCCCAGCGTCGTCCGGGTTAGGGGAGGGTTTGGCTGGGTTAGGCCGTCATTGTAAATAAGAATTTGTTCTTGACTGACATGCATAGTTAAATAGAGGTTAAATAAAATAAAAATATCACAGCAGCAAGATTTGTGACCTGTTACCATCAGAATAGGGCAACTAGTGAACAACAAACACCATTGTAAATACATGTTTATTTATTTTCCCTTTTGTACTTTAACCTGTTGGGGCTAGGGGGCAGTATTTTCACGGCTGGATAAAAAAACGTACCCGATTTAATCTGGTTACTAATCCTACCCAGTAACTAGAATATGCATATACTTACTATATATGGATAGAAAACACCCTAAAGTTTCTAAAACATTTTGAATGGTGTCTGTGAGTATAACAGAACTCATTTGGCAGGCAAAACCCTGAGACAGATTCTGACAGGAAGTGGATATCTGATTTGTTGTATTACCTTTAAATCTATGCCATTGAAAAACACAGGGGCTGAGGAATATTTTGGCACTTCCTATTGCTTCCACTAGATGTCACCAGCCTTTACAAAGTGTTTTGAGTCTTTTACTGTGAGATCTGACCGAACAAGAGCCATGGAACGGTGATGGCCGATTAGACTCTGGCGCGCGAGTTCATGTTGGGTACCCTCGTTCCAATACGTTATAAAGGAGAATGCATTCGTCCACCTTGAATATTATTAATGTTCTGGTTAAAAAAGGCCCTAATGATTTATGCTATACAACGTTTGACATGTTTGAACGAACGTAAATATATTTTTCCCACTCGTTCATGAAGTGAAGTCCGGCGGGCTTAGATCATGTGCTAACAAGACGGAGATTTTTGGACATAAATGATGAGCTTTTTTGAACAAAACTACATTCGTTATGGACCTGTGATACCTGGAAGTGACATCTGATGAAGAGAATCAAAGGTAATGGATTATTTACATAGTATTTTCGATTTTAGATCTCCCCAACATGGCGGCTAGTCTGTATCGCAACGCGTATTTTTCTGGGCGGAGTGCTCAGATTATTGCAAAGTGTGATTTCCCAGTAAGGTTATTTTTAAATCTGGCAAGTTGATTGCGTTCAAGAGATGTAAATCTATAATTCTTTAAATGACAATATAATATTTTACCAATGTTTTCTAATTTTAATTATTTAATTTGTGGTGCTGACTTGACTGCCGGTTATTGGAGGGAAACGATTTCCTCAACATCAATGCCATAGTAAAACGCTGTTTTTGGATATAAATATGAACTTGATAGAACTAAAAATGCATGCATTGTCTAACATAATGTCCTAGGAGTGTCATCTGATGGAGATTGTAAAAGGTTAGTGCATCATTTTAGCTGGTTTTATGGTTTTGGTGACCCTGTCTTTGAATTGACAAAACATTACACACAGCTATTGTCAATGTACTCTCCTAACATAATCTAACTTTATGCTTTCGCCGTAAAACCTTTTTGAAATCGGACAACGTGGTTAGATTAAGGAGATGTTTATCTTTCAAAGGGTGTAAGATAGTTGTATGTTTGAAAAATTTGAATTTTGACATTTATTTGGTTTCAAATTTGCCGCTCTTGAAATGTACCTGCTGTTGATGGAGTGCACCACGGGGGGGACGCTAGCGTCCCACCTAGCCCATAGAGGTTAACTATTTGCGCATACTTGCAACACTGTATATAGACATAATATGACCTTCATAATATGACATTTCTGTAACGCTTGTCGTCTGTAGAAGAAGGGGACCAAAGCGCAGCGTGGTGAGTGTTCATATTAATGATTTAATAATAAGAAACACTTCAAACAACCAAGAAAATGAACGACAGCCAACAGTTTTGTCAGGTCACAAAATGTACAAAACAGAAAATAACTACCCACCAAACCCCAAAGGAAAAAGGCTGCCTACGTATGACTCCCAATCACCGACAACGATGTACAGCTGTCCCTGATTGAGAGCCATACCAGGCCAAAACAATGAAATACAAAGCATAGAAAAAAGGACATAGAATGCCCACCCAAATCACACCCTGACCAAACGTAAATAGAGACATAAAAAAGGCTCTCTCAGGTCAGGGTGTGACAATTTCTTTATTCTTCTGGAACTTTTGTGAGTGTAATGTTTACTGTTAATTTTTTGTTTATTTCACTTTTGTTTATTACTTGCTTTGGCAATGTAAACTTATGTTTCCCATGCCAATGAAGCCCTTAAATTGAATTGAACTGAAATTGAATTGAGGGAGAGAGAGAGAGTGAAAGAAGAAAAAGATAGTGTTTATGTGCCTTCCGGGTAGTGGGGGTCTCTCTCTCCTGCTGCTGTCAGGGTCACCAGGTCTCTCCATGTCTCTCAGGTTGTGTCAGGGTCACCATGTCTCTCCATGTCTCTCAGGTTGTGTCAGGGTCACCAGGTCTCTCAGGTTGTGTCAGGGTCACCAGGTCTCTCCATGTCTCTCAGGTTGTGTCAGGGTCACCAGGTCTCTCAGGTTGTGTCAGGGTCACCAGGTCTCTCAGGTTGTGTCAGGGTCACCAGGTCTCTCCATGTCTCTCAGGTTGTGTCAGGGTCACCAGGTCTCTCAGGTTGTGTCAGTGTCACCAGGTCTCTCAGGTTGTGTCAGGGTCACCAGGTCTCTCAGGTTGTGTCAGGGTCACCAGGTCTCTCAGGTTGTGTCAGGGTCACCAGGTCTCTCCATGTCTCTCAGGTTGTGTCAGGGTCACCAGGTCTCTCCATGTCTCTCAGGTTGTGTCAGGGTCACCAGGTCTCTCAGGTTGTGTCAGGGTCACCAGGTCTCTCAGGTTGTGTCAGGGTCAGCAGGTCTCTCCATGTCTCTCAGGTTGTGTCAGGGTCACCAGGTCTCTCAGGTTGTGTCAGTGTCACCAGGTCTCTCAGGTTGTGTCAGGGTCACCAGGTCTCTCAGGTTGTGTCAGGGTCACCAGGTCTCTCCATGTCTCTCAGGTTGTGTCAGGGTCACCAGGTCTCTCCATGTCTCTCAGGTTGTGTCAGGGCCACCAGGTCTCTCAGGTTGTGTCAGGGTCACCAGGTCTCTCAGGTTGTGTCAGGGTCACCAGGTCTCTCCATGTCTCTCAGGTTGTGTCAGGGTCACCAGGTCTCTCAGGTTGTGTCAGTGTCACCAGGTCTCTCAGGTTGTGTCAGGGTCACCAGGTCTCTCCATGTCTCTCAGGTTGTGTCAGGGTCACCAGGTCTCTCCATGTCTCTCAGGTTGTGTCAGGGTCACCAGGTCTCTCCATGTCTCTCAGGTTGTGTCAGGGTCACCAGGTCTCTCCATGTCTCTCAGGTTGTGTCAGGGTCACCAGGTCTCTCCATGTCTCTCAGGTTGTGTCAGGGTCACCAGGTCTCTCCATGTCTCTTAGGTTGTGTCAGGGCCACCAGGTCTCTCCATGTCTCTCAGGTTGTAGCAGGGCCAATCCCTCCCTGTCAGTCCACAATTATATAAATGGAGGTGGGGGTTCATGGTGCACTTGGTGGGGGTATATAGATAGGTGGGGGTACTGAGTGGGGGTATATAGATAGGTAGGGGTACTGGGTGGGGGTATATAGATAGGTGGCTGTACTGGGTGGCGGCATATAGATAGGTGGGGGTACTGGGTGGGGGTATATAAATAGGTGGGGGTACTGGGTGGGGGTATATAGATAGGTGGGGGTACTGGGTGGGGGTATGTAAATAGGTGGGGGTACTGGGTGGGGGTATGTAAATAGGTGGGGGTACTGGGTGGGGGTATATAGATAGGTGGGGGTACTGGGTGGGGGTATAGAGATAGGTGGGGGTACTGGGTGGGGGTATATGGTGGGAGCCGATTAATATTTTCCATGCTTGCTGGTCTGGAGCGAGGCTCTGTCAACCACAGGTGTGATACTGCTTTGGAGGGAGATCTGACCGAACAAGAGCCATGGAACGATGATGTCCCATTAGACACCTGGCGCGCGAGTTCATGTTGGGTACCCTCGTTCCAATACGTTATAAAAGAGTATGCATTCGTCCACCTTGAATATTATTCATGTTCTGGTTAAAAAAGGCCCTAATGATTTATGCTATACAACGTTTGACATGTTTGAACCCTGACCTGTTCACCGGACGTGCTTGTTGCACCCTCGACAACTACTATGATTATTATTATTTGACCATGCTGGTCATTTATGAACATTTTAACATTTTAACATTTTGACCATGTTCTGTTATAATATCCACCCTGCACAGCCAGAAGAGGACTGGCCACCCCTCATAGCCTGGTTCCTCTCTAGGTTTCTTCCTAGGTTTTTGGCCTTTCTAGGGAGTTTTTCCTAGGGAGTTTTTCCTAGCCACCGTGCTTCTTTCACATGCTTTGCTTGCTGTTTGGGGTTTTAGGCTGGGTTTCTGTACAGCACTTTGAGAATATCAGCTGATGTACGAAGGGCTATATAAAAATACATTTGATTTGATTTGATTTGATTTGAACGAACGTAAATATATTTTTTCCCCTCGTTCATGACGAGAAGTCCGGCTGGCTTAGATCATGTGCTAACAAGACGGAGATTTTTGGACATAAATGATGAGCTTTTTTGAACAAAACTACATTCGTTATGGACCTGTGATACCTGGAAGTGACATCTGATGAAGAGAATCAAAGGTAATGGATTATTTACATAGTATTTTCGATTTTAGATCTCCCCAACATGACGTCTAGTCTGTATCGCAACGCGTATTTTTCTGGGCGCAGTGCTCAGATTATTGCAAAGTGTGATTTCCCAGTAAGGTTATTTTTAAATCTGGCAAGTTGATTGCGTTCAAGAGATGTAAATCTATAATTCTTTAAATGACAATATAATATTTTACCAATGTTTTCTAATTTTAATTATTTAATTTGTGACGCTGACTTGACTGCCGGTTATTGGAGGGAAACGATTTCCTCAACATCAATGCCATAGTAAAACGCTGTTTTTGGATATAAATATGAACTTGATAGAACTAAAAATGCATGCATTGTCTAACATAATGTCCTAGGAGTGTCATCTGATGGAGATTGTAAAAGGTTAGTGCATCATTTTAGCTGGTTTTATGGTTTTGGTGACCCTGTCTTTGACTTGACAAAACATTACACACAACTCTTGTAAATGTACTGTCCTAACATACTCTAAATTTATGCTTTCGCCGTAAAACCTTTTTGAAATCGTAAAACGTGGTTAGATTAAGGAGATGTTTATCTTTCAAATGGTGTAAAATAGTTATATTTTTGAAAAATTTGAATTTTGACATTTATTTGGATTCAAATTTGCCGCTCTTGAAATGCACCTGCTGTTGATGGAGTGCACCACGGGTGGCACGCTAGCGTCCCACCTAGCCCATAGAGGTTAACCAGGGGTGACACTGACTGACTGGCATTAACCAGGGGTGATACGGCCTTACTGGCATTAACCAGGGGTGATACTGACTGACTGGCATTAACCAGGGGTGATACTGACTGACTGGTTATAATCTCCACCCGGCACAGCCAGAAGAGGACTGGCCACCCCTCATAGCCTGGTTCTTCTCTAGGTTTCTTCCTAGGTTTTGGCCTTTCTATGGAGTTTTTCCTAGCCACCGTGCTTCTACACCTGCATTACTTGCTGTTTGGGGTTTTAGGCTGGGTTTCTGTACAGCACTTTGAGATATCAGCTGATGTAAGAAGGGCTATATCAATAGATTTGATTTGATTTGACTTGATACTGGCTGGAACTTAACCAGGGTGATACTGGCTGGATCTAAACTAGGGTGATACTGACTGACTGGCCTTTACCAGGGGTGATACTGCCTGGAACTAAACCAGGGTGATAATGACTGACTGACCTTTACCAGGGGTGATACTGCCTGGAACTAAACCAGGGTGATAATGACTGACTGGCCTTTACCAGGGGTGATACTGCCTGGAACTAAACCAGGGTGATACTGACTGACTGACCTTTACCAGGGGTGATACTGACTGACTGGACTTAACCAGGGGTGATACTGGCTGGAACTAAACCAGGGTGATACTGACTGACTGGCCTCAACCATGGGGGATACTGGCTGGAACTAAACCAGGGTGATACTGACTGACTGGCCTTTACCAGATGTGATACTGACTGACTGGCATTAACCCTCATATAATACCTCTATTGGCTGGGACTCTTTTGTTTTCTCATAGTTCTTCTTTCACTTCCTCTCTCTCTCTTTCTCACTCTCTCTCTCTCCAGGTCGCATCTCATCTCTGGAGGTCACATCACATCGGCCACCATCTCCAGATAATCAATCTTCTGTTAGATTGATCATCAGCATCACACCACAGGCCCCATCGTCCCACAGAGTGACATCTCATGTAGACCCTTTTCTACATGTTTCACTTCTGGGGAAACTTTCAGGATCTTACCAGCTGGACCTGGAAGTGCCATGGTATATAATGACATATGATAAAACATAGAAATAGAATCTGTAGAACGGACCTCCCGATTCAAAGTTAATGATGGCATAATGGGTGGACTGGCAGACTGTATTTCTATGTGCTAACCACCCTCATCCTCAAATTAACCTTATTGCCTGTGACCAGGTCAAATTGCAGAACCTCTGGCCAAGGAGAGGAATGTGGTGGGCAGGTGTGTGTGTGTGTGTGTGTGTGTGTGGTGTGTGTGTGTGTGTGTGTGTGTGTGTGTGTGTGTGTGTGTGTGTGTGTGTGTGTGTGTGTGTGTGTGTGTGTGTGTGTGTGTGTGTGTGTGTGTGTGTGTGTGTATGTGTGTGTGTGTGTGTGTGTGCTTCATGTGGTTGTGTGAGAGAGTGCGTGTGTGAATGTGTGTGGGCAGGGTTCACAGGCCTGTGCTTTGACTTTAACGCTACTCCTCCTACGCACTCACCGTAGCTCCCATCTCCAAGTCATTTACATATCTTTGAAAGACAGATCAAGAAAAAGAGAGAAATAGAGAGAGGGAGCCCGGGTTCTACTAGATTACATTCCTCCCATCTAGATGATGAGGGAGGGAGAGAGAGAGAGAGGGAGAGAGAGAGAGAGAGAGAGAGAGGGAAGAGAGAGAGAGAGAGAGAGAGAGAGAGAGAGAGAGATGTCTGTGGGGAGGATCTTTATTCAGATTTGTGTGTGAATTGTTTATCACGGTGACAGAACTGAGATAAAGGCAGAGCTTCATCACGGGCCCTGTGACAACGGGAGGGCATACACACACACACACGCACACGCACACGCACGCACACGGCTCCTCCCGCAACCCCCATAAATATTATTAATAGATGCTGACTTGATTTGCCACATCTTGGCACCGCTTGATTGTGGCTTGTGAAGTTCCGTCCAAAGTGGAAGCTATTTTTCATAAAGTGACAGAAGTCTCTGGGATTCCTCCCCTCCACTTCTCCCCTCCTCCCTTCCACTTCCCCCCTCCTCCCCTATTCTATTCCTTCCTACTCTCCTGAAGATTTGCATCTCTTTCCAGGGAGTTGAAATGATATGCTTATAATAAGAGTGGTAGGAAGACGTGTCAGATTGAGGGAGAGAGAGAAAGAGGGGCAAGAGAGGGCGAGAGAGGAGAGAGAGGAGAGAGAGAGAGTAGAGAGAGAGGAGAGAAAGACAGAGAGCGAGAGAGAGAGAGAGGGAGAGAGAGAGAGAGAGAGAGAGAGAGAGAGAGAGAGAGAGAGAGAGAGAGAGAGAGAGAGAGAGAAAGAGGGCCAAGAGAGGGAGAGAGAGGAGAGACACACAGACAGAGAGAGAGAGAGTGGAGAGAAAGACAAAGAGAGAGACAGAGAGAGAGGGGGGAGAGAAAGACAGACAGAGAGAGAGAGAGGAGAGAGACAGAGACAGAGAGAGAGAGGACAGAGAAAGAGAGAGGGACAGAGGGAGTTAAAGTGAGAGGAGAGAGACAGAGAGGACAGAGAAAGAGAGAGGGAGAGGGACAGAGAAAGACAGAGAGGAAACTGTTCTTTAATAGGACGCCGTGTATATAGTCCACTGTGGCTGTAATCTAGAAACAAACTTTGTAACACTGTAATAGAGGAATCGGTATCAAATATGCTTACATGTAAAAATCTAAAACACGTTGAAACAGAAACATGCCTGTAAAACATGTCCGTGTTACTGTCCTCACCAGTGAGGAAACACAACGAGAACAGTTGGTACTGAAGAAACAGCACAGGGTTGTGTCAAAGACTTTTCTACTAACAATCTGAGTGCCTTAACTTGCATCAAAAATAAAATGATGCTCTGCCTTGTTCACCATATAGACAATATCCTGCCTTCACCACATATCTCTGCTTTCTGTTTCATTTCCAGTTTGGCCAATCAGAATGAGAATAGGTTGAAACAGTCCACTTTAACCAATCAGAATGAGAACAGGTCGAAACAGTCCACTTTAACCAATCAGAATGAGAACAGGTTGAAACAGTCCACTTTAACCAATCAGAATGAGAACAGGTTGAAACAGTCCAGTTCGGCCAATCAGAATGAGAACAGGTTGAAACAGTCCAGTTTGGCCAATCAGAAAGAGAACAGGTAGAAACAGTCCAGTTCGGCCAATCAGAAAGAGAACAGGTAGAAACAGACCATTACCATACAACCATGAGAGGGCATTGCTGTCCATTCTTCAGTTTCAACTTTATTCCTCCAGTTGAACTGTATGTGAGTGTGGTTTCACTTCTACCTTGGGACCTTCCACAGTGTTTCACATTAAAACATGAGGAGATTAAAGTACGTACATATAATGTATGTGATTATGAAGTTGAGGCAAAACCCCCTAAACCCTCAATTGAATTTGATTTCTCAAATATTATTGAGCGAAAGCAGGTCAGGTTGAGCGTCTGTTTGAATGAGATCACAGATGTAGCCTAAACCGCCATCTCAACTGTAACCCATGGTTCCCCACCTCACCCTCTATGACCTCCTCTAGAGGCTTATCAAAAGGACCCTGAGACCAGAGCGCCTCGCAGTTTCTCAGGTCTCACACACCGTCACACACTCTCTCACACACCTGCACTGGCGAGGCCCGACCACAGGCTCTGTTGGCATGAAGACGAGGAGGACGAGTGCCTGTGGTCACACACACACACGCACATGCAAGAACAAACACACACACACTCACGCGCCCACACAAACACACACTGCTGTCATTGCTGCTGAGGCCCTAACCTCACAAAGGAAGTGAGCTCGTCTGTACGTACGGCCCTTATCTCACTGTGCTGTGCTGCTACTGCTGCTGCTGCTGAGAGGCCACAGAGTGGGTGTGACACCTGGCAGAAAGAGAGAGAGAGAGGTGGAGAGAGAGAGAGTTGGTGAGAGAGAGAGCAGTGGCGGGAGAAAGAGAGAGAGAAAGAGCTGGGGAGAGAGAGAGCAATGGGGAGAGATAGAGAGAGAGAGATGTGGGGGAGAGAGAGGTGGGGGAGAGAGAGCTGTGGGGAAAGAGAGAAAGAGGTGGGAAGAGAGAGAGAGGTGGGGAAAGAGAGAGAGAGAGAGGTGGGAGTGAGAGAGAGGTTGGGAGAGAGATGCGGGGGAGAGATAGGTGGGGGGAGAGGGAAAGGTGGGGGGAGAGGGAGAGGTGGGGGGAGAGAGAGGTGGGGGAGAGAGGCGAGGGGAGGGGAGGGAGAGAGAGAGGGTGAGGGGAGAGAGGGAGAGGTGGGGAGAGAGAAAAGAGGGGGGAGAGCGAGGTGGGGAGAGAGAGGTGAGGGAGAGAGAGGTGGGGAGAGACAGAGAGCTGGGGAAAGAGAGAGAGGTGGAGCGAGAGAGAGAGAGAGATGGGGAGAGAGAGGTGGGGGAGAGAGAGAGGTGGGGAGAGAGAGAAAGAGGCGGGAAGAGAGTGAGAGGTGGGGAGAGATAGAGAGAGGTTGGGAGAGAGAGGTGGGGGAGCGAGAGAGAGGTGGGGAGAGAGAGAGGTGGGGAGAGAGGGAGAGGTGGGGGAGAGAGAGGTGGGGAGAGTGAGAGAGAGGTGAGGAGAGAGAGAGAGGTGGGGAGAGAGAGAGGTGAGGGGAGAGAGGGAGAGGTGGGGAGAGAGAGAAGAGGGGGAGAGAGAGGTGGAGGAGAGAGAGAGGTGAGGGGGAGAGAGAGAGAGAGGTGGGGAGAGAGAGGTGGGAAGAGAAAGAGAGAGAGGTGGGGAGAGAAAGAGAGAGAGGTGGGGGAGAGATATAGAGGTGGGGGGGAGAGAGACATATGGGGGAGAGAGAGAGAGAGAGAGGTGGGGAGAAAGAGAGCGAGGTGGGGGAGAGAGAGAAGTGGGAGAGAGAGAGGTGGGGAAGGAGAGAGAGGTGGGGAAAGAGAGAGAGATGGGGAAAGAGAGAGCTGGGGAAAGAGAGAGAGAGAGGTGGGGAAAGAGAGCGAGAGAGAGGTGGGGAGAGAGAGAGAGGTGAGGGGAGAGAGGGAGAGGTGGGGAGAGAGAGAAGAGGTGGGGGAGAGAGAGGTGGTGGAGATAGAGAGGTGGGGGAGAGAGAGAGGTGGGGGAGAGAGAGAGGTGGGGGGAGAGAGAGTGGGGAGAGAGAGGTGGGGAGAGAAAGAGAGAGAGGTGGGGAGAGAAAGAGAGAGAAGTGGGGGGAGAGATAGAGAGATATGGGGGAGAGAGAGAGAAAGAGAGATGGGGAGAAAGAGAGTGAGGTGGGGGAGAGAGAGAAGTGGGCAGGAGAGAGGTGGGGAAAGAGAGAGAGCTGGGGAAAGAAAGAGAGAGAGAGGTGGGAGAGAGAGAGAGAGAGAGAGGTGGGGAAAGAGAGAGAGAGAGGTGGAGAGAGAGAGAGGTGGGGAGAAAGAGATGAAAAAGATGAGAAATGTAATCAAAAATAACATGAGTGATACAAGTCCACATGACGTACATTGATTCAATGTTCATATTGGTTACCAAATAGCCAGTAGCCCTTTCTCCTATCCCAACCTATGTTTCTAACATAGAGAAATGTAATTTGTTTAACATATTTCATACATATCATTCCTACATTTCATATGACACGGCTGCGGTATAGGTTTCTATATGTGATCAGTTGGAACTGCCATGGCCCCCAGGTACTAGTGGATGTATAGCATGCCTACCCTTAGTTTAATTATTTCAAAATATTCAATCACATTTTTATTTAAAATATACAAATATAAACAATAATTTAGGTCCTCTTTATTCTGAATAATATTGTTTTCTTTCTGAATATATTGTTTATTTCATCTTTCTCCATGTCAGCTCCACTGGTCTATTTTGGTGTCCATTGTTTTTCGATTCCAGATTCTGTTTCTATATTTCCAGACAGAATAACACTGATCCTATGTCATCCCGGAATCTAATGGAGTCATCTTATTTTAGACCCCCCCCCCCCCCCACACACACACAAAATGTACATTTAAATAATGCATTCAATTAAATAAACCTTTAGAAAAACTTGAACGATTTAATTGAAAGTCAATTATCTTCTGTATGAATGTGGAACGTTCTCTCTGGGGAGACAATGATGCTTTTCAACATCTCACCGATTAGACACTGGACTGCTCTGCGATGAGATCTTCCTCTGATGGAAAACAACATCTGTTTATTAACACTTAAATCATTTAGCGCACATCCCAAATGGAACCCTATTCCCTATGTATTTCACTTTCCATAGGGCTCTGGTCAAAACTAGTGCACTACAGAGGGGATTGTATACAATTTGGGAAATCCTTTAGACGGTCTTAAATTAGAACTATATACCTCTGAAGAGAAACTCTCTTTAAACACTTTTTTATTTTTTTTAATGATTAAAACGCTACTGCTTTTAAATTAGATTGACTTCCAAAGGACATGCAGCGCATTTAATGATTTGGGCATTTATCAATTAAACGATTGCAATGGGGATGTTGAAATCCTTTTGTAATAGGATACACCTAATCGGCCAGCAGAGCAAACAAGTGGGCTGTAGCTTGTGTGTTGTAGAGAGGTGAACAAAGACATTAATTGTGAGAGAGAGAGAGAGAGAGAGAGAGAGAGAGAGAGAGAGAGAGAGAGAAACAGTGTGTGACTGCTGATGTTCATCATTAGATTACTTAATCATCAGATCATCAAAGATTTGAAAGGTAAACTAAACAATTGAAGCAGAACTGATCACCAAAACTTCGATAAGAGCATTCTCAATGGCAAATCATTTGTCCAACCCTTTCCTAAAGAATCCCTCTACATTAGAGAAGCCACAGTCCTTAAATACACTGAACAAAAATAGAAATGCAACAAGCAACAATTTCAAAGATTTTACTGAGTTACAGTTCATGTAAGAAAATCAGTCAATTGAAATACATTCATTAGGCCCTAATCTATGGATTTCACATGACTGGGAATACAGATATGCATCTGTTGGTCACAGATACCTTTCAAAAAGGTAGGTGGCTTGGATCAGAAAACCATGCCCACCATTTGTCTCATGCATCTCCTTCGCATAGAGTTGTTCAGGCTATTGATTGTGGCCTGTGGATTGTTGTCCCACTCCTCTTCAATGGCTGTGTGAAGTTGCTGGATATTGGAAGGAACTGGAACACGCTGTCAATCCAGAGCATCCCGAACATGCTCAATGGGTGAAATGTCTGGTGAGTATGCAGGCCATTGAAGAACTGGGACATTTTCATCTTCTAGGAATTATGTATAGATCCTTGCGACATGGGGCCGTGCATTATCATGCTGAAACATGAGGTGATGGTGGCGGATGAATGGCACGACAATGGGCCTCAGGTTCTCGTCACGGTATCTCTGTGCATTCAAATTGCCATCAATAAAATTCAATTTTGTTCGTTGTCCGTAGCTTATGCCTGTCCATACTATAACCCCACCGCCAGCATGGGGCACTCTGTTCACAATAATGACATCTGCAAACCACTCACCCACACGACGCCATACACGCTGTTTGCCATCTGCCCGGTACTGTTGAAACCAGGATTCATCCGTGAAGTGCACACTTCTCCAGCGTGCCAGTGGCCATTGAAAGTGAGCAACTGATGAACCCACAGTTTCATCAGTTGTCCGGGTGGCTGGTCTCAGATGATCCCACAGGTGAAGAAGGCGGATGTGGAGGTCCTGGCCTGGCATGGTTATACATGGTCTGCGGTTGTGAGGCCGGTTGGACGTACTGCCAAATCCTCTAAAACGATGTTGGAGGTGGCTTATGGTAGAGAAATTGACATGCCATTTTCTGGCAACAGCTCTGGTGGACATTCCTGCAGTCAGCATGCCAATTGCAAACTCCCTCAAAACTTGAGAACCTGTGACATTGTGTTGTGTGACAAAACTGCAAATTTTAGAGTGGCCATTTAATGTCCCCAGCACAAGGTGCACCTGTGTAATGATCATGCTGTTTAATCAGCTTCTTGATATGCCACACCTGTCAGGTGGATGGATTATCTTGGCAAAGGAGAAACGCTCACTAACAGGGATGTAAACAAATGTGTGCCCAGATTTGAGAGAAATAAGCTTTTTGTGCGTATGGAACATTTCATTGATATTTTATTTCAGCTCATGAAACATGGAACCAACACTTTACATGCTGCATTTATATCTTTAACCTCAACATTCTCTGTACTAGACCCATACTGTTAACAGAAGAGAGCAGAAAGCTGCTTTTCATTGACTGGAAGATAGTTGAATGGAGTGGGCCAGAGAGAGTGTGAGAGAGTGAGAGAGTGTAAGAGAGAGAGAGAGAGAGTGAGAGAGAGTGTGAGAGAGAGAGTGTGAGAGAGAGTGTGAGAGAGAGAGTGTGTGAGAGAGAGAGAGAGTGAGAGAGAGTGTGTGAGAGAGAGAGAGAGTGTGAGAGAAAGAGTGTGAGAGAGAACAAGGGGGAGAACAGGGGGGGGGGGGGGTCTGAAACAACTCCAGCCATTGAAGAGAAGGTCATCTCCTTCATCTGTGTGAGTGACTGTGATTGGTTTATTTTAGTTCATCATGTCTCTCATCAATCATTACCATGCGACTGGGTCAGCACTACGATATGACAGAAGTGGAGAGCTTATGTGGTCTGAAGTTTCTGGCACTGCCTCCCTGTGAGTAAACACACAAAAGACAAGCTCTTCCCTTTCTTCTCTCCTTCCTCCATCCCTCCCCCCATTTCTCTATCCCTCCCTCCATCCAGTGATATATGAATGCAATGTGTGGATCTGATTTGGGTGTGTGAACTAGCTGCCAGACCACATCAGACACCACTCTGCTGAAGAAGCAGACTGCTGGGTGAAGTCTCTCTCTCTCTCTCTCTCTCTCTCTCTCTCTCTCTCTCTCTCTCTCTCTCTCTCTCTCTCGCTCTGGACTGTCTGTGTGAAGTGATCCGAACAAACTATGCTCAAATACGGTTTGAACCACTGTATGTTGTAACATTCTGTCTGGATCACCCGTGTAATATACTTTATGTTGTAACATTCTGTCTGGATCACCCTGTACTATACTGTATGTTGTAACATTCTGTCTGGATCACCCTGTAATATACTGTATGTTGTAACATTCTGTCTGGATCACCCTGTACTATACTGTATGTTGTAACATTCTGTCTGGATCACCCTGTAATATACTGTATGTTGTAACATTCTGTCTGGATCACCCTGTACTATACTGTATGTTGTAACATTCTGTCTGGATCACCCTGTACTATACTGTATGTTGTAACATTCCATCTGGACCACCCTGATGCAGAGTGATGGTGTCTACACAGTCCCAATCAGGACTGAGACGCAGTGAGGATCCTAATGGATAAATGAGGGGTCTCAACTAAGCCTTTTAAATCCAGACTCATCCAGAGGAGAGAGGAGAGAGAGGAGAGAGAGGAGAGAGTGTGGAGAGGAGACAGAGAGAGAGAGAGAGAGAGAGAGAGAGAGAGAGAGAGAGAGAGAGAGAGAGAGAGAGAGAGAGAGAAGAGAGTGAGGACAGAGGAGAGAGTGAGGAGAGGAGAGGAGAGGAGAGGAGAGGAGAGGAGAGGAGAGGAGAGGAGAGGAGAGGAGAGGAGAGGAGAGGAGAGGAGAGGAGAGGAGAGGAGAGGAGAGGAGAGGAGAGGAGAGAGTTGGGAGAGGAGTTGGAGAGAGAACAGAGAGGAGAGAGTGGAGAGAGAGGAGAGAGTGGAGAGTGGAGAGAGGAGAGGAGAGGACAGGAGAGGAGAGGAGAGGAGAGGAGAGGAGAGGAGAGGAGAGGAGAGGAGAGGAGAGGAGAGAGAGTAGAGGAGAGAGAGGAGAGAGGAGAGGAGAGAAGAGAGAGGAGAGAGTGGAGAGAGGAGAGAGAGAGTAGAGAGAGTAGAGAGAGGAGAGGAGAGGAGAGGAGAGGAGAGGAGAGGAGAGGAGAGGAGAGGAGAGGAGAGGAGAGGAGAGGAGAGAGTAGAGAGAGGAAAGAGGAGAGGAGAGGAGAGGAGAGGAGAGGAGAGGAGAGGAGAGGAGAGGAGAGGAGAGGAGAGGAGAGGAGAGGAGAGGAGAGGAGAGGAGAGGAGAGGAGAGGAGAGGTGGAAAGAGTGAGGAGAGAGTGAGGATAGAGAGGAGAGAGAGTGGAGAGAGTGGATTGGTCTGGAACATATTCTGTGGCTGATGTGTATTACTCCCCGTGCTGTAGGTTAGTGGATGGGGCTATGGGACTGACTGTGTCCTGGTTTGATCACTACGTCCTAGACATCCTTATGTCATCAAATACTGTCTTTAAATGGTTGTTAAGTCTAACAAGTGCTTAAAGACAATCAGGAATGTCTGATGATTGTCATATCTAATAACATTCAAATTCAAGGGTTGAGATTAGTTTAGTCCTTTACTTTGATGCCAAGTCTTAGAAATAGTTATCAGTTTCTTTCAATGGGGAAAAAATGAAAGACAGAAAGAAAGAACTGAAAGGAGGTGAACACACAACTTCCTGGGAACTTCTGAATCACCAAACAAACAGTTTAGCCATGGTAGTGATCACCAAATTTCCAATACACACACGCGTACAGACACGAACAACACCCCCCTCACCCCCTTCACACACGCACACCGACAGTGGCACGCGTGATGCTTGGGACAGCGCAAATGAGAGGCATGCTTTGAAAAATAAGCCCTCATTTGGGCAGAGTGGATTCAGATGTCTTGGCCGCGGCTCAAAGGGAAGCGGCTCTCTGGGTCAGCGTATTGTTTAAATGGGTGGAAGGCGCTAATGCTCTCAAGTGTGGTGTGTTTCAGTCAAATGTCTTGGAGCTTAGCACCCAGTGGCTCGGGTCAAGGCCACAGTCATCCAGTGTGTGTGTGTGTGTGTGTGTGTGTGTAGAGATGGAGCTGCAGATGGGGTCTGATGTCCTTTCGGGGATTGGACCTGGCCCAGAGCCACAGCCTCCCCAGCCAGAGACAGAGACGGCATGTGGTGGTGGCAGTGAGCAGGGAGCTGGGAGCTGGCACTGAACACCAAAAAAATGCTGTAAATTGGATTTGTCTGTGGCGAGGGAATCACAGGCCTAACCGTAACAAAATTGCTCCAAGATGCAGCTAGCGTTTTTCAGTAGTGAGTGAGAGCTGAGTGAGGATATTGTCTGAAAGCTAGGGGCATATGTTTAATTTGAGAGAGAGAGAAATGTTTGTGTTGATGTAGAAAATATGTATTTTCTTTCTACCAGAGGATAGAGTAAGTAACATGTACTGGCTTTCCAACTGAACTCTTGCGTCATTTAAAGATCTGAAAATAATTTGTTTGTTGTTTTGGTCATTTCCTCTTGTTTCTCTGAGTATTTCCAGTTGATAGTTTACTTACATAATGTTGTTGATTCCCGTTTAGTAATTTACTGGATTGGTTTTCAAATTGAATCCTGTTGTCGTGGGCTTTAAAAACACAGTGCAGACAAAATCAACACTATTCAACATAATGCAATGCAGCGCATAGCAACACAACACAATACAACACTATTCAACCTAACGCAATGCAGCGCATAGCAACACAACACAACACTATTTAACATAACGCAATGCAGCGCATAGCAACACAACACAACACTATTCAACATAATGCAATGCAGCGCAGCGCATAGCAACACAACACAATACAACACTATTCAACATAACGCAATGCAGCACATAGCAACACAACACTATTTAACATAACGCAATGCAGCGCATAGCAACACAACACAACATTATTCAACATAACGCAATGCAGCGCATAGCAACACAACACAATACAACACTATTCAACATAACGCAATGCAGCGCATAGCAACACAACACAATACAACACTATTCAACATAATGCAATGCAGCGCATAGCAACACAACACAATACAACACTATTCAACATAACGCAATGCAGCGCATAGCAACACAACACTATTCAACATAACGCAATGCAGCGCATAGCAACACAACACAATACAACACTATTCAACATAACGCAATGCAGCGCATTGCAACACAACACAATACAACACTATTCAACATAACGCAATGCAGCGCATAGCAACACAACACTATTCAACATAACGCAATGCAGCGCATAGCAACACAACACAATACAACACTATTCAACATAACGCAATGCAGCGCATAGCAACACAACACAATAAAACACTATTCAACATAACGCAATGCAGCGCATAGCAACACAACACAAAACTATTCAACATAACGCAATGCAGCGCATAGCAACACAACACAATACAACACTATTCAACATAACGCAATGCAGCGCATAGCAACACAACACAATACAACACTATTCAACATAACGCAATGCAACGCATAGCAACACAACACTATTCAACACAATGCAATGCGGTGCATAGCAACACAACACAATACAACACTATTCATCACAATGCAATGCATAGAAACACAATACAACACTATTCAACATAATGCAATGAATAGCAACACAACACAATACAACACTATTCAACACAATCCAATGCATAGCAACACAACACTATACAACATAATGCAATGCAGTGCAAAGCAACACAACACAATACAGCATTATTCAACACAACACATAGCAACGCAATACAACACCACTTCAACATAATGCAATGCTTAGCAACACAAAACTATTCAACATAATGCAATGCAACACAACACTATTCAACATAATGCAATGCATCTGACTGGTCGAAGCCACCCTACCTTGACCTGGCGATAGCCTCTCTGACTGGTCGAAGCCGCCCTACCTTGACCTGGCGATAGCCTCTCTGACTGGTCGAAGCCGCCCTACCTTGACCTGACGATAACCTCTCTGACTGGTCGAAGCCGCCCTACCTTGACCTGGCGATAGCCTCTCTGACTGGTCGAAGCCGCCCTACCTTTACCTGGCGATAGCCTCTCTGACTGGTCGAAGCCACCCTACCTTGACCTGGCGATAGCCTCTCTGACTGGTCGAAGCCGCCCTACCTTGACCTGGCGATAACCTCTCTGACTGGTCGAAGCCGCCCTACCTTGACCTTGCGATAACCTCTCTGACTGGTCGAAGTCGCCCTACCTTGACCTGGCGATAACCTCTCTGACTGGTCGAAGTCGACTTACCTTGACCTGGCGATAGCCTCTCTGACTGGTCGAAGCCGCCCTACCTTGACCTGGCGATAACCTCTCTGACTGGTCGAAGCCGCCCTACCTTGACCTGGCGATAGCCTCTCTGACTGGTCGAAGCCACCCAACCTTGACCTGACGATAACCTCTCTGACTGGTCGAAGCCGCCCTACCTTGACCTGGCGATAGCCTCTCTGACTGGTCGAAGCCGCCCTACCTTGACCTGGCGATAGCCTCTCTGACTGGTCGAAGCCGCCCTACCTTGACCTGGCGATAGCCTCTCTGACTGGTCGAAGCCACCCTACCTTGACGGTTAACTTGCTTGTTGTTCATTCTACCCTGGGCATCTGTTCCATGGCTTACGTTAGCAGTTATCATCTATCATCCAAACGGCAGCCTATTCCCTATGTTAGTGCACTCCTTTCGACCAGAGCCCTATTTGCCCTGGTCCAAAGTAATGCACTAAATAAGGAATAAGGGTACCATTTGAAAGCAACCATCGACTACAACAATATTAGTCATGGCCCTGGAGTTGTGTAATTCAGACGTACCAAAGCATCCCATTCACCACCATGGTCTGGTACTCCTATGGTCTAAACACTAGGTAATGTGTGTGTGAGTGTGTGTGAGTTTTTTGTGTGTGTGTGTGTGCGCATGTGTGTGTGTGTGTGTGTGTGTGTGTGTGTGTGTGTGTGGTGTGTGTGTGTGTGTGTGTGTGTGTGTGTGTGTGTGTGTGTGTGTGTGTGTGTGTGTGTGTGAGTGTGAGTGTGTCCTCTGGCTGGGTTCTGATAGCTCTGATAGGGTAATGTAGAGTGTAATGATGGTCATTACACCGGATCACAGAGCAGGACATGCACACACAGATATGTTGCAGCACTGTAGTGACAGAGCCTCGACGCTGGTCTAACGGCCAGTTTTCTGTTGTACCCCCCCCCCCCCGAATGGTTAAGGATGGGATTTAGGGAAAGGCATGCATGATCCTAGACCTGTGACTACAGGTAACTTCAACTCTCATCCGGGGGTTCTAATAGAAGACCGTCGGACCCAGAGCCCTTGGCTGTGCTGTAAGACCACCCAGTCACACCCAGCTCTATGGGACTATTGTAAAGTCAGGACTCATAGAAGAATTACGGGCTAAATGAGTGCAGTTAGCGAACACAGAGATAACCTCTTGGACGTCCCTTTGGTAATTTGTCCCAGAAAATTGGTTAAATCGTATTGTTTGTCGTTGCTGTTTATTACATTAGCTGATAGTGGCGTAACATGGTTGTGTGTGTGTGTGTGTGTGTGTGTGTGTGTGTGTGTGTGTGTGTGTGTGTGTGTGTGTGTGTGTGTGTGTGTGTGTGTGTGTGTGTGTGTGTGTGTATTGAATGGTGGTATGCCTACTATGTTCTCTGCCAGTGTGTGTAGCAGCCTTGTCTCTATGAGGACAGTAGTGATCTGAAATAACTTGTCATATCAGAGTTACTGAGTGCTGTCTGCTGTGCTTATCTGATCCGCAGGTCTGAAAGGTTTTTATCTCTGCAGTTGGTATTAGATACAGCACTAACTAATGCAGCTCACACAGAGTCAGGGAGCCATACTCTATCACAGAAGATGGATGATAAACCCTCAATGACAGATGTTACATATGTTTAAAATGTCCATATTCCACAGAAACCCTTGGTATACATTGCCTTTGGAAAGTATTCAGACCCCTTGACTTTTTCCAAATGTTGTTACATTGCATACTTATTGTAAAATATATATATTTTTTAAGAATCTCCATTAATCTACACACAATACCCCCAAAAAATGACAAAGCGAAAACAGGCTTTTAGAATTTTAAGCAAATTTATAAAAAAAAAAAAAACAGAAATACCTTATTTACATAAGTATTCAGACCATTTTGCTATCAAATAAAATAAAATAAAATGTATTTATATAGCCATTCGTACATCAGCTGATATCTCAAAGTGCTGTACAGAAACCCAGCCTAAAACCCCAAACAGCAAGCAATGCATGTGAAAGAAGCACGGTGGCTAGGAAAAACTCGCTAGGAAAAACTCCCTAGAAAGGCCAAAAACCTAGGAAGAAACCTAGAGAGGAACCAGGCTATGAGGGGTGGCCAGTCCTCTTCTGGCTGTGCAGGGTGGATATTATAACAGAACATGGTCAAGATGTTAAAATGTTCATAAATGACCAGCATGGTCAAATAATAATAATCATAGTAGTTGTCGAGCGTGCAACAAGCACGTCCGGTGAACAGGTCAGGGTTCCATAGCCGCAGGCAGAACAGTTGAAACTGGAGCAGCAGCACAGCCAGGTGGACTGGGGACAGCAAGGAGTCATCATGCCAGGTAGTCCTGAGGCATGGTCCTAGGGCTCAGGTCCTCCGAGAGAAAGACAGAAAGAGAGAAAGAGAGAATTAGAGAGAGCATATTTAAATTCACACAGGACACCGGATAAGACAAGAGAAATACTCCAGATGTAACAGACTGACCCTAGCCCCCCGACACATAAACTACTGCAGCATAAATACTGGAGGCTGAGACAGGAGGGATCAGAAGACACTGTGGCCCCATCCGATGATACCCCCGGACAGGGCCAAACAGGCAGGATATAACCCCACCCACTTTGCCAAAGCACAGCACCCACACCACTAGAGGGATGTCTCCAACCACCAACTTACCGTCCTAAGACAAGGCCGAGTATAGCCCACAACGATCTCCGCCATGGCACAACCCAAGGGGGGGGCGCCAACCCAGACAGGAATGAGAATCGAAATTGAGCTCAGGTGCATCCTGTTTCCATTGATCCTCCTTGATAAATTCAATTGATTGGGCATGATTTGGAAAGGCACATACATGTCTATATGAGGTCCCACAGTTGACAGTGCATGTCAGAGCAAAAACCAAGCCATGAGGTCGAAGGAACAGAGCTCTGAGACAGGATTGTGTTGAGGCACAGATCTGGGGAAGGGTAACAAAACATTTCTGCAGCATTGAAGGTCCCCAAAAACACAGTGATCTCTATCATTCTTAAATTGAAAAAGTTTGGAACCACTAAGACTCTTCCTAGAGCTGGAGTAAGAGACATTTCCCATATAACTCTTAAAAAAAATGTTTTACACATTTTCCTGATATCCAATTGGTAGTTTACGACCTTGTCTCATCGCTGCAACTCCCCAACGGGCTCGAAGGTCAAGATATGCGTCCTCCGAAACATGACCCACCACTCCGCGCTGCTTCTTAACACACTGCTCGCTTAACCCATAAGTCAGCCGTACAAATGTGTCGGAGGAAACACTGTTCAATTGACGACCGAAGTCAGCTTGCAGGCGCCCGACCCGCCACGAGTTGCTAGAGCGGGATGAGCCAAGGAAGCCCCCCGGCCAAACCCTCCCCTAACCCGGATGTAGAGCATGGTGTTTGCAACGCCAGGGTTGTGGGTTCGATTCCCACGGGGGGCCAGCACAGAAAAAAATGTATGAAATTGTATGAAATGTATGCATTCACTACTGTAAGTCGCTCTGGATAAGAGCGTCTGCTAAATGACTAAAATGTAATGTAAATGTAAGCTGGCCGCCCGCGCCAAACTGAGAAATCTGGGGAGAAGGTACTTGGGCAGAGAGGTGACCAAGAACGCGATGATCACTCTGACAGACCTCTAGAGTTACTCTGTGGAGATGGGAGAACCTTCCAGAAGGACAACCATCTCTGCAGCACTCCACCAATCAGGCCTTTATGGTAGAGTGGCCAGACGGAAGCCACTCCTCAGTAAAAGGCACATGACAAAGGCTGGGCCTAATATAATGTGTAAGAGGTCATTGTCACGTCCTGACCAGTAAAGGGGTCTATTTGTTATTGTAGTTTGGTCAGGACGTGGCAGAGGGTATTTGTTTTCATGGTTTTGTGTATGTGTTTAGATAGAGGGATATTTTGTGTAGAGTGTTTATGGGGTTTATTGGTGTAAGTGTCGATGTAGAGGGGGTAGTTGATTTAGGTGGTTCGGGGTGTGTGTGTATTGTAGAGGGGTATTTGATTTATGTGTTCCGGGGTGTTGGGTATGTTCTTGTGTTTGTATTTCTAAGGGGCTGTTCTAGTTTTGTATTTCTGTGTTGGCCTGGTATGACTCTCAATCAGGAACAGCTGTACATCGTTGTTGCTGATTGAGAGTCATACTTAGGGAGCCTGTTTTCACCTGTCACTTTGTGGGAGGTTATTTCCGTGTTTAGCGTTATGCCTTACAGGACTGTCTATCGTCGTTGTGTTTTTGTATACGTGTTTTGTTTTGGTTTCCCTTCTTTGTCCCAATAAAAGATGAGTGTACATATACCCGCTGCGTTTTGGTCTCAACCCTACGACTACCGTGACAGTCATACAATAAGTTCTGTAGTGATTCCTATGTTGTTGATGTAAATAATATTTGCTGGTCTGTGGTGTGTAATGAGAAGCAACCAGATGCTGCACTTGACGCATTTATGAAACTACATATTCCAGTTACTAATACGCACGCACCCATTAAGAAAATGACTGTAAAAACTGTTGAATCTCCTTGGATTGATGAGGAATTGAAAAATTGTATGGATGACTCAACACTATACAAGTCAGCTACTACAGCGACTGAAATGACTGCAACACTCAACAAAGAGCTGCAGTTGGTTTCAGAGTGGGTGGCAAGGAATAAGTTAGCCCTACATATTTCTAAAACTAAAAGCTTTGTATTTGGAACAAAACACTCACTAAAACCTAAACCTAAACTAAATCTTGTAATAAGCAATGTGGAAATTGAGCATGTTGAGATGACTAAACTGCTTGGAGTAACACTAGATTGTAAACTGTCATGGTCAAAACATATTGATGCAGTAGTAGCTAAGATGGGGAGAAGTCTGTCTGTAATAAAGCGATGCTCTGCCTTCTTAACAACACTATCAACAAGGCAGGTCCTACAGGCCCTAGTTTTGTCGCACCTTGACTATTGTTCAGTCGTGTGGTCAGGTGCCACAAAGAGGGACTTAGGACAATTGCAGTTGGCTCAGAATAAGGGCAGCACGGCTGGCTCAGAACAGGGCAGCACAGCTGGCTCAGAACAGGGCAGCACGGCTGGTCCTTGGATGTACACAGAGAGCTAATATTAATAATATGCATGTCAATCTCTCCTGGCTCAAAGTGGAGGAGAGATTGACTTCATCACTACTTTTATTTATGAGAGGTATTGACATGTTGAATGCACAGAGCTGTCTGTCTGAACTACTGGCACACAGCTCAGACACCCATGCATACCCCACAAGACATGTCACCAGAGGTCTGTTCACAGTCCCCAAGTCCAGAACAGACTATGGGAGGCACACAGTACTACATAGAGCCATGACTACATGGAACTCTGTTCCACATCAAGTAACTGACGCAAGTAGTAAAATTAGATTTAAAAAACAGATAAAAAAACACCTTATGGAACAGCGGGGACTGAAGCAACACAAACATTGGCAGACACATGCATACACACAAACACGATAGCATACGCACTATACATACACATGGATTTAGTACTGTAGATATGTGGTAGTGGTGGAGTAGGGGCCTGAGGGCATACCGTGTGTTGTGAAATCTGTGAATGTATTGTAATGTTTAAAAATTGTATAAACTGCCTTAATTTTGCTGGACCCCAGGAAGAGTAGCTGCTGATTTGGCAGTAGCTAATGGGGATCCATAATAAATACAAATACAAATACACCCCACTTGGAGTTTGCCAAAAGTCCCCTAAAGAGAAACAAAATTCTCTGGTCTGATGAAACCAAGATTGAACTCTTTGGCCTGAACGCCAAGTGTCACATCTGGAGGAAACCTGACACCATCCTTATGGTGAAGGATGCTGGTGGAAGCATCATGCTGTGGGGATGATTATCAGTGGCAGGGACTGGGAGACTAGTTAGGATTGAGGCAAACATGAACTGAGCAAAGTACAGAGAGATCCTTGATGAAAACCTTCTCCAGAGCACTCATGACCTCAGACAGGGGCGAAGGTTCACCTTCCAACAGTGCAACTACCCTAAGCACACAGCCAAGACAATGCAGGAGTGGCTTCGGGACAAGTCTCTTAATGTCTTTGAGTGGCCCAGCCAGAGCCCGGACTTAAACCCGATCGAACATCTCTGGAGAGACCTGAAAATAGCTGTGCAGCAACGCTCCCCATCCAACCTGACAGAGCTTGAGAGGATCTGTATAGAAGAATGGGAGAAACTCCCCAAATACAGGTGTGCCAAGCTTGTAGCTTCATACCCAATGAAATGCGAGGTTGTAATCGCTGCCAAAGGTGATTCAACAACGTACTGAGTAAAGGGTCTGATTACTTATGTAAATGTCACATTAACTTTTTTATTGTTTGTAAAGTCGCAAAAATGAAAACAGTTTTTGCTTTGTCATTATGGGGTAAGGTGTGCAGATTGATGAGGGAAATAAACTATTTAATCAATTTTAGAATAAGGTTGTAACGAAACAAAATGTGAAAAAAGTCAGGGGGTCTGAATACTTTCCGAATGCACTGTTGTACGTGCCTGGGTAGCATGTGCACATACTGATATAACACGGATAAAATGCCAAAATCCATTTCACTGTAATATATTATAGTGTTGTATATATTCTAGAAATTCCAACTGAAGCACAAGGATTTCATATGTCAGGATACAGAAAAAACTGTTTACAACGCTATTGAATGGTTGAGATTGTAACCAGAGTTTGGACCTATTGCCCTGCACAACACGCTCAGCTGTGGATGGTAACTACTGGACTTCCATAGGGCTGTGGATGGTAACTACTGGACTTCCATGTGGCTGTGGATGGTAACTACTGGACTTCCATAGGGCTGTGGATGGTAACTACTGGACTTCCATAGGGCTGTGGATGGTAACTACTGGACTTCCATAGGGCTGTGGATGGAAACTACTGGACTTCCTTATGGCTGTGGATGGTAACTACTGGACTTCCATAGGGCTGTGGATTGTAACTACTGGACTTCCATAGGGCTGTGGATGGTAACTACTGGACAACCATGTGGCTGTGGATGGTAACTTCTGGACTACCATAGGGCTGTGGATGGTAAC
Organism: Salmo salar; assembly: GCF_965601325.2. Lineage (NCBI taxonomy): Eukaryota > Metazoa > Chordata > Actinopteri > Salmoniformes > Salmonidae > Salmo > Salmo salar. The sequence goes on along the minus strand of NC_138296.1, from coordinate 88,757,330 downwards.
TACTGGACTTCCATACTGCTGTGGATGGTAACTACTGGATTTCCATAGGGCTGTGGATGGTACCTACTGGACTTCCATACTGCTGTGGATGGTAACTACTGGACTTCCATAGGGCTGTGGATGGTAACTACTGGACTACCATGTGGCTGTGGATGGTAACTACTGGACTTCCATAGGGCTGTGGATGGTAACTACTGGACAACCATGTGGCTGTGGATGGTAACTACTGGACTTCCTTATGGCTGTGGATGGTAACTACTGGACTTCCATAGGGCTGTGGATGGTAACTACTGGACTACCATAGGGCTGTGGATGGTAACTACTGGACTTCCATAGGGCTGTGGATGGTAACTACTGGACTTCCATAGGGCTGTGGATGGTAACTACTGGACTTCCATTGGGCTGTGGATGGTAACTACTGTACTACCATAGGGCTGTGGATGGTAACTATTGGACTACCATATGGCTGTGGATGGTAACTACTGGACTTCCATACTGCTGTGGATGGTAACTACTGGACTTCCATAGGGCTGTGGATGGTAACTACTGGACTACCATAGGGCTGTGGATGGTAACTATTGGACTACCATAGGGCTGTGGATGGTAACTACTGGACTTCCATAGGACTGTGGATGGTAACTACTGGACTTCCATAGGGCTGTGGATGGTAACTACTGGACTTCCATGTGGCTGTGGATGGTACCTACTGGACTTCCATACTGCTGTGGATGGTAACTACTGGACTTCCATAGGGCTGTGGATGGTAACTACTGGACTACCATGTGGCTGTGGATGGTAACTACTGGACTTCCATAGGGCTGTGGATGGTAACTACTGGACAACCATGTGGCTGTGGATGGTAACTACTGGACTTCCTTATGGCTGTGGATGGTAACTACTGGACTTCCATATGGCTGTGGATGGTAACTACTGGACTACCATAGGGCTGTGGATGGTAACTATTGGACTACCATATGGCTGTGGATGGTAACTACTGGACTTCCATACTGCTGTGGATGGTAACTACTGGACTTCCATATGACTGTGGATGGTAACTACTGGACTTCCATAGGGCTGTGGATGGTAACTTCTGGACTACCATTGGGCTGTGGATGGTAACTACTGGACTACCATACTGCTGTGGATGGTAACTACTGGACTTCCATAGGGCTGTGGATGGTAACTACTGGACTACCATACTGCTGTGGATGGTAACTACTGGACTTCCATAGGGCTGTGGATGGTAACTACTGGACTTCCATAGGGCTGTGGATGGTAACTACTGGACTTCCATAGGGCTGTGGATGGTAACTACTGGACTTCCATAGGGCTGTGGATGGTAACTACTGGACTTCCATAGGGCTGTGGATGGTAACTACTGGACTTCCATGTGGCTGTGGATGGTAACTACTGGACTACCATACTGCTGTGGATGGTAACTACTGGACTTCCATAGGGCTGTGGATGGTAACTACTGGACTTCCATAGGGCTGTGGATGGTAACTACTGGACTACCATAGGGCTGTGGATGGTAACTACTGGACTTCCATAGGGCTGTGGATGGTAACTACTGGACTTCCATAGGGCTGTGGATGGTAACTACTGGACTACCATAGGGCTGTGGATGGTAACTACTGGACTACCCTAGGTCTGTGGATGGTAACTACTGGACTTCCATAGGGCTGTGGATGGTAACTACTGGACTTCCATAGGGCTGTGGATGGTAACTACTGGACTTCCATGTGGCTGTGGATGGTAACTACTGGACTACCATACTGCTGTGGATGGTAACTACTGGACTTCCATAGGGCTGTGGATGGTAACTACTGGACTACCATAGGGCTGTGGATGGTAACTACTGGACTACCCTAGGTCTGTGGATGGTAACTACTGGACTTCCATAGGGCTGTGGATGGTAACTACTGGACTTCCATAGGGCTGTGGACCGAGACACTCAGGCCTATTATGCAGACCTTTTTCCTGGTCAGGGTCACATGGTTAGGATAAACTGTTGACCCTTGCCATTGTCTGTTCCTCTGGGTAGTAGTACAGAGACATACTTCAAAAGCTTGTGGGAGGGTCTCTTTCTCTCTTTCTCTTTTTCTTTCTCTTTCTCTCTCTCTTTCTCTTACTCTCTCTCTTTCTCTCAATTTAATTCAATTCAATTCAAGGGCTTTATTGATAGGGGAAATGTATATTAACATTGCTAAATCAAGTGAAATAGATCATTAACAAAAGTGAAATTAACACCCTTTATCACACCACTGACTGGGGTCTCTCCCTCTCCGTCTTCCTCTCCCTCTCCCTCTCCCTCTCCCTCCCTCCAAGGCAGCATTCCATGTCTTAAATCATATGGAGAGGGAGTGAAGAAAGAGAGAGAATGAAAGTGTGAGAGAATGATAGAGAGAAGGGGAGAACGGGATGGGAAGAGGGGGGGGGGGTTCTGATCTTCAAAACCAACCAACAATTAAGTGGCGTCTGGATGTTTATAGCCAGAGTTAGTTTAACCAGCGACCCGACCAGACCTCTCTGTACTTTAGCCCGGAGCCCTGACTTCCACAGACACACTCCCAAATGGTATGCTATTCCCTAGAAAGAGCACTACTTTTCAACAGCCCTGGTTAAAAGTAGTTCACTATAAAGGGAATAGGGTGCCATAGGGCCCTGGTTAAAAGTTGTGCACTATAAAGAGAATAGGGTGTCATTTGGAACACAGTATTTAAGGGGAAAAAGAAAGAACATCCGTATTTCATTCTCGGCCTCGAGGGGTCTCTGAGATTGAGAGAGATTATGAGAGGCATTCTGTTCCAGAGCCGTTGAAGGATGTTTATTGGCCGTTCTCAGTTGAAAATCACAAGGATGTTGACTATATGATTAATGACTTTATGACACCTATGTCTCCCATTTGCTTGTTTCTTGAGTCAGTTTTACCATAAAGATATCTACATATATTGTGTTTAGAGTTTGAATGTACTTCTAATGAAGTTAGATTTTATTAAGATCGAATGTCAGTCTGCATATTTGCAGCAGTACAGTATTTTCATGAATGGAGTAATTTTATCGGCACAATCAGAAAACAATAACTATGTGTTTGTATATGGATTTTGGGTCAGCAATTCTTTTTTTACAAATCTCCTGCAGAGCCATCTCTGCCTCAATCTAAATCCATGAATTTGAACACAGACCTGAGTAGGTTCCAAGAAACACATGGCGATAAGGATGGTGTGTGTGTTTGTCTGTGTGTGGGGGTAGGGGGGTGGTTGTGTGTGTGTGTGCGAGCGTGTGTGGGTGTGAGGGGTGGGGGTGGGAGGGGGTGGGGGTGGAGGAGTGTTTGGGGGGGTGGGGGTGGGAGGGGGTGGGGGTGGAGGGGGGTGGGGGTGGGAGGGGGTGGAGGGGGGTGGGGGGGCGGGTGTGAGCTGTGGCAGACTGACAACTTCTCAATAAGATCTGCTCTTACCTGGAACGAAGCCAAGTCTGCCAGATATTCTCATAGTAGCCATCCTCTGGCCCCCTCCCTTCCACGCAGGCTGAAGGGGTGTGTGTGTTTCTGTATGTGTGTGTGTGTGTGTGTGTGTGTGTGTGTGTGTGTGTGTGTGTGTGTGTGTGTGTGTGTGTGTGTGTGTGTGTGTGTGTGTGTGTGTGTGTGTGTGTGTGGTAGAGAGGCCCCTGGTTTCAGTTATGTGAGGCGTCTGTAATAATCTTCAGGCCCTGGCCAATTGGAAAACACGTGTGTGTGTGTGTGTGTGTGTGTGCTTTCTCACTGGCGTGTCTGTGTGTGTGTGTGGCTCCACAAGTCCTAGCTCTGTGGTTGCTGACCAGGCAGAGAGATGAGATGGTCACTCTGATATCTTACACAGAAACACAGAAACACACAGATGCCCTCATGTCTCAAACTAGCCTGTTGAGCAATGTTGAGCAATATGGTTTCTGTGTGTGTGTGTGTGTGGGGGGGGGGGGGGGTACACAGAGAGTGTTGGCGGTCTTAAGATGTCATGTGATGTAGATCAACCCTATCAGATAATCTATTAATCGAGAAATATGTTTCCATTTACAAACCTTTTTATAGAATCTTATCACAGGTGATATTTCATGAATGTCTTCTGATAAATTTTTTAGGGCTTCTGAAACATCCACAAGGGATCCGATGTCTGTTTAAGGTGAGATAATACATACTTTATTGTCCATTTGAGGAACAGAAATTGAGTTTTACAGTGTAAGTGTGATAACTTTTCCTCTTTATCGATCATTTTCTAAAATAAATGAGAAGGGAGATGAAGAATGCCTTTACCGTACATTTCCCTTTTCTAAAAGCCAATTTTGGTCTTGTGTTGAAGAAACTCTACACCCCATTGTTTCAGATTGTAAGAACAAATCATTTACACAGCCAGGTCACCCGTTATACCAGTCAGTATTCGACGTCCATCCATGTCTGAGGATGTCGGAAGTGGAAAATGGTCACTAGGGGCAACAGTGAGTGCTGTTACCGTCAAGTAGGTTTCGGTTTTGCTATGTTGTTGTGGACAGGAATGGCAAACGGCCATAAGCATCTGCCTCTGATTCTAAAGATTGCTAGATTGAATCCAGCCATTTAATAAAGTTGTTTTTTTGATTTTTGTTTTAATCCTGTCCCAAACCTTAACCCTTACGTTAACCTTTCAGAGTTAATACCTAACCTTAAGATTTCAGAGTTAATACCTAACCTTAATATTTCAGAGTTAATACCTAACCTTAATATTTCAGAGATAATACCTAACCTTAAGATTTCAGAGTTAATACCTAACCTTAAGATTTCAGAGTTAATACCTAACCTTAAGTTTTCAGAGTTAATACCTAACCTTAATATTTCAGCGTTAATACCTAACCTTAATATTTCAGAGATAATACCTAACCTTAAGATTTCAGAGTTAATACCTAACCTTAATATTTCAGAGTTAATACCTAACCTTAATATTTCAGAGTTAATACCTAACCTTAAGATTTCAGAGTTAATACCTAAACTTAATTAACCCTAAAACCCCAACCTTAAAAATGTAGCGTTAATGCCTAAAATGTGACGTTTGCAACAACTTCGAAATTTGATTATTGATAATCCCGGATGAACGTCTAATTCTGATGTGAGACTGTGAGATCTAGTTGAATTTACATCCTATCTGCAACAAAGTGGTTTTAGAGCTGTAAAACCGTTGCTTACTGTTTGATGTGGATCCTAGCAGCATGTGAAATTGGACTTCATCCCAAATGGCACCCTATTCCCTTGACAGTGCACTACTTTTGCTCCTAATGTGAACTGAAGTCAACAAAGACTATCTCTGTGTTGTTGTGTCAATTCTTTTTGGCTTTCTGCGCCGTTGCTTCAATGCAGATTGTAATTCTGGTTATAACCATAGCTTGACTACAATCTAATTAGTTGGAAAACCATTTTTTTTTATTGTGATATTGTGATTTTTATTGTTACCCTCACTTGCTTTCAGATTTACAATTGACACATTATTTATTAAAAAAAGCTTTTTAAATCTGGCAAGAAAACATGAAAGTGTCCCTTTTTTTATTAAATTGCATCACATTGTCAGTGTGAAATTGAAGTAAATATCACACGGATATTAAAATGTGCTCACCTTGTATCTCTATAGCTTTATTCAATGTAATTATCCATAATTGTAGGATGTGGCCTTGTCTTTCCCAGGTGGATCTCCTTCCATTATGATTACATACACTGTAGATGTTTTGTTGTAGCCCGGCAGTGTGCGTGTGTGTCCGTGTGTTTGTGTTTGTGTGTGTGTGTGTGTGTGTGTGTGTGTGTGTGTGTGTGTGTGTGTGTGTGTGTGTGTGTGTGTGTGTGTGTGTGTGTGTGTGTGTGTGTGTGTGTGTGTGTGTGTCTGCAGTCTTGGGGGATTCCCCCTGTTTATGTCAGTATAAGTAAAGCCCCATGGCCAGACACTTGGCCAGCGCTCTCCAGTCTGTTTTTGTGTGTGTGTGTGTGTGTGTGTGTCTATGTGTGTGAGAGAGAGAGCTAGCTAGAGAGAGAGAGAGACAGCGAGAGAGAGAAAGAGAGAGAGAGAGGTACTCTGTTGCGGTGTACAATACATGCTGGGCTTGTCAGGACACGACAAAGGGCCAGGCTGTATCAAAGCAGCCAACAGGAATGTGGCAGTCATCCTCTCTCTCTCTCTCTCTCTCTCTCTCACACACACACACACACACACACACACACACACACACACACACACACACACACACACACACACACACACACACACACACACACACACACACACACACAAATGTTTGATCTTACCTAGATAACTCTTACCATTACAATACATTGATTTGACGTCATACCAATGTACATATAGTATATCAACCTAAATAAGGCTTGAAACAAGTCAGACTATATTTTGTATATGTCTGGATTTGAGTGTGCGCCTACTTGCATGTGTATATACACTGATTATATAAAACATTAAGATCACCTGCTCTTTCCAGGACATAAACTGACCAGTTGAATCCAGGTGAAAGCTATCATCCCTTGATGTTGATGTCATTTGTTAAATTTCGCCTAAAATGACATACCCAAATCTAACTGCCTGTAGCGCAGGACCTGAAGCAAGGATATGCATATTCTTGGTACCATTTGAAAGGAAACACTTTGAAGTTTGTGGAAATGTGAAGTTAATGTAGGAGAATATAACACAATAGATCTGGTAAAAGATAATAACAAAAAAAACATATTTTTTTAATCTTTTTTTTCTTCTGTCATCTTTGATATGCAAGATAAAGGCCATAATATATTATTCCAGCCGAGGCGCAATTTCGATTTTGGCCACTAGATGACAGCAGTCTATGTGCAAAGTTTTAGACTGATCCAATGAATCATTGCATATCTGTTCAAAATGTTGTATCAAGACTGCACAAATGTGCCTAATTAATAACTTTTGAAGTTCAAAACTGTGCACTCTCCTCAAACAATAGCATGGTATTATTGCACTGTAATAGCTACTGTAAATTGGACAGTGCAGTTAGATTAACAAGAATTTAAGCTTTCTGCCCATATCATATATGTCTATGTCCTGGGAAAATGTTTTGTTACTTACAACCTCATGCTAATCACATTAGCTCAACCGTCCCGCGGGGTCACAGGGGGGTCACGGATCCTGTGGAGGTTCAAGAAGAGTTTATAAGCCTTGAGACAATTGAGACATGGATTGTGTATATGTTCCATATGTTCCTTTGATTGCGGTATGGAGTAGGTGCCTGGCACACCGGTTTGAGTGTGTCAAGAACTGCAATGCTGCTGTGTTTTTCACTCCCAGCAGTTTCTCGTGTGTATCTAGAATGGTCCTCGACCCAAAGAACATCCAGGTAACTTGACACAGCTATGGAAACCGTTGGAGTCAACATGGGCTAGCAACTCAATATTAGGAAGGTGTTCCTAATGTTTTGTACACCCAGTGTGAACTATAGTATTTTTTCATGTGGGCAAACACACACAGAAACACCATACTGGTACAAAACGCTTCCAAAGACATTGAAATGGGTTTCTATCATTATTTTATTACAATATGGCAGCGTATTCCTTTTTTCCAAGATGGCCGCCAAAATGTTGACATCACATATCAGACTGCACACAACCAGGGGATTAGGCCCCGTCAGAGAAACACATGGCCTGGCTTTCTATTTTCCCCTTTTGATAATCCATGTAAATGTAGGCCACAATATCAACCAAGACAGAGTGTTTTAGTCTGTTTATAGATTCCTGCATAGTGCTCTCTCAGGCATATATCAGGACCCATATTCATAAATTGTCTCTGAGTAGGAGTGCTGATCTGGGATCAGGTCCACCCTGTCTATGTTATCTAATTCATTAAAATATTAAACTGATCTTATATCAGAACACATATGTATGGTATTTCATCCTTTCACATTATCTTCCATTACCTGAAGGATTCCTCTCATGACCGTTTGATGTTCTTGTTCTGTCCCAGACCACCTGGGACAGGTAGTGGCAGGTATCCTAGTGGTTAGAGCATTGGACTAGTAACTGAAAGGTTGCAAGATTGAACCTCTGAGCTGACAAGGTAAAAATCAGTCATTCTACCCCTGAACAAGGCAGTTAACCCACTGTTCCTAGGCCATCATTGAAAATAAAAATGTATTCTTAAGTGACTTGCCTAGTAAAATAAAGGTAAAAAATAATAATTTAGGCTGGTTGCCTTGTTCTGTCCCAGACCATCTCATTTAGGCTGGTTGACTTGTTCTGTCCCAGACCATCTCATTTAGGCTGGTTGTCTTGTTCTCTTCCAGACCATCACATTTAGGCAGGTTGTTCAGACGATATGTGCAATTTTTTGGTTGAATCCTTCACTATTGGTTTCCAGACCGAGGTTGGCATTTCAGCCTGAAATCTCTGAGGATCAGGTCGTAGCCAGAGCTGAGGTGAACAAATTATGTTGACAAATGTGCAAACATCCATGATATTAATCTTCCCTAAAATAACCTTTACATAACGAGAGAGTTTACCAATTCTAGCTAACAATACAATGTTTACAATGCAGAAACGACCGTCTTTTAAGTCCTTCCTCATTTAAAACATATAATGGCCATCTCTCTTTTGTCATTTAAATCCAAAATCATTTTGAATCCTTCCTGGTTCCCCATTCCCAGTCTGGGCGTAGGGTGTCAATCTGTGGAGAAGTGAGATTCTCTGCTCTCCCCTTGATGTCTCCCTGGGATCCTCTTGGCCATCACTAGGCCTTGGCCAGCTCAGATTAATTAGCGACCAAGGTCCCAGTGGAGACATTAGAGAGCTCAGCTCAGCGTTGGTCAAACACTAACGGTACTAGCCACAGAAGCCACTAACACTCTGGATGCTTGGCAGTTGGAGCGTTCACAGGTAGGCTATTCTAATTGTTACTGCTAACAGGTAGGCTATTCTAATTGTTACTGCTAACAGGTAGGCTATTCTAATTGTTACTGCTAACAAGTAGACTATTGTAATTGTTACTGCTAACAGGTAGGCTATTCTAATTGTTACTGCTAACAAGTAGGCTATTCTAATTGTTACTGCTAACAGGTAGGCTATTCTAATTGTTACTGTTAACAGGTAGGCTATTCTAATTGTTACTGCTAACAGGTTGGCTATTGTAATTGTTACTGCTAACAGGTTGGCTATTGTAATTGTTACTGCTAACAGGTTGGCTATTGTAATTGTTACTGCTAACAGGTAGGCTATTCTAATTGTTACTGCTAACAGGTAGGCTATTCTAATTGTTACTGCTAACAGGTAGGCTATTCTAATTGTTACTGCTAACAAGTAGGCTATTCTAATTGTTACTGCTAACAGGTAGACTATTCTAATTGTTACTGCTAACAAGTAGGCTATTCTAATTGTTACTGCTAACAGGTAGACTATTCTAATTGTTACTGCTAACAAGTAGGCAACTGTTATTAAACCAAGTGTATTCTAATTGTTACTGCTAACAGGTAGGCTATTCTAATTGTTACTGCTAACATGTAGACTATTCTAATTGTTACTGCTAACAGGTAGGCAACTGTTATTAAACCAAGTGTATTCTAATTGTTACTGCTAACAGGTAGGCTATTCTAATTGTTACTGCTAACAAGTAGACTATTCTAATTGTTACTGCTAACAGGTAGACTATTCTAATTGTTACTGCTAACAGGTAGACTATTCTAATTGTTACTGCTAACAGGTAGGCACCTGTTATTAAACCAAGTGTATTCTAATTGTTACTGCTAACAGGTAGGCTATTCTAATTGTTACTGCTAACATGTAGACTATTCTAATTGTTACTGCTAACAGGTAGGCAACTGTTATTAAACCAAGTGTATTCTAATTGTTACTGCTAACAGGTAGGCTATTCTAATTGTTACTGCTAACAAGTAGACTATTCTAATTGTTACTGCTAACAGGTAGACTATTCTAATTGTTACTGCTAACAGGTAGGCAACTGTTATTAAACCAAGTGTATTCTAATTGTTACTGCTAACATGTAGGCTATTCTAATTGTTACTGATAACAAGTAGGCTATTCTAATTGTTACTGCTAACAGGTAGGCTATTCTAATTGTTACTGCTAACAAGTAGACTATTCTAATTGTTACTGCTAACAGGTAGACTATTCTAATTGTTACTGCTAACAGGTAGGCAACTGTTATTAAACCAAGTGTATTCTAATTGTTACTGCTAACATGTAGGCTATTCTAATTGTTACTGCTAACAAGTAGGCTATTCTAATTGTTACTGCTAACAGGTAGGCTATTCTAATTGTTACTGCTAACAAGTAGACTATTCTAATTGTTACTGCTAACAGGTAGACTATTCTAATTGTTACTGCTAACAGGTAGACTATTCTAATTGTTACTGCTAACAAGTAGACTATTCTAATTGTTACTGCTAACAGGTAGACTATTCTAAATGTTACTGCTAACAGGTAGGCAACTGTTATTAAACCAAGTGTATTCTAATTGTTACTGCTAACATGTAGGCTATTCTAATTGTTACTGCTAACAAGTAGACTATTCTAATTGTTACTGCTAACAGGTAGACTATTCTAATTGTTACTGCTAACAGGTAGGCTATTCTAATTGCTACTGCTAACATGTAGACTATTCTAATTGTTACTGCTAACAAGTAGGCTATTCTAATTGTTTCTGCTAACAGGTAGGCTATTCTAATTGTTACTGCTAACAGGTAGACTATTCTAATTGTTTCTGCTAACAGGTAGACTATTCTAATTGTTACTGCTAACAGGTAGGCTATTCTAATTGTTACTGCTAACAGGTAGACTATTCTAATTGTTACTGCTAACAGGTAGACTATTCTAATTGTTTCTGCTAACAGGTAGACTATTCTAATTGTTTCTGCTAACAGGTAGACTATTATAATTGTTACTGCTAACAGGTAGGCTATTGTCATGACGTTGGCCTGTGGGTAAGGTTTATGACCCCCCCATAAATACCTTTCTCCCTTCCCTCTCTCTCTGACTCTACTGAAGGACTCTTGAATAGCCTTTGTTAAACATAGAGAGCCTGGGAACATCAAACAAGTGGGGGGAAAGGAACCATATTTCGGTAATAGAACCAGTTTAAAATATGCGTTGGTACTAAATTAATATGATGTCTGTTCGGTTGTCATCTGAGACATTATGACTGATGACAGGACGACATAAACTGTACCTGAGAAAGTCTACACATTCTAGTTATCAGATTCACATGGAATTGTTGTTCAATTTAAATGCAATTTAATTGAAACTATTTGTGAAAAGATTAAATGTAATTTTAGCTTCCAAATGAGAGAATTGGGTTTTCATAAGGTTAGAGCCCTGCTCAATCAGTGTCCCGCCCCTGTGAAGAGACATGGGTTATAAACTATGAAACATACCCTTCTCTCCCTCCACTATATAAGCCCTTGATGAAAATGTAACCTCCTGTTCGGAGGGCGATAGGACGATGGTCCGTACGTTAAAAAGGACTAACATGTCAACTACAGAACTAAGCCAACCTAAGCGTGAGCTTTGGTTGTGAATGGTATGAACTTTGAACTCTTATTCACTAAAGAAGTGAGACCTCCTAGCCTTTGAGTTAGCAACAGCAGCTGTAAACGTGGGCTAGGAAAGGACGGACTACGTATCCAGTCTAACACACAACGAAGATACTACAACTCTGGCACCCCAATGGTGGAACAAGCTCCCTCACGACGCCAGGACAGCGGAGTCAATCACCACCTTCCGGAGACACCTGAAACCCCACCTCTTTAAGGAATACCTGGGATAGGATAAAGTAATCCTTCTAACCCCCCCCCCCCTTAAAAGATTTAGATGCACTATTGTAAAGTGGTTGTTCACTGGATATCATAAGGTGAATGCATCAATTTGTAAGTCGCTCTGGATAAGAGCGTCTGCTAAATGACTTAAATGTAAATGTAAAAATGTAACAACGTATCCAATTTACCACCAGAGACATTCTTCCGAGGATAGGAAGATTTCTGTTGGCCAACACGGCCAGCATTTACGACCAATCTACCGAAGTGCAGCTCAGAGTAAATATTTATTGCATTTTCCCTTTCCAAATGGGCGGTAATTTAGAATGCATAAGATACTGTATCTACGAAAGCTTAGCTTCTCCCTTTGTTCCTCAGTCTTCCCGCTCTTTCATTCAAGCCCAACCCCCTCTCTTTGTGTAAACAGCCGTCATACAGGTTCTGTCTCCCAGGGACATTTTCTGTATGACATAATTTGCATTGTGTGTATATGTAATTTTGTGTGATTAGTTAGGTATTTAGTAAATAAATAATTAAACCCAATTTTGTATTGCTGATTCAACTTGTTAGCCAGGGTTCGTGAAGATAACCAAGAATTTACAACTTTCAGATGAGACTGAAATAAGGTGACGATTAATATTGACTGCTATTAATGTTGTCACGGTTGTCGTAGGAAGAGGCGGACCAAAATGCAGCGTGTGTGTCGTTCCACATTTTATTTTCAGCGTGAAACTATGCAATACATAAACAATAAACTGAACTAACAAAAACAACAAACCGTGACGCAGAGGTGAAACATACACTACTCAAAAACAATCTCCCACAAACCCAGGTGGAAAAAAAACCTTCTTAAGTATGAACTCCAATTAGAGACAACGAGGACCAGCTGCCTCTAATTGGAGATCATCCCAAACAAAACGCAACATAGAAATACAAAACTAGAACCTAACAACATAGTAATAGAAAACATAGAGAAAAAAAAACTGTCACACCCTGACCTACTCTCCCATAGAAAATAACATCTTTCTATGGTCAGGACGTGACAGATGTAAAATATTACTAGGTCTTTCAGAGTTTATTTGGAAGATAAGAGCTCTATAAACACTCTTTCGTGGTGCCCCGACTTTCTAGTTAATTACATTTACATGATTAGCTCAATCAGGTAATATTAATTACAGAGAAAGGATTTTATAGAATAGCATGTCATATCACTTAATCCGGCATAGCCAAAGACACAATACTATTCTAATTGTTACTGCTAACAGGTAGGCTATTCTAATTGTTACTGCTAACAGGTAGGCTATTCTAATTGTTACTGCTAACTGGTAGGCTATTCTAATTGTTACTGCTAACAGGTAGGCTATTCTAATTGTTCCTGCTAACAAGTAGACTATTCTAATTGTTACTGCTAACAGGTAGGCAACTGTAACTAAACCAAGTGTAGCAGAGGTGTTTTGGGATAATACTTTCATGATTAGTTAGCCCTGCCCATGACTTGTACATGATTAGTTAGCCCTGCCCATGACTTGTACACCCAATTGTCACCCACGGATCACAAGGGATTCCCTCTTGGTCTAAAGGTCAAGATGTTGGGTTCCCGAGCACGTATCTGACTAGTTATACCTGCCTTTTGCTGTACGAACCCAAGACCCAGTATAGATTACCAAGAGGACATTTACATTTATTCATTTAGCAGACACTCTTATCCAGAGCTACTGACAGGAACAATCAGGGTTTTACAGGAACATCGACAGGTTTTTCACCCAGTAGGCTCAGGGATTCAAACCAGCAACCTTTCAGTCACTGGCCCTAGTTGTTGTATGATTACAGTGGAGGTTCACATTGTGAGCTGGGTTGTTTCTGTTAAGAGGGAAATAAAAATAAATGGAATTCTTATCTTGTTGTTGCCTAGAGCCCATGCGGGCATGCAGGTGATATGCATCGATAAACTCATAAACAAACTAATTACTAACCCATTAGTGCCAAGGCCTTTCAAACAGAACTGTAATCCATACACAGGGGGATTGGGGCTACACTCCCCTCTTTCATACAGAAGCTAGTTGAAGGGATAAAGTGGAGCAAAAATACATTTTATTTGTGGTTGTGGTTTGTGGTTTTAACATTTATTTATTGTTTTGTGAATGTGTGTTTTAAAATGTATTTATTGATTGATTTGTGTTGTGTGTTTTAAAATGTATTTATTGATTGATTTGTGTTGTGTGTTTTAAAATGTATTTATTTATTGATTTGTGATTGTGTGTTTTAAAATGTATTTATTTATTGATTTGTGTTGTGTGTTTTAAAATATATTCACTGATTTGTGATTGTGTGTTTTAAAGTGTATTTATTGATTGATTTGTGATTGTGTGTTTTAAAATGTATTTATTTATTGATTTGTGTTGTGTGCTTTAACATGTATTTATTTATTGATTTGTGATTGTGTGTTTTAAAATGTATTTATTGATTGATTTGTGTTGTGTGCTTTAACATGTATTTATTTATTGTTTTGTGATTGTGTGTTTTAACATGTATTTATTTATTTGTAGTCGTGTGTTTAAACATTTATTTATTTGTGATTGTGTGTTTTAAAATATATTCACTGATTTGTGATTGTGTGTTTTAAAATATATTCACTGATTTGTGATTGTGTGTTTTAAAGTGTATTTATTGATTGATTTGTGATTGTGTGTTTTAAAATATATTCACTGATTTGTGATTGTGTGTTTTAAAGTGTATTTATTGATTGATTTGTGATTGTGTGTTTTAAAATGTATTTATTTATTTATTGATTTGTGATTGTGTCTCTTAACATTTAAAGACCAGCTAAGGTATACATTATACTGTTGTTTTTTCATTATTCTACATTCTCCTCAGTTGTTTTAGAGCGTTATTCTGTCTACTAGAATGAGCCACAAAACGGGAATGTGTACAAACTGGAAGATCGGGGACTTCCTATACAAATATTCCAATCAGCAAACAAAAGCGATAGTAATAACAGTGATAGTAACGACCTTATTGTGTCTGTCTAACACACTATGAAGTACAGAGAGGGATGCACTGAGCTACTGCTTCCCACAAGGTTGTGCTTGTATAGTCTGTGGTGGTGAGTCTAGAGAAAGCCCTTGACACTCTTAGCCATGAATACTCCAGGCAATATGAAATCCTGTAGGATAGGATGGCTGGAACCTCACATTCATTATACAGTCTTACACTGCAGTCCCAAGATCTGTCCGGCCGCTCTGCCTTTTGATTGAGTCCCATAACTTTCCCATGACATTTTGGACATTAATATTGCAAGGATTAGGCTGTATCCTGTCTCTATATCCTTACGTATTCTGATATACTACCTTCAAATACACACTGGTCAGGTCTTGTCACCTTGTTCCCTAACCATCACACACACACACACACACACACACACACACACACACACACACACACACACACACACACACACACACACACACACACACACACACACACACACACACACACACACACACACACACACACACACACACACACTCCATTGGGGAGATGGCAGGTTGAAATCCGAAGTTGGTTGATATTCAGGGAGGTTGCTTCTCTTCTGCCAAAAGCCGTCTCGTCCCTAACCTTCAGTGGAGAGTTCTGACTATGTGATCAAGCAGATCCATCACACTACGCTCCTCACACCAACGTGACATGTCTCCAAACCAACCCCCTCCTCAATCCTATGGCACATGTTTATGCAGGAGACGGGGTTAACAAAAAGCCACATGACTTTTGTGTCAGAAAACATATTTTTTTCTTCATAATTGGTGGCAGAAGAAGTACTCAGTTGTTAATAATGATTTTTATCCTCATATAACCCATTGTTATTCATTATTCCCTTTGTTATATCCTATGACACAGTCATCACATCAACATGAATGCTGTGTTGGGCTCTCTGTAATGACATGGTAATAATAACACATCACTCTCTTGACCTGTCAATCAAATCTGAGACGGAGCTCATTTCATTTCCAATAAAGTGCTGAAGAACCCCTCCCATACCTTGTTATTGACTCTGATTAAAAATGAAGTGTACTATTCCTGTTCTGTGTCCTTTCTTCACTAGGGGGTACAGCATGTCTTGCTTAAGCCACACCGCGCAACCGAAGTCATCTTGGCAGAACTAGCTGGATCGGTGTCGGTGCCCTGTGCAGTGAATCAACATCTCTCCCTCCCTCTGTACAAGTCTTGTTAACCCTTGGCAAAGCTATCTGTGTAGGGGTTGGTTGGGGTTGGTAGGGGTTGGCAGGGGTTGGTGGGGGTTGGTGGGGGTTGGCAGGGGTTGGTAGGGGTTGGTAGGGGTTGGTAGGGGTTGGTGGGGGTTGGTAGGGGTTAGTAGGGGTTGGTGGGGGTTGGCAGGGGTTTGATGGGGGTTGGTAGGGGTTGGCAGGGGTTGGCGGGGGTTGGTGGGGGTTGGCAGGGGGTTGATGGGGGTTGGTAGGGGTTGGCAGGGGTTGGTGGGAGTTGGTGGGGGTTGGCCGGGGTTGATGGGGGTTGGTGGGGGTTGGTCGGGGTTGTGTGGGGGTTGGTCGGGGTTGTGTGGGGGTTGGTTGGTGTCGGAAGGGGTTGGTAGGGGTTGTGAAGGGGTTGGACGTTTTGGAAGGGTTTGTGTGGGGGTTGGTAGGGGTTGTGAAGGGGTTGGTAGGGGTTGTGAAGGGGTTGGTAGGGGTTGTGAAGGGGTTGGTAGGAGTTTTGTAGGGGTTGTGTAGGGGTTGGTAGGGGTTGTGTGGGGGTTGGTAGGGGTTGTGAAGGGGTTGTGTAGGGGTTGTGTAGGGGTTGTGTGGGGGTTGTGAAGGGGTTGGTAGGGGTTGTGAAGGGGTTGTGTGGCGGTTGTGTAGGGGTTGTGTGGGGGTTGTGAAGGGGTTGGTAGGGGTTGTGTAGGGGTTGTGAAGGGGTTGGTAGGGGTTGTGTAGGGTTGTGTAGGGGTTGGTAGGGGTTGGAAGGGGTTGCTAGGGGTTGGAAGGGGTTGGTAGGGGTTGGTAGGGGTTGTGAAGGGGTTGTGTAGGGGTTGTGTAGGGGTTGTGAAGGGGTTGGTAGGGGTTGTGTAGGGGTTGTGTAGGGGTTGTGAAGGGGTTGGTAGGGGTTGTGAAGGGGTTGGTAGGGGTTGTGAAGGGGTTGGTAGGGGTTGTGAAGGGGTTGTGAAGGGGTTGGTAGGGGTTGGTAGGGGTTGTGTAGGGGTTGGTAGGGGTTGTGAAGGGGTTGTGAATGGGTTGGTAGGGGTTGGTAGGGGTTGTGTAGGGGTTGGTAGGGGTTGTGAAGGGGTGTTGAAGGGGTTGTGTAGGGGTTGTGTAGGGGTTGTGTAGGGGTTGGTAGGGGTTGGTAGTGGTTGTGTAGGGGTTGTGAAGGGGTTGGTAGGGGTTGTGAAGGGGTTGGTAGGGGTTGTGAAGGGGTTGGTAGGGGTTGTGTAAGGGTTGGTAGGGGTTGGTAGTGGTTGTGTAGGGGTTGTGAAGGGGTTGGTAGGGGTTGTGAAGGGGTTGGTAGGGGTTGTGTAAGGGTTGGTAGGGGTTGGTGGCCTCTGCAGTCCAGAGCAGTGTGGGTATTTTCCACTGTGAATTCTCTGCATGACAACAACAGCAGGCGGTATCATTTCGTCTCTGCTTTACTGCAGGCTCCCATCAACCGGGGCGGCATATGTTCAGGGAAGCCTCAGCGAAACACAGACCCATTCGCTGTTCTCCATTTGTGTTTGTGCGGTCAAATTTAATCAAGACAGCATCTGTTCATGTTTAATGTGAGAAATTGTCCCCAGTGTATGTGTGTGTATGTGTGTGTGTGTGTCTGAGAGAGAGAGAGAGAGAGAGAGAGAGAGAGAGAGAGAGAGAGACCAACAGAGAGAGAGAGAGAGAGACCAACAGAGAGAGAACGGGAAAATGCTTGTGGATACAGTGGTATGTATGTGTTTACGTATACAGTAGGCCTATGTGTGTAAAGCCGTGTGTGTGTGTGTGTGTGTGTGTGTGTGTGTGTGGGGGGGGGGGCTGGGGGGGGGGGGTTGAGTAAGAGAAAGTGTGTGTGTATTTGTGTGTCTGTGTGTATCCTTGTGTGTATCCTTGTGTGTATAGTGTGTCCGCATATGTGTGTTTGCCTGCGTGTGTGCGTGAATCCAACCCTTATGTTTACTGTATGTGTGCCTAAGGTTTGTCTAAGAGGCCATTGTAGGAACTTCAAAAGAAATTCGCTGAGAATTTTAATTACCAGACAGCTTAACTTGACACATGAGACAGAGTGAGATCCTTTTACAGAAGACTATAAATCTCCCAGCAGAGACGGAGAGAGACAGAGAGAGATATAGACAGCTTCACGCCCTGCCAAGCCCTCTGCTTCACTCCCTTGGACCTCCCAGAGACTCTTCTCCCAGGGAGGAAGCCTGCAGGTCAAGCCCAACCGTAGCCACCTTATCCAGGCACCTGAGCCAGGACGACAGCCTCTAGCGGTGCCTCCAGGTGAGAGGATGGGGAGTGATTAGTCGCCTCATAAATCAGTAGTGTAAGGCCTATAGGCCTCAAAACTGACCAGGGGCTCGCCTACTAGGCCAGGCCACAAGCCGGAGCTCTCTCCTGGGCCTGAAGGCTGGAGTGAAGGCCCGTTCCGCTGGATCACCACAGCAATGCTCTGACACACTGAAGTCATCTCAGATGGCAGTACCAGAACTGTTGTTTGTTTGTTTGTTTGTTTGTGTGTCTGTTTTTCCCTCACCACTAAGGAATGGCCATCTGGCTGTCTTGATCACACAGAGAGTTAGATGCCTTATAGTAAATGTGGTGTATCTTTAGTTTCCCCTATGGAAATTCCTTTAACCCTCAGACATCTAAGGGATTCCCTGATATTTAGGTGATGATAGAAAACATAAAGAACCACCCAGAATAATCTCACAGGAAAATGACAGTTCTGGGGATTGTACAGTTCACATCACTAAACTAAATGAGTGATAGATGACTTGAAAACAGGAATTGTTCCCTTTCAGTCCTGGCATTATTAAGAAAGAGCAGGTTATTATTATTATTATTATTATCTCTATTCCTTGGTGCATCACCGTGCCAACACCGTGCCCTACCCACCTCATTATAGACTATGTATATTCTCCCAGGAGTATTCCTCAACAGTATACCTCTTCTCCTTCTCCTCAGGTACCTCTCTCTCTCTCCAACTCCCCTCCTTTCATGTAGTTCCTGCTACCTTCCACTCACATCCCCCCTCTTCTCTCCCTTCTTCCTTCTACACCCGCCTTTACTTCACTTAACTTTGGTGATGTGATGTGGTGCCCTCTCTCTCCCTCTCCCCCTCCCTTTCTCTCCCTCTCCCCCTCCCTTTCTCTCCCTCTCCTCCCTCCCTCCCTCCCTCCCTCCCTCCCTCCCTCCCTCCCTCCCTCCCTCCCTCCTTCTTTACTCTCACCTTCCATCTGCATCTGCAGGTGCTTATTTTGAAGTCACAGATATTCAATATTAATGAGAGGCCTCATGAATTTCTGAGCTCTAATTAAATGTGTGTGTGTGTGTGTGTGTGTGTGTGTGTGTGTGTGTGTGTGTGTGTGTGTGTGTGTGTGTGTGTGTGTGTGGTGTGTGTGTGTGTGTGTGTGTGTGTGTGAGAGAGAGAGAGTAATCGCCAGTAATGCTTCTTCATTGAGCTGTGGCAAAGATGGGGTCAGGGGTAGGGGTATGGGGGTGGTGAGGGTAGACAGAACGGGGGTAGTAAGGGTAGGAGGAACAGGGGTAGTGAGGGTAGTTAGGACGGGGGTATTGAGGATAGGAGGGACATGGTTAGTGAAGCTAGGTGGGACAGAGGTAGCGAGGGTAGGATGGATGGGGTAGGAGGGACGGGGGTGGTAAGGGTAGGAAGGACAGGGGTAGTGAGGGTAGGATGGACAGGGGTAGTAACCTAATCAGAGGCCACATTCTCTGGGTCTCATTACATGACAGACAGCTGGCCAGTGGTGGAAAAAGTACTCAATTGTTATACTTCAGTAAAAGTAAAGATACCTTAATAGAAAATGACTCAAGCAAATGTGAAAGTCACCCAGTAGAATACTACTTGAGTAAAAGCATTTGGTTTTAAATATACTTAAGTATCAAAATGTAAATGGAGCTGCTAAAATGTTCTTAAGTATCAAAAGTAAAAGTTTAAACCATTGAAAATGCTGTATATTAAACAAACCAGACGGCACAATTTCAATATTTATTTTTATTGACGGATAGCCAGGGGCACGCTCCAACACTCAGACATAATTTACTAACAAAGCATAAGTGTTTAGTGAGTCCGCCAGACCAGAGGCAGTAGGGATGACCAGGGATGTTCTGCTGATACGTGTGTGAATTGGATAATTTTCCTGTCAAAAGGTAACGAGTACTTTTGGGTGTCAGAAAAAAATGTATGGAGTAAAAAATACATTATTTTCTTTAGGAATGTAGTGAAGTAAAAGTAAAAGTTGGCAAAAATATAAATAGTAAAATAAAGTACAGATACAAAAAAAAACTACCTAGGTAGTACTTTAAAGTAGTTTTACTTAAGTAGTTTACACCACTGCTGCTCTAACATCTCCTCCTCAGGCTTCCTCTATCCTCCACACCAGGGGTGGGGAACCTTTTTTGCCATCAAGGGCCATTCTGAATATTTATAAATTAATTTGGGGGCCGTATTATAAAAATGTGCTATTTTCTGCTTTACTCATGTTTTAATATGACTTTAATCACTGACATTGGTTTTATAGTTTAAATATGACTTTTAGGATGTTTCTTGTGTCCTTGAGAATTTAGAAAAGTGCTAGTCCTATTTAAATACATATTAGTATTGCACATAATGTTGTTGTTTTTATTATGATTAGTTGTTCAAACTCACCTCTAATGCGATGGCTGAAACTGCTTATCTTTGACGAGGCGTTTAATGTCAGCTGGCAGTGAAGATGGCTCTACTTGCAGCTGGTTTTCCAGGTTCGTGTCAGTCAATCTTGAGCATAATCAAGTCTTTGCAAGAGTCAGTTTGGAAAGAACTGCTCACAGCAGTAGGTTGTCCTGAACACAGATGTAAATTTGAAGTCCATGTCTCCTTAGAACAGGAAAATGCTCAGCGCTAACGTACATTTTGTAGAACTCAAGGAGAGGGAGGTTGTTGTACCTGGCTTTGAGCTTGTCATTGCTTTGTAGCTCAATGACTTTGTGTTGCAGGCCATCCGGCACATCCGCTGGTTCGACGTTAAACGGGGTTGCAAATATGTTTAACTCCAGTTGTTTACTTTCACATCCTTAAACTGCTCACAAAATGCCTTCACGAGCTTTCCACACTCACCGGCAAATTCTGATGTAATCTCAGGCTCTTGTCCTTGCAGAGCAGGAAAATGCAACGTGTTACCTCTTTCTAGTTGGACTTGCCATGGCTTTAATTTTGATTCAAACTATTTCATGTTTGACAGCAGATCACTGAGAAGCTGGTTCGGCCCTTGGAGCTTGACGTTCAAGTCAGAAAGATACTTGGTTATGTCCACCATGAAGGCCAAATCACACATCCACTTGTCAGCACACAGGTTTCCCCTTCATCTCCATGAATTGTTTTACGTCATCCTTCAGTTCGTAAAAACCGCGCGAGCATGTTTCCACGGCTCAACCATCGCACTTCACAGTGGTAAACCAGATCACCATACTCCGATTCAAGATCACTCAATAGCTCCTTAAACTGGCGGTTGTTCAGCCCTTTACATTTGATCAAATTGATGGTCGACACTACAGTTGCCATGACGTTGTTCGGCTTCAGGGACTGTGCACACAGGCTTTCTTGATGTATGATGCAGTTGCATACAATTAAATCACTTGGATCAAGACTGAGACAACTAATTTATTTTTTCACTAATGCGGTTAACCCCTTTTTCGAGCCAGCCATGGCTGGCGCTCCATCTGTAGTAAGGCCACTTCATTTTTTAAATGTTATGTTTGTGGAAAAACGACGTCTAGGGCTTTTTTTATTTAAATTTTTTTATTTGTGAATTGGCTCGGGGGCCTGATCAAACGATCTCGTAGGCTGTTTACGGCCCGGAGGCCGGACGTCCCCCACCCCTTCATTTAGCTTTTATTTTTCATTGTCCCTTCAATTGACGCTGCATCTAGAAATTAAGGTTTACGTGAGGAGAACAGGCCCTCCGGCGGGTTCATGTGAGGACAACAGACCCTCCAGCAGGTTTCACGTGAGAACAACAGGCCATCCAGCAGGTTTCACGTGAGGAGAAGAGGGCCTCCACAGGTTTCACTTGAGGACAACAGGCCCTCCACAGGTTTCACATGAGGACAACAGGCCCTCCAGCAGGTTTCACATGAGGACAACAGGCCCTCCACAGGTTTCACATGAGGACAACAGGCCCTCCAGCAGGTTTCATGTGAGGAGAACAGGCCCTCCGGCAGGTTTCACGTGAGGACAACAGGCCATCCGTCAGGTTTCACGTGAGGAGAACAGGCCCTCCGGCAGGTTTCACGTGAGGAGAACAGGCCCTCCGGCTGGTTTCACATGAGGACAACAGGCCCTCCAGCAGGTTTCACGT